>NC_137829.1:44040222-44196246 GCF_963921795.1 Nannobrachium achirus | reverse complement strand
CGCCAGGTCGCAGAAGAGCGACACAAACAAACAACACATAAACAGAGACGAAACAGTTTGTTATAAGTTTAGCTTGAACAAATCTTCGTTTTTAAGTTCTGTCGGAGGTTGTCTTTGCACAACAGTCTGTAAAGAGCTACAGCTGAGCTGGCACGTTGTGAAAACGGGAGGAATTTGCACACGGAGTTCAGACGATTTGTTTTGTGGACTAATGCTAATACAATGGACCAGAACGTCATCGTTTATTCGCATTTATTGGCTGACCCGTTTCCATTCACTTAGTTTATTCGATAAAGCCTCAAAATCCACCTCCTCCAAGCGGATAAAAGTTTTTGCGGATAATGAAAGTTTATTCGAATTTTGAAGTGTTTCCATTAAAACATTTTTGCGCAAAACCCTTAATGCACGTTAACAGGCTTTATGGAAACGCAACTATTGCCTCTGTGTTTTTAGTTAGCTGCCTCCTATTGGCTACGGTCTCCCGAGACAGACGTATCGGCTCCCACCATTTTCAAAGGCTTCCGACGACCCTTCTGTAATTAGGAAACTCTGAAAGTGAGTGGTAAGAGTAGGAAATGAAAGGCAGTCATATCATATTATCCCCACTTCCGTTTTGCCTGTGCAATGACATAAATAACACAATCGAAGCTTATAGCCATGGCTGCTTAGCAAGAAATGAGAATTACAGAAGATATCTTTTGGTTCAACTCTTTCTGAACTTTGCAAAATTGGGAAAGAGGAAGCTGTTTTCGACAGCTTCCTCTAATCAACTTTTACAAGGAATTACAGACAGCAGTCTCTGGACCAGTTAAAATATGATTATTTTGGGGGTCGTGGCCTGAAAAGGTTGAGAACCACTGAACTAAGGCATCCTCTCTAGTTAGACTGGGATGCATTTCCATAGCTGGCGTAGAGAGAATCAGCAGGTACGGCAACGGTCCGTGTGCATGTGCTATGAGTGTGTGGAGTTTATGGATACTACTCTTGGAGTAGGCAGGCTCTAGACAGGACGGCACTGACCTTGGAATTGAACCCTGGTTATCTTTATAGTTGATTGATCATGAACTTGTACTGCAGGTCTGCCATACTGTATAGCAGGGACGTGCTGGCCATTGGGAAAAGCGGGTCCATTCCCGGCCGGTCCAGGCTGGCCATTAAGAAAAATGGCCGGCCCACTAAGTAAATATAACTCATGTAATTGGTCCACTGGCTTGTCTCTCATGATCTGAAATGGAGAATCTTTGAGTAGCAGCAATAGCGCTGAGTAGCAGCAGCCCACAGAGCCATCACATTGGCCCTACTGGCTTGTCTATCATCTGAATACTGGCTCACTACTATACTTGACTACTCCTATTGGTCTACATACAACATCATTAGACTCTCTTTAAACCAGAAAAACAACTAGACCTAAAATCACAGCAACCGCTCATCGGTTAGTATTTGGGACCTCACAGCGCGCCTGGAAGGCGAAAAAATCTGCCAATGGCCGCGCTCAATGAGGGCCGCTCCAACTCCTTTTCCCGGGCTGAATCAGGGGCCCAGCACGTCCCTGCTGTACAGCCTATCAGCAGCCTTTAGTAAACAAACCTAAATCTAAAATGTACATTTTGAACGATGTAGGGATGCAATAACGACTATAGAGAAATGACACACAAATATATCGATTTAATGAATGAGTGATCATCAGGCGAATGATTCCAGCTGCTCCTTGCTGTAATATGGTCAGTCCTAAAGCCAAATCTTGGCTTAAACCAGTGGTTCTCAACCTGTGGATCGGGACCCCCAGAGGGGTCCGCAAATTATTTTGGGGCGTCCCCAGATGTTTAGCTAAATGTTAACATTGTTTTCTCACTCAACAGTAAACAGACCAACATACAGTATAAGTGTATGCAGGGTATTCTGCACATTTCTAAAGTGACAATTTAAGGACTTTAAAAGTACCTTTGGTCAAACATTGGTCAAATTGTCAAGAGGCAGAAATGGTGAAAATAGCAGATCTACATGCTCACAACGCCTCGCAACGGGCTATTTTCACAATGGAATAGATTGAGTCAAAATGCCAACTCCTCCAATTCCAAGTGTTTCTGCTGGGTGGGGGGGTCCCCAGATCAAGATGATTATTTTGGGGGTCATGGCCTGAAAAGGTTGAGAACCACTGGCTTAAACACTAATATATATACAGTAGTTGACCAGGGCCTCTCTAGGTCTGCTCCTCTTCCCCCTCTATCGACTATTTTCGCCAAATGTTTGCCCCAGAATAGGGTCACTGGGTGGTTAATATTGTCCCTACAGTTTACAGTATACAGTTTTAATTAGGCATTTAGCAGACGCTTTTAATCCAAAGCGACTTACAATAAGCAGATAATACATCACTATAATAAACAAGATAACATGTCAGAACATCAACAACAATATAACAAATTCATATGAATATCAATCTAAAAAGAAAAAAGGATTCTAAAAAACCTAAAAACAAATGGTAACTAGCTTCATATACGGTCAATGAGTGTTTCTGTAGTGCTAAGGGTTTAGGTGGAGTCTGAAAAGGAGAGTCTTCAGTCCACGGCGAAAGCTAGCGAGTGAGTCCGTTGTTCTAAGTGCGACAGGGCGTTTATTCCACAGCTTGGGGGCCAGGAGGGCAAACTGTCTCGGACGAGTGGATTTTTGTCCTGGGGCTTTTAGCGAGGGTTCTGTCAGCATCCCTGTGTTGGCTGATCTGAGTGAACGGGTGGGGTTGTAGGGGTTGATCAGGTTTTGGAGGTATGGAGGAGCCATACCTTTGGCTGCTTTGAAGGTCAGCATCAGTGTTTTGTATTCAGTGCGGGCCGCAACCGGGAGCCAGTGGAGGGAGTGGAGAAAATCCCCTGTAAATGTGTGTTTCAGAGAAGTGCCGAAATGAAACCCATTAAAAGCATTTTCTATCACCCATTTAGTTGTTGCCAATTCCCCCCATGTATACCTGGTTCCTGTCACATGCCAACCCCTACGGGTGGTCTAGGGGAGGGGGTGAACAACCACATGTCTTCCTCCAGCACACGTGGCGTCGCCAGCCGCTGATTTCCACCTGACAGCGAGGCGTTTCACAGGGAGGGCCGTTACGCCTGGCGGAACCAAGCGGGAAACTTCCCGTCTGAAGAATAAAGCCAACGAGGAAGTGTTTTAAACCTGCATTTTATTCAATATCCAGCAGTGGGAGACTCCACTGATTGCAAAAAAACAGCATGATGTTCATTTAGTAAATTACGGTCTCATTTACTGTAAAAATAGATGATAATGCAGTGTTAGCGTATGCTTTATGTTGCTACCATGGACAGCCACGGTGATCAGGATAGAGGCGTAGCTACACATACATACCCAGCTCCCCAGCGCCCCAGAGTCTATGGCAGTGTTTCTCAACCACTGTGCCTGGGGACCTTTGGTGTGCCCCTGAGAAGGGTCAAGTGTGCCCCTTGAAACTGCTTGAAAGCCAGTATTGTATTTATCATTTTAAAAATGATTTAAACTAGTGATCTACTACTAGCCGATCTACAAGCACACAATACCTCGCGGTGCGAGGCGTTGTGTGCTTGTAGATCTGCTGTTTTCACTACTGTTGTATGGAAAAATAATGCCATTGGTGTATACAATATACCAAACTTTATGCACATGTACAGCTGAGGATGCTTTTTATATTCTCTTTGCTCTTTTGCCTTTTGCACTCTTTCCTTCCTAAGCCATTATTACTTATATTTTTATCTTAGATTGTGTTTTTTTGTTGTTCTGCAGTTTTTTTAATATACATATATACCACTGCATTGTCTGAAGGAAGCCGAACAAAAATACGTTTTACTCTTATGTACCTGTACAAAAGATGTAATAATAAAGTACAACCTTGAACCTTGAACCTTGAACCTTGTTGTGCGACAGCCTTGTATGGTGAAGCAGGGCTTTACTTTGCGAAGAAACGTACACATTTGAAACTTGGAGATACAAGGTTCCTTCCCGACAGTGACGATATTTACACCCCTGTATTATGTTGGTGTGCCCATGGATTCTTAATCTTGGGACATGAAAAGTGTGCCCATGCAGAAACAAGGTTGAGAAACACTGGTCTATGGGAGGCATGATATTCCTCCCAATTGTGCTTTCCTGGTGAACAGACGCCCTGACCAAACTGAATGAGATGCCAGCAGGAGTGGCATCCCCCCCCCCCCCCCCCCCCCCCACACTCAGACAAGCAACTGGAATCGTAGGCATTGCATTTAGTTTGACTCTTTGGCTCCACTGATCAACATTGTGAAAATAGACGAACTACAAGCTCACAACGGCTCGCAACTTGCGTTGTGTCTGGTTGTGAGCTCCTTGATCGTCTATTTTCACAACATTTTACTCTTTCTTGCGTAAAACATGACAATGTGGCCAATTTCGTATTAAAAAGTCATTAAATTGTAACTTTAGAACTTTGCACACACACTCCTTGACTGTCAAACCACAACCTCCTCCCCTCATTTCTGACATGGCCCTCTTCTAGCGCCACCATGAGGCTGATTTTTACAAAACACATTTTTGGACACTGCTCCTACAGATTTTGCCCCCAAATCTCGCAAAGCGGTACACATTATCTCTAAAGTCATGTCATCAACATGGATCTGTCCCATTTCCCATATTCCCTCCTGATTGGCTACCGTTGCCTTCTAAAGTTTGTGTATGTGACCTGATGGTTGCTTATCTCCCGATCAGGGAGTCTTACTGGTGTATGTTGGTTACAGTTGAGTGATAAAACAATGTTGCACATTAAGCTAATTCACCTGGGGACCTCCCAAAATAAATTAGGGCCCCGCTCTGGGGGTCCTGACCCCCCCCCCCCCTTTGGGAACCACTGGCCTAGTGGGTAGAGAGGGTGTCTGGTTTTCAGAAGGTCATCGGTTCGCCTCCTGGCGCACCCATGTCTACTACGTGTCTAAAAGTGTCTCTAAGTCAGGGGTTTTCAAAGTGGGTGACGGGGCACCCTGGGGTGCCGTGACGGCAGGCCAGGGGTGCCGCAAGATAATTTGATAATATTTGGAATTTATTTGGACAAAAATATTTAGTATTATTTTAAACTTGAAGTACAAAGTTATTTTCAGTCAGTTCTAACCAAAATGGCTGTTATCTCAACGTTTTCCTCGCAACATAATCACTAAAATATTGTCACTGTCGGGCAGAAACCTCATATCTCCAAGTTTCAAATGTGTACGTCTTTTGGTAAAGCAAAGCCCTGCTTCATCATCATCAGACTGTCGCACTAAACTAATGCGAGGCGTTGTGTGCTTGTAGATCGGCTGTTTTCACTAGTTTAGTACATTTTATAGATGATAAATACAAAACGAACGGTTTTGGACATACAAGGTTTCTACCCGACAACGACAATATGCTATAAATATAAGGTGCTGGGAGTGAAAATTATAATGTAGGGGTGCCTCGGATTAAAAAATATATTTATAGGGTGCCCTGAGACAAAAAAAGTTTGGGAACCCCTGCTCTAAGCAACCCCTAACTGCCCCGGTCCCCCAGAGCCCCATGAGCAGCCATCAGCTGGATGAAGCCGATGGCTGAACTAAACTTCCACCCAGGCTCAGCAGTGTTTGTTGGGCCCCCCCACCCCCCCAACCCGTCCAAAGCTGGAGGAACCAAGGCCCCGTCTTCACGGTCGGTGGGCACGAACTTTACTGCTGCGCTCATTCTTAAACGTGAAAGATAAACAGATTCTTCAGGAATCTGCAGGAAAATTAAGCCAGTTAAATCATAGTGATCCATGCTAAAGGCCCATGGCTATCAGAACCGCAGGCGCTGCTAGAGTCGTTTTTATTCCTATCTTTCCGGTGCAATACGGCAGGGATGGAAGATGAATCCTTCTATCAGAGAGTGATTTATTTCCGATGCTGAGACGCTGAGGCCGCAGAAACGCCGAGGCATTCGTTATTGTCAAGGCAAAATGTTTTTTAAATAGATAAGGCTGAAATGTTCTGTGTGAGAGAGACACAGACCGCCAGAAGCCTCTGTTAACGCATGGTGGGACTGCGGTGCCATGAACCTCACACAGTACTACAACACTGAGTCACAACTGACATGTGCTGGTCACACTTAGCACTCTCTAATGAGTCAAAGATGATCCACTTACAGCCTGTTTATTGAATATTGTCGTAGCCTATATGAAACCATATCCACCAACTATTACCATGAAGTGAATTATTGTGTACTGTCTACAAGCTCATCAAATGTTGGTTTACAGTCAAAAGTGGAGTTGATGTGGCAGTGCCTGTATGCCTGCCTGTCTGTCTCAGTTATTCAGGCGTCAGGGTGTAACCATCATTTACATTCCCTTTGTTAATCTAAGAGCTGGGGGCCAGTAGCCCACGGAGGTGTTGGTCACCTGTTGTTTAAGACCATTTGGTTATGCTAAATCTAGTCTCAAGGGAGATGCCAACCGAATTAACATGTCTGGAAGTATGGGCCAATAGCTGTCTCGGCTAACTCCAAAAGGGTTTAAAACTTGAGCAAAATGTTGTGTGGAGGGTCTTCTCCGCCGGACGCCGTGAGGCTGATGGTCGGCTCTGTGCTGTGGCTCCCTACATCTATACAATAAACCTGGAATCATCTCAACATCTTTGCCTGTCTGTTCCTGATTGCCTACGACTGCTTGTCTTTTCTCTTAACTTCTCCTCCGTGGCAACAAAGGAATTAGGATTAGATTCAACTCACAGTAACTCCGGGTATTTCTATTCTAGACTCTTTGTCTAGTTGGGATATTTCAAATGGGGGCTCTGAGCGAAAAAAAATTGAACCACGGGACAAAGGGGAGCTGTGAGTGTTTTTACTATCTTTTTCTTTTTTGCGATCGAGGGAGGAAGGATTTTTTTGAGGAGCAGAAGATTCAGTGTTTTATCAACGGGCACCTCTCTGGTCGAGGGAGGATGACGGACGGACGGCAACGTGAGGAACCCGCAGACCGCGGCAACGATGTCCACGCAACAACAGCGATGATGACCGCAGCAACGTCGGAGGACAACGCGACGGAGGACGCCGTGCGGGTGAGAGATGTCCACGGCGGCAGCGGCTGACTCAACTCATCTGCAAGCCAGGAACCTCGCAGGCAGCGCATGGCTGTGGTGATGCTACGCTTCGTGGCCTCACAGATGGACCTCTGTGATGTTGGAAGGAAGAAAAAGTGCGGTGAATCCAGGTCTGGTTCACCGCAGGGGGGAGAAGAGGTGATCCAGTCGTGGATCCAGTCGGACAGTAAAAACTTTTCGTGAACAATAAACAATAGCAGCATGCAGCTGAGCGCCGAGGGAGGTCCGGTGATTTTCGTTCACCCGGGATCAAGGGCTTTCTTGCCTGGCTGTCTGTCCTACAGCGCATCACCCACCAAGGCCATGCAGGGTCAAGGGAGGTGTTGGACCCTTTCAACGTGAACATTCCACAAAGCGGCAGTAGGTGAGACAAGGACATTTTCGTAAGAAGACTACAAGAGCGACATATACAAAGAGGTCAATTATTTTTAATTCAATATCATGTAATAATCAGTTAAATGTATGTATGTATTTCATGTTTTTGTTGATTTTGAGCTAAGCAAATGAACATGGGGTCCATTAATCGGAGTCCCTATACTAGATCTTAAAGGCATATTTGCCACGAAATTTTGTGAATATTTTCTATTTGCGGCCTAAATTCTGCGTTTCTTGGAAGAGGTATTACAGGACTGCACCGGATATAACGTAGAGTGTGGGTACGCGGGTCATAGCTCCTTGTTTTATTACTTTTTTATTATGTATGAATGATTCTGGGAATGGCCTGAGTTTAAATGGACCAGGCATTACTCAGAGTATGTTCGGTTCATTATTATGTTCATTATTATGCTATTTGACCCAGCAGTGATCGTAATTTGTTCTTCCCGAACAAAGGGGTCACTTTTTCTCAAATTCCGTTGGTATGGTGTGGTACACTGTTGTTTCTCAACTTTGAGGCACAGTGTTTTTAAGTAAAATGGATTTGATCAAATATTTCTTAAATTGTCAGTAGTGAAAACACGTCAAAGAGGTTCTGTTTTAGACAGAATTATTAGAAATACGGCAGGTTTCTGTGATGTTGAAGGTATTTCAGTGCAAACGGGATAAGCCAGTTGGTGGTGTTAATACACAAGTATGCCAAGTACAAATTCACGTTTTTTTCTGAATTATTGATTGTCACGTCTTGTCTCTTTTTATTTTTGTCTGAATATGGTCAAATAAGTGTTAAAGTTCATTATTTGGCATTCATTCGGTTTAGGAAAGCCAATAAGCTATTATCAACAAGTGTTTGTATGTACTTGTGTATCATTGTAAACCACCATTTCTAGGTCATGTATTGGTTATAATTGTGACTACGTTAAGAGGGATATTTCAGTGTTAATAGAGGATTTTATGTATTCCTTTGAAAGTCTGGTATGGGTGTGGCAACGTTATAGGAAGTAATGTTTATACATTTCAGATAAGAGGAAACAAAGATCCGTCACACTGAATGAAACGATATTGATGTATGAACCTGTAACCACATGTACATGTAATCTTGAATCTGTATGTAGTATGTCGAACTGTATTTTTCTTCTTTTTATGTTTTTTTCCACTGATTTACATGAATATGGTTTCACTTTTATATCATGAAGGTCACAGGTGGGCTGTGACCTTAGGGAGGAATGTCGTAGCCTATATGAAACCATATCCACCAACTATTACCATGAAGTGAATTATTGTGTACTGTCTACAAGCTCATCAAATGTTGGTTTACAGTCAAAAGTGGAGTTGATGTGGCAGTGCCTGTATGCCTGCCTGTCTGTCTCAGTTATTCAGGCGTCAGGGTGTAACCATCATTTACATTCCCTTTGTTAATCTAAGAGCTGGGGGCCAGTAGCCCACGGAGGTGTTGGTCACCTGTTGTTTAAGACCATTTGGTTATGCTAAATCTAGTCTCAAGGGAGATGCCAAACGAATTAACATGTCTGGAAGTATGGGCCAATAGCTGTCTCGGCTAACTCCGAAAGGGTTTAAAACTTGAGCAAAATGTTGTGTGGAGGGTCTTCTCCGCCGGACGCCGTGAGGCTGATGGTCGGCTCTGTGCTGTGGCTCCCTACATCTATACAATAAACCTGGAATCATCTCAACATCTTTGCCTGTCTGTTCCTGATTGCCTACAACTGCTTGTCTTTTCTCTTAACTTCTCCTCCGTGGCAACAAAGGAATTAGGATTAGATTCAACTCACAGTAACTCCGGGTATTTCTATTCTAGACTCTTTGTCTAGTTGGGATATTTCAATATATCAAATTGCGCAAATTGATCTACAAGGCTGCAACAAGGCTGCAACGTGTTGTGATGTGACACATTGCGAGGGTAACCGGTAGAGTCGCCGGAATGAAGCTCGCCGGGAAACGGGGGGTGCGTTTGGAAATGCGCACCGGGTGGGGCAGCGGTGCGCTTTTTCAGTCTGAACTCTGAGGGTAAACTTTCTGAAAAGCAGCAGTTGCTAACCTAATGTTGCCATTGATGTTTATAAACTAGGGTAAATGATAATAGAACATTAGAATATTAATTCATGTTGATTCTGATGAAGGCATACTGTGATTGTTTGTCCTACTGTACATGTTTGTTGTTTCTAGCATTAACATTTGTGATACTGTGAGATTAAGACTATCACCATAATTTACGCTAGTTTATAAACATCAATAGCAACATTAGGTTAGCAACTGCTGCTTTTCAGAAAGTTTACCTTCAGAGTTCAGACTGAAAAAGCGCACCGTTGCCCCACCCGGCACCCGGTGTGCATTTCCGAACGCACCCCCCGTTTCCCGGCGAGTTTCATTCCGGCGACTCTACTGGTATTCATTGCGAGCGTGTAGATCGGCTATTTTTGGCAACAAGCTTTTTGTGTAAAGGGGAAAAAAGGAGGGGACAGAGAATCGACCCCAACCTGCTCCCAAGTCCAATGGGCAGGTTGGTGCCTGCATGTTTCCTCCGCCATCGGTGTATGAATGGGGGAATGTCAAGTACATCGTAAGAGCTTTGGAGAAAAGCGCTGTATAAATGCAGTCCATTTTTCTGATACTGCTCTAATAGCCTCACACCGTTTTGCACGCATGCACACACACACAAGGCTACCTTTTCAGAGGTTACAGTGACTAATGCTACAGTGTAGCTAATGCTATTAATTCTACATTTGTAGTTGTCATGTTTGTCATAATGCTAATTTACTCACTGGTGGTGGACGCCTTTATTTACGGAGGCTACTACTCAAACTTTCATAATTATGCAACCAAACATGGGAAATTCAATTAATAGATCAATATCCTCAACAATTGTGATGAAATTAACCTTTTCAGCGGAACTGAATAAAACCACAATGATTCAAAGGCACTGCAGACGATCAGTCCCAGAGGAGTTTGTCTTTCATAAATTAACGCAACGCCCTATTTGATATTATGTTTTTGAATACATGACAATGTCACGCAAAGGTAGCGAAAATAGCTGATCTACAAACTCACAGCGTGTCATGAGCGTGTGTAGATTGCCAGGTTGAAAGTAGTTCAATCTGTCTGCGTGGGATTAATCAATGACAGGTATTAACAATAGTGACTATAAACAACAATACTGGAATCATCGTTTCACAGGTTATTTTCTCCCACCTCCTGAAAAGTAACAGTTTTGGGCAAACAGCATTGAAACAAATAATTGGAATTGTACGGGGAAACATGCCAGCTCTCACAGATGGGTGAGGATACTGGCAGCTTGGAGGGTGTTATCACTAGATTTACTATTTTAGACATGTTATGTGCAGCGGGGAAGTAACTAATTACAAGTTTCTTATTATTATCTTTTACACATTTTTTATTCATTATTAGTATTGTTGTTGTGATAAATAGCAACAGAACAAAGACAAACAATGCGTAAGCGTAGATCTAAAGGGGAGAACTGGGAACATAACAAGGCCAAAACAAATCAGAACAGAGCAGAGGAAAACAAATGAGAAGCAAACAAGTCAAACATTTGATCAGTGGCGTCAGTTCAGAAAAAGCTAAGGTATGGCAACATGACTGGTGTCTTGCACGCGCGTGAAGGCGCGCGTGCAAGACACCAGTCATGTTGCCATACCTTAGTTAGCAACAGGCATGATACATTTATTTTAAGAAGTACATTCTATTTTTTTCCCCTGTTTCCCCTGTTTCTACGGTTTATTGGGCTGGATATTGCAGCCTGGAACGGTTGTTCAAGTGCAGCTAAAACTTGGCATGTTAGTAAACGTGCCACAATACCTTGTTAAAGTGACCATTTTGTTACATTTAGCATTTGTAGTTATTTTATTGTAATTTAACAACATAATAACCAGAACAGATAGACAAAGAGACATTCATGGATTGTATATTTAAAAGTAACTTTTATTTTCCCCTCTGGACCCAGGGTATGACAGCTGCATACCCCTGCCATATTATATTGACGCCCCTGCATTTGATCAAACATGAGCTTGAGATGACAATTACAATTACTGTAGATATTGAGAGATTTATGAGTTGATACATGGGGGTTCACCCATATTTTAGTGGCCCTCGCCATCATCAAAGTTGCCCACCCCATAAGCGAATAAATAATCAAATTACTTCCCTGACTAAACCATTTTGCTCTTTGGGGAGCATAGGTAATTCATGAACTTTTTTCCAGCTGGTTTGGTATTTACCTGGTAAATCTCTCTTAGTACCTTCCTCTTCATTCTGGCTTCTCTCCTGGCAGTGCGGCTGCTCTGCTTGCTCTCGGCTGCTGCTGATGTTTTTCAATCCCACCGCCTCCCCAGCATCCACCTGTAGGCCCTTTGGGGGTCTTGATTAATTCCCTGTAATTCTATTTGGTATATAACTTATCTAAAATGTTTATGCTTACAGTGAATGGATAGAGACAGAGTCCTGACACCAAATGCTTCATATATCATGCTCAGTAGAATGCTCAATAAAATATTATTCTAAATTCAACCCGCACTTTCTCTTAACCACTTCTGGGATTCTACGGTTCAGGTAGTTACATTCATTCTACCACTAAACTATTCAACCTACTTTTAGAAAGGCAAGATTAAGAATTACAGAGTAGCCTGAATTACTGCTCTTACAACACAATCAGGAAACAGGTTCCATTTAAGTCTGCTTTGAACCTCTTTTCCCTCATAAAATATGACGATCACCACTTTGGACAGCATCTCTGAACTGGAAGGGAGTGGATGACGTATTCATATAGAAATGATTGAATGGTAAATGGGCTGCATTTATAATAGTCCCTTTCTAGTCTTTCTTTTCTAACCCTTCAAAGTGCTTACAATGTACTTCATATTCACCTATTCACACACACACACGCGCGCGTGTGCGTTCACACACGGATGGTGGAGGAAACCGATACTCCAACCTGTTCATTTGGGAGCAGTTAGGCGTTCCGTGTCTTGCTCAAGGACACTTGGACTCGTGCCAGGAGGATCAGGGGGATTGAAGACGGTCACTCTACCTCCTGAGCCACTAGTGTCAGCCCTGGTGACAGTCAGGATGCCACATTGGCCCAAGACAGTGTTGTTTTTGACATCAAATTTTGATTTTGTTTTAGTTATAGTCTTTTGAATAAAATGTATTTTAGTTTTAGTCATAATTTAGTCACCTGAAAGGTTTTAGTTTTAGTCTCATTTTAGTCGACTAAATGTCATAACATTTTAGGCGAGTAAATTGATTTAGTCAACCGTAGAATTGTATGTTGGCAGGCCTTGATGGCATCGTAATGAATGATTTTACACTTGGTTCACAACGCTCACAAAGCTCACATGTCGCGCCGCAGAGCGACGCGTTGTGAGCTTGTAGATCTGCTATTTTCAGCACCCAACACCTGAGAGCAACCAAACATAAAATGACTATCTTCTCCACACAATGTGCGACGCGTTGTGAGCTTGTAGATCTGCTATTGTCAGCATGCAACACCTGAGAGCAACCAAACATAAAATGACTATCTTCTCCACTAGTCCCTCGTTTTAGTCTAGTCTTTATTTTGTTGACGAAATTGTCAATATATTTTTTGTCATCACAGCTTAGTTTTAATTTCGTTTTTATTTTGTTTTCTTCAGTGAAATTAAACGCAGTCGACAAACATTTTTTGTCATAGTTTTAGTCGACAAAATCAACACTGGCCCTTAAAGCCCTTTCATGTTTCATGGTGTAACTCAGTGGTTCCCAAACCTTTCAGGTTGAGACCCAAAAAAGAGATTAGATTTTTGCCCGGGACCCATCGTGAAATTAGTAGATCTACAAGCACGCAACGCGTCGCTTCGTGCCGGGTTGAAAGATTATAGATCGTCTATTTTCACTACTCAGGGGAAACCTAGAGTAGAATCTTACTCACCTTGTCGCTGGGGCAACAAAGCACGGTACAAAATTACCTTACACTTACTGGCCACCTGTAAAGAAAGAAATACCATACTCACCCATACATACCCTGAAACCTGTGGAAAAAGAAATGATTAGACCTATACCTCATACTCACCGCAACCCTGTGGAAAGAAAAACCCTGACTAAATCCCTTTACCTACCTCGAACCTGGGCTAAGAGGAAAGATTTTGCATTATTCCATTTGAGTTTGCCATACTTACGTTACATTTTGCCTGCCTGTCAAAGAAAATGTAATAAATGCCCAGAGTTGGCAACGCTTGATTTTGTTGTCTTGTGTCCTGGTTTGGTTCAGCCTCTAGGCTACATACTACTTCGTAATTATTGCAATGTCTTATTCATGCAATTTCTTCGAACTAGTCTTGCGAGTCAGACTGTTGCCTGAGCCTCCCACAATTTTAAAATATTTCTCTCTTATTATTATTTGAAAATGTGGCCAATGTTTGACAATTTTTTTATTATATAGTTTGTTGTAGTTTGTTGTATATTTGTTGATTCTCTTAAAAGTCCTTAAATTGTCACTTCACTGTCATCAGGGATATACAAGCTCACAGCACGGCACCGAGTGTTGTGCTGCGAGTTTGTAGATCTGCTATTTTTTAAAAATCGTGAAAATGTGTCTTTGAATATTTAAAATCCTTCTAAGGTTTTTTTTTTTTTTAAATGTTTCTATGTCAGTGGTCCTCAAACTTTTTCATGTGAAGGACCCCGAAAATGATATGTATTTGGCCACGGACCCCCATCTCAAAATATTTAGTTCCAGGGACCCCCCACCAGAAGCAACATTTTAGTTACAAATGTTTGCTTAAAAAATACATATATTCAAAGATTTGCACACATTTTCACGACTTTTCAAAAATAGCAGATCTACAAGCTTGCAGCGCGGCACTCGGTGCCGCGCTGTGAGCTTGTAGATCTGCTATTTTTCAATAGCTAAAGTATAAAATAATTAAGGCCCCTCCACCTTGGGCCCTGGTAACTCAGTCCCACTTTCCCATCCCCTTGTGACGTCCCTGCAGACATGCATGCCGCACTGCATGCCGCACATCCTTCTGGCTGGCAGCTGCTCAGTCTGCCATCGCCGTTTGACAACGTGTTTCATAAATCGCCCAGTCTTTGTCTGCACTTTATGTCCCCGCTGATGATTTTACAAGGCAATCCGATAAAGCCTACAGTATAGACTAGTTTATTGAGATTATAGATTAGCTCAACGTTTGAATCCATTTAGAGAAAAGAGCATTGATTAGAATCTGTCTAAGCTATGCTGTATGAAGACTCTTGAAGAGCACACATATATATATATATATATATATATATATATACTGTGTGTGTGTGTGTGTGTGTGTGTGTGTGTGTGTGTGTGTGTGTGTGTGTGTGTGTGTGTGTGTGTATATATATATATATATATATATATATATATATATATATATATATACTGTATATATATATATATATATATATATATAGTCATTTCCCCCGGTCTGAAATAAAGTACAAATTGCCTATACTGTTTGTATTTTTCAGTTTGTACAAATTACATTGGCTATTAGTGGTCCAGTCTGAATCGTAAAACATACTCATCACAAAAATCATCTTGAAATGTATAATAATCTCCAAATTAGTTTTATGAGTATTTTCACCCTGCAGCAGCAATAGTGTGAAAATTAAACATTCCCTATGATATGGTTCTTGTGGAAGTTGTACAGGCCTATTTAGATTCTGTCAAAGATCGTCTGAGGTCTTATTTCCAGTTAAATCATCCTGGCTGAGTGTGGAATACTTGTTGCATGGCTTAATTCTTTTTAGGAAAAAGCCGTTCATAAGTCTAGAAGTTGGTTCCCAGACTGGGGGGTCGGGAC
Source organism: Nannobrachium achirus (assembly GCF_963921795.1). Classification (NCBI taxonomy): domain Eukaryota; kingdom Metazoa; phylum Chordata; class Actinopteri; order Myctophiformes; family Myctophidae; genus Nannobrachium; species Nannobrachium achirus. The sequence continues at coordinate 44,180,936 of NC_137829.1, read as the reverse complement.
CCCCAGGGGGGTCCCCACATTATTTTGGGAGTTCTCCAGATGATTGGCTTGAAATCCACAATCTCTTAATGCTATATAGAGTCTGGAACAGCAGCTCCCGAACGGCGAGTAATGGAAACGGGCATTACCGTTCAAGAAAATATATTTTAAAATGTCATTTCTGCTAAGCAACAAGCTAAACATGCTTATATGATTTGTATTTATATAATGATAAATGTGTGCGATGTGAGACGGAAACGGAAGTGACGAGGAGGCTTCACTTCCGCTTTAACCGGTACTCATCGTTCTTCTTTTGATGCACCAGACCACCAGACTGTATGACGGGAGCATTTCCAAATCGCGGAGTCAACAGTCTGGCCACGCGAGACTAGGGTTGGGACCCGAAACCGGTTCTTTTTAGGACCCGGTTCCATGATAGCGGGTCCAGAACCGGGTCAATCATTTTTGCCGGTCCGATTCTCTTAACGGGTCTCATCACCTCATCGCGGAAAAAGAAAAACACTAGCGATTAGCGAATCGCAAAGGCCGCGATTTTCTGAAAAGTAGACTTCCCAAGCAATATGGAGACGTTTTAATTTTTGAAATCCCTTCATAATTGACTGTGCAATGATCAAATCAAACCGTGGTGTCTGTCCTTAAATCCTTGTGCATTGATTAAAAGCTGCCATTTGTCCTAAGCTGAAAGTGAAAGTAACTTCTGTGCAACGGTGGCTCCCCCTCCTCGTCCCCCGCACACATGTGAAGTGAAACCTTTGGTGTGTGTCTTAGGGTGCTTTTTTTTGCCTTGATGAAACTTAAGCAAGGCAGCAACATACAGTACTTTCTTCCTTGACAATAATGAGAGGCAGACAATACCATTACTGACATTTTGCTGAATATAAAAACGTTTTATATTGCTAATAAGCAAAGTAAAAGGGAATCTTTTGGAAACTTTATGGGTCTGTAACTCAGTGAATAAATGGAACCAAATGGACCTGTTCCATTTTTACTCTAATATTTTAACATTTAATATAAATTGGGGTCCCAGTGATATAAATATAATTAAATGGGTATCTGTAGCCTAGTGTATTTAGAAATCCTAGTTCTAAGTTCAAACTAAGCCATATTGTAAAATAAATATAAGAAATAGGCAAACATTTTGAAAATAGCCGATCTACAAGCTCACAGCGCTCAAACACATTTTATTGAGGACTCATAAAACTTTTCTGGGACCCAGGACCCATTACATTGAAAACCTATTAACATCACTGCTAACTACTGTTTGAACGCCCATTAGGCTTATGTAAACAACTACTGTTAAATGGTCTCAATCGTTCATGTTTTTTTAGGAAAAAAAAAACATAAAAAAACAACATGTTGGACTCATGCATACAGCCAGACTACCTAACCGAACAGTGTTCAAGCCAAGTGAAATGGGTGCAGTAATTTAATAAAGCTGATTTTCCATGGTTTAAGTTGTGTGTATTATGTAATTGTATAATGGATGATAGAAAATATGAAAAAATATATATATTGGAACCGTTAAGAGAACCGTTAGGAACCGGAATCGTTAAGAGGGAATCGCTAAGGACTCGGAATCGTTAAAATCCTAACGAGTCCCAACCCTACGCGAGACTAATACCACATTGGAGAAATTGGCAAATATTACTTAAGAAAGTCAAGGCAATTTTCTTACGTAGAAAGAGGCAAACATTTTGAACGGACAACACCTCGCCAGTTTGACTATTTTCCACAATATTCATGTGTTGAACCGAGTCAGACTAAATGTAATGCCTACGTTTTCAAGGGTGGCGGGTCCGCAGTTGAACTTTAGTCTGCTTCAGCTGAGGCCATGAAAATAACGTTGAAATTACACTGAGAGTAGATTTTGCTAGCCTGGAGACGAATCTGCCACAGCAAATGTGCTATATATACAATAGCCCTAAGCACATGACCCCTAAATTGATATGTATTTGCCCCCCATCTGCCAATATTTTGTGCCAGGATTCCAGGAACACCACAAAAGGAAATGTGTCATTTTTTCTCCCTCTTTTGTTTCCTTTTTATAGGCAAAAGTGTTTCAACTGTTCTTCATTTTGCTGGGGACCCCCTTGGAACCCCCTCAAGGACCCGTTGGGGTCCCCAGACCCCGCTTTGAGGAACCACTGCGCTAGAGAACCAACTTGGGGGGGGGGGGGGGGGGGGGGCGGTGACTTGGCCCCGCGTGTGTGAGCCCCACTCACTGAGCAATAAGCAGCATTAGCGCATTACGTACACATGATTACGTGGCCACTTCCTCCGTGAATGAGTCTCATCAGAAGTCACTGAAGAAGCCACTGAGTGTGTAATTGTTTCCCATTAGGGGGAAATGGCTGCCACCGATTCCCATCTCGCTGTGGCGGATGTGTTTGCTGACGAATGCTCAGTGTCCACTCACCGGAGCAGGCTCATCTCTTCGCGGTCGCTGATGGAATTGCTCAGGACCTCCGAAAGGCACCGGAGCAGGGTTTTTTTTTGGGGGGGGGGGAGGGGTAGTTTTCACCGACTGGGTCGCTAAATCTACCGACTGGGTTGCTAAATCACCGACTGGGTTGCTAAATCAACCAACTGGGTCGGTAAATCTACCGACTGGGTCGCTAAATCTACCGACTGGGTTGCTAAATCACCGACTGGGTTGCTAAATCAACCAACTGGGTCGGTAAATCTACCGACTGGGTCGCTAAATCAACCGACTGGGTCGGTAAATCACCGACTGGGTCGGTAAATCTACCAACTGGGTCGGTAAATCTACCGACTGGGTCGGTAAATCAACCGACTGGGTCAGTAAATCAACCGACTGGGTCGCTAATTAAATCACCTTCCAAACCAGCCTTCTCCTCTCTCTCTCTCTCCCCGTCGCTCGCCGGACAGTGATCGCCGTCCGCTGTTTGGTTGATCTATCTGCCTGTGTGGTTTAGATCAGCTGCGTTGACAAACCAGCCTTCTCCTCTCTCTCTCTCTCTCTCTCTCTCTCTCTCTCTCTCTCTCTCTCTCTCTCTCTCTCTCTCTCTCTCTCTCTCCAGCCTTCTCCGCCTCTATATATATTTTTTATTTGTAGGCCTATTCTATATATTTATTTGTTTTTTATTAAAACTTGTATGTTTTTTGTTTTGCGCCTGGCGTTACTGCCGACAGACAGGCAGGCAGGCAGTGCGTGTCTCTGTCTGTCTGTCTGTCTGTCTGTCTGTCTGTCTGTCTGTCTGTCTGTCTGTCTGTCTGTCTCTGCCTGCGCCTCTGTCTGTCTGTCTATAGACCCTTTATTTTTAATAGAACACCTGGGACCTCTTCAAGGACCACTCGCGGTCCCGGACCACTGTTTGAGAAACACTGACAACGCACGTGTGTGTGTGTGTGTGTGTGTGTGTGTGTGTGTGTGTGTGTGTGTGTGTGTGTGTGTGTGTGTGTGTGTGTGTGTGTGTGTGTGTGTGTGTGTGTGTGTGTGTGTGTGCGCGCGCGCGCGCGCTTTTTTGTTTTGTTTTGACTGACACAAACAGAATTATTACAATACCTCTAAATGTTATTTGTTTATAATTGTTTTGCCTTAAGTTTCTTCCTGTTGTGTTAGTTTTTAATAGGCCTACTCTCTGTGATTGTTTTAAATACTTAGTTGGAAAGACATCATGACGTTATTATCCCGGCGGCACACACTGCCTCTGATGTCTGCGCGCTGATTTTTTTTTCTTCTTCCTCGAAAGCAGTGCTTTTTGCCTTTGATGTCTGCGCGCCGATTTTTTTTATTCTTCTTCCTCGAAAGCAGTGCTTTTTTTTAGTTAGAGAGAGAGAGAGAGAGAGAGAGAGAGAGAGAGAGAGAGAGAGAGAGAGAACTGATGATATCAAATGGAATCCAACAACCATTACAAAAATATGTATATTTTCCTGCTCTGCCTGTATTGTATTGTGTACACTTCTGCTTTGGCAGTATGTTTTCTCATGCCAATAAAGCCATTTGAATTGAATTGAATTGAATAGAGAGAGAGTGTAGGCTTCGCGGTGCACCAAAACCTGAACCTATCCTTAACCATAACCCTAACCCTAACCTTAACCCTAACCCTAACTCTAACCCTAACCCTAACCATAACCTTAACCCGAACCCTAACCCTAACCCTAACTCTAACCCTAACCCTAACCTCAGTAAAACAGACGCTGAGTAGCTAACCTGCCGACGCTGGTGAAAACGAGCGCTCCTTGCCTTAGCTCTCCTAGAATTTAGAAACTCGGCACCCGCAATAATAAAGGTTTATGGGAGTTTAATATAGCCTGTGTCTGTCTGCCTGCTTGCCTGTCTGTGTGTCCGTCTCGATGTAGTAGGCCTATTAGGCAAGTCATAATAATAATAATATTAATACATAGGCCTAATTAATGTGTGGCACGCATGCATCTCAGTGCTGTGCGCACATTTAATCACCCGACAGACAGGCAGGCAGGCAGCGCGTGTCTCTGTCTGTCTGTCTGTCTGTCTGTCTGTCTGTCTGTCTGTCTGTCTGTCTGTCTGTCTGTCTGTCTCTGCCTGCGCCTCTGTCTGTGCCTCTGTCTGTCTGTCTAGACCCTTTATTTTTAATAGAACACCTGGGAGCTCTTCAAGGACCACTCGCGGTCCCCGACCACTGTTTGAGAAACACTGACAACGCACGGGTGTGTGGGTGTGTGTGTGTGTGTGTGTGTGTGTTCGCGCGCTAAGCAGCGCAAACTACACCAGGTGAAAACGATTGTCTTTGATTGTGTGTGTTTGGGAGCTCTCTCTTTAAACATAACCAAAAAAGCACTGCTTTCGAGGAAGTCATTATGTCTTTCAGACTATTTAAAACAATCACAGAGAGTATGCATATTAAAAACTAACACAACAGGAAGAAACTTTAAGGCAAAAAAAAATTAGGGGTATTGTAATAAAAAAGAAACAAAGCGCGCGCGCGCGCGCACACACACACACACACACACACACACACACACACACACACACACACCCGTGCGTTGTCAGTGTTTCTCAAACAGTGGTCGGGGACCGCGAGTGGTCCTTGAAGAGCTCCCAGGTGTTCTATTAAAAATAAAGGGTCTATAGACAGACAGACAGAGGCGCAGGCAGAGACAGACAGACAGACAGACAGACAGACAGACAGAGACACGCGCTGCCTGCCTGCCTGTCTGTCGGCAGTAACGCCAGGCGCAACACTTATGGGAACTGTCTGAAAACAAAAAACATACAAGTTTAAATAAAAAACAAATAAATATATAGAATAGGCCTACAAATAAAAAATATATATAGAGGCGGAGAAGGCTGGAGAGAGAGAGAGAGAGAGAGAGGAGAAGGCTGGTTTGTCAACGCAGCTGATCTAAACCACACAGGCAGATAGATCAACCAAACAGCGGACGGCGATCACTGACTGGCGAGCGACCCGGTCGGGGAGAGAGAGAGAGAGAGAGAGAGAGAGAGGAGAAGGCTGGTTTGGAAGGTGATTTAATTAGCGACCCAGTCGGTTGATTTACCGACCCAGTCGGTAGATTTACCGACCCAGTCGGTGATTTACCGACCCAGTCGGTGATTTAGCGACCCAGTCGGTAGATTTACCGACCCAGTCGGTTGATTTAGCGACCCAGTCGGTTGATTTACCGACCCAGTCGGTAGATTTACCGACCCAGTTGGTAGATTTACCGACCCAGTTGGTTGATTTAGCAACCCAGTCGGTGATTTAGCGACCCAGTCGGTAGATTTAGCGACCCAGTCGGTAGATTTAGCAACCCAGTCGGTGGATTTAGCGACCCAGTCGGTGAAAACTACCGACTGGGTTGCAACCCAGTTGTAGGTCGCTAAATGATCTCGCTCCTACTGCTCTGTCGAGGTCGAGGTGCCAACTTGGGCCTTTCGCAATCATGGCCATGTATGGCCTATTGTGCCTTGGTATTAGTGTGGCTGCCCAACAGGGCAACACATTATAGTCCTGGGGAAACTCTATAGACTTCTAGGGTAAGGGTGGGCGATATGGAAAAATACGATTTTATCACGATTCTTTTTCACGTTGGTTTTTATGGTTATTTTTCCAATTACTTGACAAAAGCTAGACTCTCTGGGTTCCTTTTGGGAGGTCTAAATTGAACAAGTAGGCCTACTGTATGTAACAAGTATGTAACTCTGACAGTGTACAAATGAAACCAAATGGACCCGTAATTTTATATACTTTCAGAGTTAAGTGGAGACCTTGACATTTTAAAGTTTGAAAACTACTGATTTCGTTTAAATTGAATTCTGCAATGAATCTCTGTATTAACGATTAAACAAGATTTATTTTACAAGGCTCCCTCAATTGTATCACGATATTTACGATACATCTGAAAGGCATATCGTGGAGATATTGTATCATCTCAGCGATAATTATCACCATATCGCCCACCCCTATGGGTAACTTTTTATAGACCTCTAGGGTAACTTTTCCACTGCCAATGGAAATGGCAGGGATAGGGAATCAATAGGGAATCAATGGGAGTGGGAATCAGTAGGGAATCAATGGGAGTGGGTGTTGGAGTGGGAATCAATAGGGAATCAATTGGTCGAGCTTCACATGACAGTTAGCTTACTGCAGAATATAGTCAGCAACCACACTCGCAATTTCCAATTGCATCTTTGTAGTTTATATAGTATCAGGTAGCACTTGTTGTTGGCGTCACCAAGACTGCTGGTTCCTCATTGGCTGTTGATGGTGACGTCACCAAGAATGCTGGTCCCTGATTGGCTACAGGCCTAAACACAGACAGATACGTGACAGATATCCAACACATACGCCACCGAAAGCAGTATATGCACACTCTGCTGCTGCAAGTAATGATATACTGTATGTGTGTGTGACTGTGTGGCGCCAATGAACTGCAGCGGTGGATGAGGTGTCTAGCTTTTTATATCTGTGGGCAGCACTGTCGTATTGAAGGTGCAATGTGCATAAATGTGGTCTTCCTTGAGAAACATACATACAGTGTTTTGTCTTGGAAAAGGCAAACAACACGGGTCAGCACTGAGTTTGTGATCTTTTTCTGTCCGCAACACTCAATATTGGTTTATTGTCATCAATTAAGACAGGACGTCCAAATATTTGTTTTTCCTCCAAACACACTAACAGGATGTTGATTCTCTTCCCTTATTTGCATGTACTACCAAATTGTATTCCCCAAATTATTTGGGGGCCCCCCAGATGATTTGCTTGATGTGCAACATTGTTTTCTCAACAGCTAACAAACCAACATACAGTACAAGTATAGGCTATACTGCAAATGTTTTCTTAATAATTTATGATTTATTAATAATACTTAAAGGAGTAGTTCACCACTTTTCAACCTGTCTTCATATAATAGGTCCTCACTAATGTTCATGATAAAATATAAAAAAAAAATCTACTCAGTCCAAGTCTCCTAGGAGAGCTGTGGGAAGTTCAGAATCCATCGTCTTGTGACATCATCATTCCCCCCCCCCCCCCCCCCCCCCCCCCATTATCGCGAGAACAATGGCTTCCACTTTAAAATTGCAACTTTTCAGGAATAGAAAGCCTGCAGTTTCTATAAGCTGGATTGGCAATCGATGATGTCACAAGACGATGGGTTTCTGACCTGCCCACAGCCCTCTGAGGAAAAAATAAATAAAAAAAAGCTATTTTTGAGTGAGGACCAATTATATTAACATAGGTTGAAAAGTGGTGGAGTGCCCCTTTAAGAAAGAGGCAAACATTGTCAAACGGCCAATCTACAAGCTGACAGCTTGTAGTTCGTCTTTTCTCACAATATTTATCTGCGGAAATTATATACGTAATGCCTACAATTCCTAATGCTTGTCAAGTATGGTTATTTTGGGGGGCGTCACGGCCTGAAAGGTTTGGGAACCCTTGCAGGCTACTAGGGGTGTGATGATGATGTCACTGTAGCTAAAAAGAATGAGCCAGGACAGCATCATCATCAGAGCTCTCTCCTTCTCCCACGTATGCAGAGGACTGCACTGCAGTGGTGAATAATTGTTAGTGAGTGTGTGTGTGTCCTTGTGAAGGTGTTGTAAATTGGATAGCTTACACTGCAAATTACTGGGCAGGTCAGGAGTTCAGGAGAGGCCAGCCGTGTCAAGTGAGAGACTTTGGGATGAGGTGGAGAGAGAGAGAGAGAGAGAGAGAGAGAGAGAGAGAGAGAGAGAGAGAGAGAGAGAGAGAGAGAAGTTATTAATGGGGTGTCTGAGGATGGCGAGACTCAGTAGCCTATTATGGTGATGAGCTAATAATGGTAGTGGCAGTGGTGGCCCTGCTGGCTCATTCCTTTTACGCTGCCGCCATCTGGAGGACAAACTGGTTAACAACAACACAGATCTAGGCATTCATATTATATAGGATCCTTTTATTTGGAGAACATTTACCCATTTAGGCCTAGAATTATTGACTGCTTTAACTATTGAAAAATAGCAGATATACAAGCTCACAGTGCGGCACCGAGTGCTGCGCTGCGAGCTTGTAGATCTGCTATTTATTTATTTTTAATCATGAAAATTTGTGCAGATCTTTGAATATATGTATTTTCAAAGCGAACGTTTGTAACTCAAAATTTGCTTCTGGGGGGTCCCTGGAACTAAATATTTTGAGATGGGGGTCCGTGGCCAAATAACTATCTTTTTGGGGGTCCTTCACATGAAAAGGTTTGAGAACCACTGACATAGTAGGCTAGTCTCTCAAGAACAGACTAACTGAGCTCCAGTTAAGTGAAAGGGACCTTTTCTTTGACGATGGCTGGCCAGATTGCTGACATAGAAACATAGGTTTTAAAAAAAATCTTAGAAGGATTCAAAAGACACTTATAGAATCGGGTCAAAATTCAATTTTCAATTGTTTTCAAAAATAGCAGATCTACAAGCTCACAGCGCTGCACTCAGTGCCGCACTGTGAGCTTGTATCTGCTATTTTTCAATAGTTAACAAAGCATAAAATAATAATACACAATAATGTTTACCCGTTCTGAATGGGTTAAGGAGGGAACTCGGTTCAAATATAATCACACATCAATCAATTCCTTGTCTAAAAGGATAATTATAAGACAGCAATATAAGAAAATAGATATGAGAGCAGCTGCACCATTCTACTTCCTCTGTCTAGCTGTGCTCATTGAATATGTGGCGCTTATACCTGAAATTCATATACTTATCATGTCCTTATATGGAGCACTGGCTCTCAAAGTGTTGAGGGGATTATGTCTTTAAAATGTTCTGGGGACCCTTTAATCTTCATCTTCAAATATCTTCAACATCAACTGGAACACACTGATGCTTAATACTTATTATCTTTTTTCTTTTCCTTGTTTCTTTTTTTTCAAATTTTATCCCACGATTTCTTACAACCCATTTTTTCCACTCAATTGCTAAGTGTAATCCTGGGCACGGTCCTTCTGCCAACCTAGGGAGAGCCACGAACTGCGCTCATGCTTCCTTCAATGCGCGAGGGGTCCAAGCCGTTTCTTTTCACCTGACAGGGGGGAGCTTCGCCGGTGGGACGTATAACGCGTGGAAGGAACACGTTATGCCAACTGTTCCTTTCCCCTCCATCAGACGATCCATAGGGGACACGGGGAGAACATGCAAACCCCGCACATCAGAAAGGACATTTTGCCAACCCCACCTATAGGTTATGGGCACTGGTGACGCGGAGGAGAGAACACGCGACGCCCCAAGCACCCACAGTGTCCCCGGTGGGATCTTCTAGGTGACAGCGCTACTGACTGCGCCACCGTGTCCCCTATTATCTGTTTTTCAGCGGTGCTCCTAACAGCCAATGGCTTTGTCCGGTTCCCAGACCGGAGGGAAAAATATGTAAAAAAAATGTCCAGGCCCTAAAGTAAACTGAAGCATGGCCTACATAATGGATATGGCCTAGATGCTTGAACCATACGTACCTACCAGAACCCTTAGATCAGGGGTCTTCAACAAGGGGTCCAGAGTTACTACAGGGGGTCCTCCAAATCTTTGAGTGATAGAAACTTTTTTTCTCCTTTTTTATATTAACCACTTGAACCCTATAGCGTCCATATTCGGAGAACTTCAGCCAAAAATAGCAGATCTACAAGCTCACAATGCCTCGCGCTGCGAGGCGTTTTGAGCTTGTAGATTGGCTATTTTCGGCAAGGAGCTTTGGTGTAGAGGGGAAAAAGAGCAGACTAAGTACAGAGTGAAAGGTCAAGTTTATTAAATATTGATGGTTCAAGACAAATTTTAAAACACAAATTGCCATGAATCAAAAATACTCTGATGACTGTGCTGCCAAACAATGAAACTATGGAATCTATAAAAAAGGTTGTGGGGGTCCCTGCTTCATCTCTCTCTCAACTAAGGGGTCCTCGGACTGAAAACGTTGAAGACCCCTGCCTTAGATCGTCTGACAAAGGTCTCCTCATTGAATACTGGATCAATTCTAAATCAGGTTATGGTGCTTTCAGTCACTATGGTCCCGCTCTGTGGAATTCTATACCAGCTGATCCAAGGTCTGTTACAACAGTGTCTTCTTTTAAAAGCAAACTAAAGACCCACCTATTCTCATAAGCCTTTACCTAGGTTTGGAATGTATTGCTTAAGGCCCATTCCCACTGGGCCAGATAACAGATAAAAAAAATCTATTTCTCCAGATATTTTCCCATTCAAGTGGAAGGTAGATACAGAAAAAAATATACAGTATATATCTGTGACAGATATTTTTTCTTTTTTAAGAGTAGGCTACTTTTTCCACCACTGCACTGCCAATAAACAAGATGCGGCCTAGGCATTTAAACCTGCTGCCTAAAGCAAGGTGCGTGTGTACTACAATTGCCTTCAAGAATGAAAAGCACAAAAATAAAAACAAAATAATATTGGACAACACAGTATTTTAACTCTAAATATTGCCACACACCTCACTCCAACAATAAACTAGTTTTATACGGCCCCTATTGCGTTTTACAGAAAGTGTGTATACAGAAATATACGATAATAATAATTATAATCATTTAAAAAAGGCCTATTAAATCCAAGGGCCCCCTTCTGGCTCAGGGCCCCTGCACGTGCACACCTTGCACAAGCCATAATCCATGCCTGGAAGTTGACGAGTGTTTTTTTTTTTTTAAGGGTAACTGTTGTATAATAGCAATATTACACTTGATGGTCGTGCTTTATCGTGGTTATTGGCACGGCAGCCTTGCTGCAGGAACGAGGCAGAGTTCCGTAGGCAGGGCTGAAGATAATGCACACCCTCTTGTGTGTTAATATTGCTTAATTATTCAGACAAACAGCAAATTGAATGCACTATCAATGGAGGTTTGAATCATATCAATGTATTACAAAAACACTAATTGCCAATCATTGTTTGACAATCATTCAACACTGCAACAGGGCGTAATGCAAATACAACTTTATTGTCATTTGTAGCTTTTAATATGGCCTTATAGCAAAGCAGTTGAACAACAATGATGACTACTCCAGTCTGTTATGTGCAAGAGCTTCTTACTTAACCATGGTAAACAACACACAGACCACGTGATGACCTATGAGGCACCATCATTACACTCTATTGTTTTTCCACAGACACAACAATGACAGACTCACCTGCCACTAGACTGCATGTGCCTGTGGCCTCCCCTCATTGAGCTTTCAGGCCTACTCCGGTTAGACATTGCCCTCTTGTGGTTAGAAGCGTCAACAACTCCTATGTAAGATATAGACAAAAAAGAAAAAGAAAAAACATTTCTGTCAACTGTAAACACAAATAACAGTTTCTTAAAGTTTAAGAAGACTTAAGACTTCCTGTTGCCATTTCAATTATGTATTTTTATAATAATTATAATAATAATTCATGCGCAAATAAATGTCCCCATCTTATGTAAGCCTCATATCCCCCACAACAAAAATAGCAGTTTGTTTGGATGATGGACAGACGGACAGACAGACAGACAGACAGACAGACAGACAGACAGACAGACAGACAGACAGACAGACAGACAGACAGACAGACAGACATAGGGAGAGGGATCTCCATATATGGGCATAAAACATATGTTAATTAGTAAAGCCAAGCAGGGCCTTGGCGAGATAGGGCCTGGGTGTGATGCCTGGGGATCTCCATATATGGGCATAAGGGGGTACCCTAACACGACATAATCTGGGAATGCCCATACTGTATATGGACATTTTATTTATTGTATCCTTTATAAATATATATCCATATACATATATTAACGTTTTTGGGGAAGGTAGGGTGTCAATCAGAGTAAAGTAGGCTCTTGGGCCAGTTATAGGGCCTGGGATTGAAGACATCAGAAATCTCCATATAGGCTATGCTATGGGGATAAAAGGGATTTTGTTTCTGGGAATGCCCATTATGGACTTTTTATTTAATTGTATCCTTTATTAATAATAATATGTATCCATATACATACAATAGGCCTATATATTGTGCCCATATGGAGATCCCTATATCTGAACCAACCACACAGATATGGACCATCTGGCCATTGATATATAGTCTATCGATGACATCAGGAATCTTCATATATGGGCATAAAAGGGATTCTGTGGGATACCCATATATGGACTTTTACATAGGTGATGTCACCTGTGATATCACCTGTGATGTCACAGTGACAAGGGAACCAACCCATTTAGACATTTCTATTCGTCTGTCATTCAATGTTATATAAGATACATAAATGGTTTCCTGTGGAAATAAGCTTAGTCTTTTCTAGGATCTCCTTTTAGTTGACCTTGTACCAGTGAACTGTACCGTCATGAAACTGTACATTTTCCGATGCAAACTTCTAATAAAGTCTTCAATCAATCAATCAATCAATCAATCAATCAATCAATCAATCAATCAATCAATCAATCAATGACGATGATGAAAGTGAAACAGCTCTCCAACGCTGAACGAGTTGCTATGGCAACCACAGACGCGTCCCCCTCCCCCGCCCCGCCCCCCCCGGAAGTGCGTGGCTGGAGAAAAACATGGCGAATAACAACACGGGAGCGCGCAGTCCAGTGTCATTTAAACGTTCAGTGCAGCGTTTGATGGAGATCTACCTGTCCGTGTTCTTCCTGGGTTTCGCAGCAGTCGCTGATGAGAATGTGTTCAGTGCGGGCAGCAGCTACGCGGACCCCCTGGCCATCGCTGCAGCCAGGGACCTGCGGTGAGACAGACAGAGAGAGAGAGTGCTAGCTGTGGACAGCTACATTAGGCTAGCTCTCTCTCAGTGGGTTTCAACCTTTTTCACATTATTTATTCGGCATTTGAGCCACGGACCATTCAACAGGGGGTCCGGGACCCCTAGGGGGTCCTCAGAGATACTACAGATCTTTGTGTGATAGGATCATGTTCTTTTACATTAACCACTTGAACCCTAGCATCCCTATTCTGAGTGGAACATTAGCCAAAAATAGCAGATCTACAAGCTTACAATAAGCTTGTAGATCTGTTGTTTTTGTCAAAGAGGTTTGCAAAGTATTTGACGGTTCAAGTGGTTAAATGTCGGAAAATACACATTACTCCAACATGATGACAGAGCTGTCAAACAAGTCTAAGCTGTCTAAGAAATCTAAACATTTCTAATCTGCGACACCATTTTATACAATATAGTATGTAGTGGGGGTCCCTGCTTCATCTCTCTCTCAGCTAAGGGGTCCTTGGCCTGAAAACGTTGAAGACCCCTGATTTAGACCCAAGACTTAGAAAATGTTGTTGTTGACTGTCCACAATTCCATGCTTTATTCATTGATGTGGTACCATGATGGGAGAGAACAGGAAAGCGTTGATCAAAATGTCAATTCTTCTCCATTCTATAATTGTGCAGACTTCTTTTAAATGGGTAACGTAAATGTTTAACAATGATTAGATGTAGAGTGTAACATGAAACCCATTTGCTTTCATTTTACACTCCAGAGTTAAAGGTACACTAGGTGACTATTTTTAGAACTGTCAGTATTTGAATTATATTGCAACTTTACAAACCCACAGTGCATGCACAAATCCACTCTTGCCCAGGTGCTGGACAAACGGCAATACGAGAGAAAAATAGAGTCCGCAACACTGGTGAATACTCAGCTGTGTTTTATTGCTTCAACGTTTCGATCCGTTAGGATCTTCTTCAGGATAACAGAGCTGAGTATTCACCAGTGTTGCGGACTCTATTTTTCTCTCTTAACTTTTTTACAAGAGTTTGGACCAGTCGCATAAATGTCCAGCCTCACACAGGTTCATAACAGCCTTGCATGATTTTCTTAATTGAACTGAATGATCTAACTAAGGCTTTTTATAAACGGGTGAAGTAAGACATCAGTATGTGTTCAGTGATTTTCAGTCAGTGTCCTAGCCTGGGTGCCAGCGATTTGTTTTGTCTCTGTGATGCGGAGAGACAAAACAAATCGCGGAACGGAGCGAACAGGCTATCAGTGTCCTGTCCTCGACTCCTCCAAGGCATTTAACCACTTAAAGGCCCACTTCACCTCTGGGACAACCAGATCTTATTTTATTGTTGTTTGGGACACGATCAACACAATCCCACATTATTTCTTGTGTTCAATCTGTGTTTTGAGATAATTTATTATTTCGGCATGACTAGTGAATGATGCATTTTGCATCATATGATGCAAAATGTTGATCATGTTGATTGTGTCCCAAACAACAATAAAATAAGATCTCGTTGTCCCAGAGGTGAAGTGGGCCTTTAAACCCTACTTTGTTGACTGGTGTACCCCAGGGGGTCTAAACTTGTTCCCCTCCTTTTTCCCTCTAATCTTTTACTGTAGCTGAAAATAGGCGATATGTTTTGAGCTTGTGGATTGGCTATTTATCGACAAATGTTGGGCTAATAGATTAGGGATGCTAGGGTTCGCTTAGTCTGGGATCCCTTCACTTTTCGAGCTTTGATCCGGTCGGGAGCAGAAACCACTCTACGTCATGTTGTAGTCCTTAAAGGACTACAGTTTGGCTGGAACTATCAAACCGGAAACAGTTTGGACATACTTTTAAGGCCTACCTAATAAACCCCTTGATGCAGCGTAGTTTTGCTTTTGGAAAATTCGTTTGGTATATGTATCTGTTAGTCCAACTCGTAGCGACTGGCAAGACTACACTAGGCTACTCGAGCATTTAAATAAGGATTGGGGAAACAAACGGGGTGAAACAAAACAAAGCGACGCCGCTTCTTCTGCTTGTGGTTTCCGCCTAGACCGGATCAAACGGCCCGTTGTAAACAATCACCAGGCTTTCCTCCGATCAAGCCTGGTGACACAAGGTTAGGGTCCACGTAGTTAAAACTATCAACACCTGGCTCATATGCCTAATGTTCATCTCAGGTACCTGCTGTATGACGTGAACCCTCCGGAGGGCTTCAACCTGCGGCGGGACGTGTACATCCGCATGGCGTCTCTGGTGAAGACCCTGAGGAAAGGGGGAGACGACTGGGTCTTGGTGCTGCCGCCCTGGGGCCGCCTGTACCACTGGCAGAGCCCCGACATCCACCAGGTCCGCATCCCTTGGGGAGAGTTCTTCAGCCTCACCAGCCTGCAAGCCAACGTGCCCGTCATCGAGTATGAAGAGTTCATTGCCGGTGAGTAGAAAATGGTAAATGGCAGTTTTATCTAAAGTGCTTTACATTCACCCATTCACGCATCAACGGCGGCGGCAACCTTGCAAGACACCGACCTGCTCAGTGGGAAGCAGTTTGGATGTTCAGTGTCTTGCTCAAGGACACTTTCGAATCCAGGAGGAGCCGAGGATCGAACCGGGAACTAGGGGTGGGCGATATGGTGATAATTATCGTGGAGACGATACAATGTCTCCACCATATGCCTTTACAGAGATATCGTATATATCGTGATACAATTGAGGGAGCCTTATAAACAATCCTGTTTAATCGTTAATACCGAGATTCATTGCAGAATTCAATTTAAACCTGCATTTTGGTCTAAATCAGTAGTTCTCAAACTTTAAAATGTCAAGATCTCCACTTAACTCTGACAGTGTACAAATGAAACCAAATGGACCCGTAAGGGTCCATTTGGTTTCATTTGTATACTGTCAGAGTTACATACTTGTAAAGTTCAATTCAGACCTCCCAAAAGGAACCCAGAGAGTCTAGTTTTTGTCAATTAACTTGAAAAAATAAGTAATAACCATCGAAACCAACGTGAAAAAGAATCGTGATAAAATCGTGTATTGTGATACAGCTTGGGAAAATATCGTGATATTGCATTTTTCCATATCGCCCACCCCTAGCAGGAACCCTCCAATTCCAAGGCGGCTGCTCTACCTGCTGAGCCACTGCCACCCCTTCCTTCATGTAGTGTACTTGACCTACCGAGTCCCATCAGTCATCTCATGTCCCCATTCCCTCTCTCAACACTTAAGCTGTATTCCAATCCGAAGGGTTCGCACTTTGAAGTGCGCATTTGAAGGGCTATGACGCCACTGGGCCGCGCCAAATAGCAATCTACAAGCTCACAATGCCTTGCGTTGCAACGCATTGTGAGCTTGTAGATCTGTGACCAGTGACGTCATAGCCCTTCAAATGCGCACTTCAAAGTGCAAACCCTTCGGATTGGAATACAGCTTTAGTCTGGGATCACTTCACTTTGCCAGGTTGTAACCGGCCTGGAGCGGAAACCACAACACGTCATGTTGTAGTACTCAAAGGACTACAATTTGCCGGAGAGGACATACTTTTAGGGCCTACCTAATAAACTCCTTGATGCGGAGTAGTTTTGCTTTTGAAAAATGTGTTTGGTATATGCATCTTTTAGTCCAACTGTTAGTGACTGGCAAGACTACACTAGGCTACTCGAGCATTTTAATAGGGATTGGGGAAACAAACGGGGGGAACCAAATCAAAGTGACGCCGCTTCTTCTAGTGGTTTCCGCGTCTGGCGGAAACCAAACGGCCTGTTGTGAACGAACACCAGGCTTTCCCCCAGAAAGCCTGGTAGGCGAGGTTACTCAACGCTCATAATAGATTACAATTCCACTACCATGTTCCCACTTCAGACATTGTCTCAGTGAGCAAAGATTGACATGCTAAGAAGTGTATGTAAAGCACATGTTACGTGAGAGAAATGTAACGTGATATTTTTGTTTTATAATTTTTTGCCTTTATTGATAGTCTACACAGTGTAGAGCAGGGGTTCCCACACTCTTTGGGCTCAGGGCACCCCTATAAATATATTTTTCATCCGAGGCACCCCTACGTTATATTATAATATTACCTACATGACATTCACCATTTTCACTCCCAGTACCTTATATTCGTGGCATATTTTAGGGATTATGCCGCGAGGAAAACATTGAGATAATTACCATTTTGGTCAAAACTTACTGAAAATAACTCTTTACTTCAAGTTTAAAATGATACCAAATATTTGTTTAAGAGTTCAAATAAATTTGCGGCACCCCTGGACTGCCGTCGCGGCACCCCAGGGTGCCCCGTCACCCCAGGGTGCCCCGTCACCCACTTTGAAAACCCCTGGTGTAGAGAGACAGGGAGAGATAGTCGGGTAGTGACATGCAGCAAAGGTCCACCGGGCCCGGTAATGGAATCCAAGGCATGTCTAGCATCAGAGCTTGCAGTATGTGGCTAACCACTTTGCTGTCATGTTTTCAATCGCAACAGTATTGCTGGATCTCTTATTACCGTGTAGACTCAACTAACCTGTTTAAACTCCTTTTCATACTTCGGCATATGACAGTGTCATGGGAGGAATAGCATAAACAGCCGATCTACAAATGCACAATGTGGCACTTCACGTTGTGGCCGAGCTTGTTTGCGAACGTTTGGAGAAATATTTGTTTCTAATAGCATGCCCAAAGATATGCCAGGTTTAAAGTGGCCAAATGACCTCCAGTAAGTCTACAGAAACGGTATAGGAAAGACAACTATTGTGTGTAGTGTACTAGTGTACTCACAGTAGGGCATTAACGAAAAGGTCGACAAGTCGACTTCATTACACAAGTCGACTCCCACCAGAGAAAGTCGAAGTTGAAAAATCCTTCGTATTTTTTTCTATCATTATTTTTGCTCCGTGTGTGCGTCTGTGCAGCATTCAAACAGTAGGATTGCTTATTGTCAAGGACGGAATGATCCAATATTACAGTGCTAGTACATTACATTTGGTATAACATGGTTCCATTGTGAAAATAGCAGATCTACATGCTCAAAACGCCTCGCAATGCGAGGCGTTTTGAGCTTGTGGATCGGCTACTTTCACAATTTCCGCCTCTATATATTTGACAATGTTTAATTTGTCATTTTAGAGGTATTAAAAAGTCCTTAAATTGGCACTTTAGAAATGTGAAGATACCGAGAAAACGATGTTTCACATTAAGTTAATCATCTGGGGACTCCCCAAAATAATTGGGGGGTCGTGTGTGATGTGACGACGTCATGAAACTATAAAGTCGACTTAAACTCAACTTTTTACTGAGTCGAGTCAACTTGCAAAAAATCACAAGTCGTTGATGCCCTGACTCACAGCACTCGTTGCCTTCCTCTCTCTCGGGCCCAGAGTCTGGCGGTCCGTTCATTGACCAGGTCCTGGTGCTGCAGAACTACGCCGAGGGCTGGACGGACGGGAAATGGGAGGAGAAGGTGGACCAGAGGCCCTGCGTTGACAGGCTGATGTACTCCAAAGACAAACAAGGCTATTACAGGTGAGAACGAACCTCCAGCACCAGGGATGTGCTGGGCCCCTGATTCAGCGATAGCGATAGAGAGAGATCTCTCTCTGTAGCGCTGCTGCTACTCAAAGATTTGTGACAAAGTGACAAGCCAGTGGGCCAATTACAAGAGTTATATTTCGTCGTTGTCGAGTGGAAACCTTGTATGTCCAAAACCGTTTGTTTTGTATTTATCATTTTAAAAATGATTTAAACTAGTGAAAACAGCCGATCTATAAGCACACAACGCCTCGCAACGCGAGGCGTTGTGTGCTTGTAGATCTGCTGTTTTCACTACTTTTGTGCAATGGCCTTGTATGATGAAGCAAGGCTTTGCTTTGCGAAAACGTTTACACATTTGAAACTTGGAGATACAAGGTTTCTGCCCGAACGGACGGGAATGAACCAGCCGTTCGGGAGTTGTCCCGCTTTTCCCAAACAGATTTCTTTCACCACGCCATCCCAAACAGATTTCACGTTCAAAGCTCAAGTTCAAAGGCCTTACAGGGGTTGACACTAAGGTCTCAGAGAGGCACTTGCCTGTCGGGCAAGTACAGGTCATGTTCTACTTGCCCTCAGGTCTTGGCCACTTGCCCTCAGGTCTTGGCCAAAGTACTGTTGATAGCACGTAAAATAGACGTTTCGCACGGAAAAAATAGACGCTTCGCGCGAAAAATAAAATAGACGCTACGCGGACATTTTTTAGCGCTTCTTCAGCAGCCTTTGCTATAGATATCAGCACTTTTGCGGGAATAGCATGGTGCCTTGTGCTTCAGCATGTAAAGCGTGTGCAATAATCTGGCCATTCTTTAGCATGATGTGGGTTTGTACGCCTTGTAGATTAGCTGTTTTCGACTAAGCTCACGCAGCCACCACTAGCTGCAGTTCGTTGTGTGTGTGAGAGTCAGAGTGTGTGTGGAGGGACGAGGGAGGGAGGGAGGGACAGAGAGAGAGCGAGAGAGATAGACGGAACACTATAGCCCCGTTCAAGTAGGCTAAAGACACAGATTTTACAATCGGCCTGAGAAATATATAGATAGATATCATATTGATGTTCTGAACTACAATGAGTCCTTTTGTATACCCGTAGTACTTACACGGCAGCATTCTTCTGGGCCAGTTGGAGAATCCTTTTGGTGAAGCCCAATAGTAAAGAATTGCAATTTCAATTCAATTCATTGAATTCAATTCAAAAGAGCTTTATTTGCATGAGAAAACATGTTTACATTGCCAAAGCAAGTGTCACAAATATAATAAAAACAGTTGAAAATGGGGAACATAATACAGTTGGAGGAGGTGCAGCATTGTGTAAACAGAGCTATGTCACATTTTGACATTTTATATACAGATCATTCTCGAAAAATTAGAATATTGTGTAAAAAAGCATTGCAGATGCACCACAAATCAAAACTGACCGAGGAAACTTCCCACTGGACTTCAAGCAACTCTGACTTCAGAAGGTTGACATTTCTCGAAATCCTTGTTTTGACTGGTCTCGTTTAATATTGTAATATTTTGAAATATGGAATTTTGATATTCATGAGCTGTATGCCATAAAAATGAACAAAAAATGTTTGTAATAATTCACTGAATGTCCAATGTATGTAGAATATATGAAAGTTTCAAGAAATATATGAACGTTTCAAGAAAATGTACTTTTACACAATATTCAAATTTTTCGAGAAGGATCTGTAGGGTATAAAGCTTTTGGAACAAATGGCAGCATTATTTCTTCTCAAAATGCATTTAAAGGTAGCAGCTCTGTTCCATACTGTATGTGCAGTAGGTCTAGATCAGGGGTTTTCAAAGTGGGTGACGGGGAACCCTGGGGTGCCACGAGATAATTTGATAATATTTGGAATTCATTTGGACACTTGAAAAAAATATTTAGTATAATTTTAAACTTGAAGTACAAAGTTATTTTCAGACATTTCTAACCAAAATGGCTGTTATCTCAACGTTTTCCTCACAACATAATCAAAATATCGTCAGAAACCTTGTATCCCCAAGTTTCAAATGTGTATGTCTTCGACAAGACTGTCGCACAGAACTAGTGAAAACAGCCGATCTACAAGCACACAACGCCTCGCGATTCACTAGTTTAGTACATTTTATAGATGATAAATACAAAACAAACGGTTTTGGACATACAAGGTTTCCACACGACAACGAAGATATGCTACGAATATAAGGTGCTGGGAGTGAAAATTATAATGTAGGTGTGCCTCGGATTCAAAAAATATTTATGGTGTGCCCTGAGACAAAAAAGTTGGGGAACCCCTGGTCTAGATGTCAATCCATGGTTTGCAGTCCTTAGGGTGGTTGTGTTTCTAGCCTTCTTTTGTCACAATTGCAGTAATCCAGACTGGGGTAAGAAATGCGTGGACTAGTTTTTCTGCATATTTGTGGGACAGGATGTGCTTGATTTGCACTATGTTACATAGGGGTGAGGGGGGAGAAGGAGAAGAAAAGAGGAAGTCCTTGAGATGTGTTTTATGTGCTACTTTAACTACTTAAACCCCATACATTGTTGAGAAACCAATTTAGAAAAACTGATCCTCGCTTATTCAATTAACCTATATGATCAAGATTAAGTATGTTAATGTCTTATGGCAATAAAAGGGATTTGGTTCCCATGACATCACAGTGATGTCAGAGTGTGAGAGTCAATCAACAAAAAAGACAAGCGTTAGACAGACAGACAGACAGACAGACAGACAGACAGACAGACAGACTCTCCCTTTTATGCCCATATATGGAGATCCCTGTGATGCCAGGGGAACAAATACCTTTTATGCCCATATATGGAGATATAGAGATCCCAGGGATGACAGGGGAACCAAATCCCTTTTATGCCCATATATGGAGATCCCTGATGTCCACATCACTGTGACTCTGTCCCTTTTATGCCCATACATCGACATCCCCGATGTCCACATCACTGTGACTCTGTGCCACTGTTACGTTCCACGTAGTTTTGTCTGGGATTTTTGTGTCTTCCTCCCCCCTGTCTCCTTCCTTCTTTCATACTCTCAGGTCTGAAGTCACCACCTAATCAGCTGTCAATCAAACAATTACCTGGCCCCACCCTCATCCAATCACCACCACCTGCTGCCTATAAAAGGCTGGGCTCCACTTCAGCTCAGTCTCTCCCAAACATTTGCCCTTGTAGTCCTGTCATGTAGTGTTTTTGTAATAATTTTCCCAGAGCAAACTTTTAGCCTTTTAGTCTTGTGTTATTTCACCTACCGTACTAATGTAAATTCTGTGCTATATGCTGCTGCCTTGGGACAGGGAAAGACAGAGGCCTCTATACACAGGCACCACGTAGGTTGAACTTTGTTAAGCACACTAGCAGGCTTTTGTTTTACTAGTCTAGTTACTTGGTAGTTAGTTAGTCTGTCTTTTGTTTCACTTAGCTGCTTCGTTTGTTATTTTGGCAACACCCGTGTTCCTAGGTAGTGGCTTGCTGTTCCTTCATGGTATGTTTGTGCATACATTTTTGAATACTTGTAAATACTTGCAAATAACCTGAAGAGTAGAGTAAAAGCACCTTGCACCTTTTGCTCCAAACCTGTGTGGTCTCCATTATTTGCACCTTACTGCTCAACATCCTGGTTTTCAACCTTTAAAATGTTTATGTTACAAACTTAAACCTCTAGTCCATTTGGTTGCGTAACAGCCACACTGGCCAGATGGCCAAGACAGTGATGTGTCAGGGAAACCACAGTGTCTTCAGGCGTTACCCGGCTTCATCGGGAATGGTGTGCTTCCATTTTGCTAAGAGACAACTTATAGAATAGTTTAATTCATATGAATTTAGGCATTTAGCAGACGCCAGTTAATCCAGAGCGATTTAGAATAAGCACCAGGTAATACAATCAATGCATAGAAATAGTCATTAGTGGGAGAAATATGTAACAAAAAAAAGGCAAATGTGTTCACTTCCGGCAGAAAGCGTGAAAATTTGCACGTATTTTTGTGCGCTGAATTCAAAAATTGACGGTCCCAAGCACTTTTCCCATGGGATCTGGTGGCTCTCATTCACTTACCATACTAGGGAAAAAAGACCCCCCAAAAAATCTTCAAGTAGCATGTGAGGGGTCAAACTAGGTGTTTTTCGGGATTTTGAATCCATTGCAAGCATTTGTTTTGCACGAAAAACATTCCTTTCCGAGAAATGGACACAACAAAACTTTGAAAAGTGATGACTCATCACTAAACCATAGTTTGTGGGGTCCATTTCTTGCCCAAGGAATGTTTTTTGTGCAAAACAAATGCTTGGAATGGATTCAGAATCATGAAAACCCCCTAGATAGACACCTCACATGCTACATATAGAAGATTTTTGGGGGGTCTTTTTTTCCTAACCCTAACCCTATGGTAAGTGAATGAGAGAAAAGTGAATTTGAGATAAGTGCTTGGGACCGTCAATTTTTGAATTCAGCGCACAAAAATACCCTTGGGTGCAAATTTTCACGCTTTCTGCCGGAAGTGAACACCTTTTTCACATATTTCTCCCACTACATCTAGAACAAGGGTTTTCAAAGTGGGTGACGGGGAACCCTGGGGTGCCGCGAGATAATTTGGTCATTTTGGAATTTATTTGGACACTTGAAAAAATATTTAGTATCAGTCAGTTCTAACCAAAATGGCTATTATCTCAACGTTTTCCTCGCAACATAATCACTAAAATATTGTCACTGTCGGGCAGAAACCTTGTGTCTCCAAGTTTCAAATGTGTACGTCATTTGGTAAAGCAAAGCCCTGCTGCATCCAAGACTGTCGAACAAAACTAGTGAAAACAGCCGATCTACAAGCACACAACGCCGTTGTGTGCTTGTAGATCTGCTGTTTTCACTAGTTTAGTACATTTTATAGATGATAAATGGACATACAAGGTTTCCACCCGACAACGACGATATGCAATAAATATAAGGTGCTGGGAGTGAAAATTATAATGTAGGGGTGCCTCGAATTAAAACAAATATTTAAGGGGTGCCCTGAGACAAAATAGTTTGGGAACCCCTGCTCTAGAATCATAGATAACAGTAGAACGCATGCCAGGTCAACAAATGACCTGGCAGCAGTCTACATAACATGCTGTCTAAATGACGTGGCGTTATGTGACGTTGACATGTTCCCATGTTCCTTATCAGCTTCACCCTCTCCACACATCTCCTATGTGTTACACCCATCCGTGTCATGTCTCTCTGTGCTCTCTGTGTGTCCCTAAGGGGCTGGTTCTGGGGCTACGAGGAAACGCGAGCTCGGAATGTCACCTGTATGTCGGCTCAAGGCCACGCATCCATCATGGCCCCGATTCTTCAGAGCAACATCACCTCCACGTGAGTGCCGGGAAGTGCTTGTAGTCAGGGACCCACAAGCCCAAAAGCTCAAGGAATAGGGGCGATACCTGTGATGTCTTGCCGTACTTTTTATTTCTATTTTATCTATTAGTTTGGTCATTAAGGTCCACAGAATGAGAGGCCTGCTCTGCTGGAAACATCGCGAAAAAAAGTTATGGCCATTTGTATATTCACTGTCCCATTGACTTCACTATACAGGAAAGGAAAATATTAAAAAAAGAAAATAAATGTGCTTTAAGTAGCATGTGAGGGGTCAAACTAGGGGTTCTTCATGATTCTGAATCCATTGCAAGCATTTGTTTTGCATGAAAAACATTCCTAGGGCAAAATATCGGCCCCCAAAAACTGTGAAAAGTGAAGATTTTTCGATGACTCATCACTTTTTACAATGTTGGGGGCCAAATTTTAGCCCAAGGAATGTTTTTCATGCAAAATAAATGCTTGCAATGGATTCAGAATCATGAAGAACCCCTAGTTTGACCCCTCACATGCTACTTAAAGCACATTTCTTTTGTATTCTTTTCCTGTATAGTGAAGTCGATGGGACATTGAATATACAAATGGCCATAACCTTTTTTCGCGATGTTTCCGGCAGAGCAGGCCTCTCATTCTGTGGACCTTAATGACCAAACTAATAGATAAAACAGAAATAAAATGTACGGCAGAACATCACAGGTCCTCTCCCATTATCAGGGGCTGGGTCCCTGACTATTGACGATGTCTGACTGCGGGAATAAGCCCTATTCACGGCCCGCCCACTCAGCATCCCCCCGGTGCTGAAGTCACGTTTTGAAGGGGTAAAACCCTGCTAAGCCTATAGAGTTAACACAGAAATCGCTAATTTAATGCAATCTCCGAATAGTATAGTATAAAATACGGCTAGCATGATCAAGAACACAAGATAGTAAAAGGCACAAAGCGTTATCATTTACTTTACCGTTCGAAATAATGATTTGTTGGCTCTAAGTCCAGCAATTTCTGTTATAGTTTCCCCTTCTAAATTGACGTCGGCACCAGGAAGTTGCTGAGAAATTTGCTGAGTGGGCGGGCCGTGAATAGGGCTTATTATTTGAGATTTCTTTCCACCAGCCAGGCAGTCACACACGCAAAGTTTTATTCAGAACGGGTACACATTACAAGCTTGTAGATCTGCTATTTTTGAAAAGTCGTGAAAATTTGAATTTTGACCCGATTCTATAAGTGTCTTTTGAATGCTTTTTGAAAAACCCTATGTTTCTATGTCCGCAATCTGGCTATAGCCATCGTCAAAGAAAAGGTCCTTTTCACTTAACTGGAGCTCAGTTAGTCTGTTCTTGAGAGACTACTATGTCATTGGTTCTCAAACTTTTTCATGTGAAGGACCCCCAAAATGATATGTATTTGGCCACGGACCCCCATCTCAAAATATTTAGTTCCAGGGACCACCCAGAAGCAAAATTTGAGTTACAAACGTTCGCTTTGAAAATACATATATTCAAAGTTTGCACACATTTTCACAACTGCATGCATGTACAGTATTACCTTTTCACAATTTAGCTTTTCCTTGGATGGCATTGAAAGAAGAGCACCTGTTTTAGTTTACTCAACTATCCTGCATATAATGTGCAATGTTTTACAACAAATGCATTCTTATTGATTCCTGAATCTTATTGATTCAGTCAGTTGGGGACTGGTTTCTTGTAGAAATTATTTTATAGTAATAGTAAAAAAAGGTTATTCTGAGTTACTTAACTGTTCTGATATCACTTTAAACCATGGCCTCCAGTGGCACATTTCTTTATTTTATTAAATGGCTGTAAAGTTACTTTACATGAGGCCATCTATCAACCAATTTGTGAGTAGCCAAGAGGGAGTCTATAGATTGTGTTCTGTTCTCTGAAGGGAGAGTGTTTTTTGCAGGTCTTTCAGTCAGAGTGTATCAAAAAAGCAACTGGGTTAAGGCAGCGGAAGCTTGTGATTGGCGGAGGTGACGAAAGTCGGGGGGGGGGGGACGGTGATACACCTAAACCTAACCTTAACCCTAACCTCAGTAAAACTAACACTGGTGAATGCTAACCTGGTTAAATGCTAACCTGCCGACGCTGGTGAATGCTAACCTGGTGAATGTTAAACTGGTCAGACAGTTGCTTTTTTGATAGACTTGGACTGAAAGACCTGCAAAAAAATACTCTCCCGTTCTCTGACGGGAGAGTATTTTCTCCTGGTGTTTCAGTCCGAGTGTATCAAAGGGTGCGTTCGGAAATGCGCACCTGGTGTGTGCTCAGTGTAGTGAGTTTCTAAACCTAACCCTAATCCTAACCCTAACCTCAGTAAAACTATGCCTAAGCCCAACCCTAACCCTAACCCCAGTAAAACTATGCCTAAAACTAACCCTAACCCTAGCCAGAACCGGTGCGCATTTCCGAACGCACCCTTTGATACACTTGGACTGAAACACCAGCAGAAAACACTCTCCCGTTCTCTGACAGACAGTGACGAAAACGTAATAATTCACACATGGTTCTTGGTTGCAGGTCAGTGATGCTGGACAGAGCAGAGACCGTCCTCCATGACCACTACGCTGGGAAGGACTACTGGGATGTACGTTTAAACTCTCTCTTATAAATAGTTACAGTATATCTTCTAATAGTTACAGCACTGTTTCTCAACCACTGTGCCTGGGGACCTTTGGTGTGCCCCTGAGAAGGGTCAAGTGTGCCCCTTGAAACTGCTTGAAAGCCAGTATTGTATTTATCATTTTAAAAATGATTTAAACTAGTGAAAACAGCCGATCTACAAGCACACAACGCCTCGCGGTGCGAGGCGTTGTGTGCTTGTAGATCTGCTGTTTTCACTACTGTTGTGCGACAGCCTTGCATGATGAAGCAGGGCTTTACTTTGCGAAGAAACGTACAAATATGAAACTTGGAGAAGCAAGGTTTCTTCCCGACAGTGACGATATTTACACCCCCGTATTATGCTCATGTGCCCCTGGATTCTTGGGACATGAAAAGTGTGCCCATGCAGAAAAAGGTTTGAGAAACACTGAGTTACAGTATATAGGGGTCCTCAACAGGAGGTCAGGGACCCCTAGGGCAGTGGTTCTTATAATAGTTACAGTCAGGGTTCCCACGGTCATGAAATTCCTGGAAATATTTTGAAATTAGAAAAATATCTTTCCAGTACTGGAAAAGTTTTGGAATTGATCAGGGGTCCTGGAAGGTCCTGGAAAAAAATAGCTATGCATTGTCTTTGGTTATTGATTTTGTTAATATCTCTGAAATGACAAATTAAACATGGGACAAATTGTCAAATATTAGAGGCAGACATTGTGAAAATAGCAGATCTACATGATCACAACGCCTCGCAAATAGAACCGTTTTATACAAAATTCCTCAACTCTTAGTGCTCGTCAGGGTGGGGGGTCCCCAGTTAAAACATGATTATTTCGGGGGTCACAGCCTGAAAAGGTTGAGAACCACTGGCAATACACTACCTGTCTTTGGGCATTGTGCATAGGAGTAAGCGACCTGTTATTGAGCTGAATTATTGTTATATAGTCCTGGAAATTGGGTTAAATATTCTGGAAAAGTTTTGGAAATTAATTGGTAAAATTGTGTGGGAACCCTGTACAGTATATATGGGTCTTCAACAGGAGGTCATGGACCCATATAGGGCAGTGGTTTCCAAACCTTTTTTCCCGTGACCCAAAAGAGAAATTAGACATTCGCCCGGAACTCAAACTAGTGAAAATAGCAGATCTACGAGCTCACAGCATGTCACTTCACGCCGCGTTGAGAGCTTGTAGATCGGCTATTTTCACTACTTAATTATTATATTTTATTCATGGAATTTCTTAGATTTGTTTGTTTGTTTGTACATGTATACAATTCTTCAATTATTTATTTTTTTATCTCAAAATAAAAAAGATTTTTGGGGGAGGGGAAAATCTTTTGAAATATATTGTATTTTTGTAGGAAAAGAACATGGGATTTCTACTCGAGTGGAGACCTGTACAAATGGGGCTATGACCCACAAATGGGTCTTGACTCTCGACCCACTCTTTGGGAAACGGTGCCTAGGCCTAGGGCAGGGGCCGGCAACCCAAAATGTTGAAAGAGCCATATTGGACCAAAAAAAAACCAAAACAAATCTGTCTGGAGCCGCAAAAAATTATAAAAGCCTTATATATCGTCGTTGTCGGGTGGAAACCTTGTATGTCCAAAACTTCGTTTTGTATTTATGATTTAAAAAATGTACTAAACTAGTGAAAACAGCCGATCTACAAGCGCACAACGCCTCGCACCGCGAGGCGTTGTGTGCTTGTAGATCTGCTGTTTTCACTACTTTTGTGCGTCAGTCTTGTATGATGAAGCAGGGCTTTACTTTGGGAAAAAAAACAAACATACAAATTTTAAACTTGGAGATACAAGGTTTCTGCCCGACAGTGACAATAAAAAAATCGTAAAAAAACAAAAAATACATTATTTCCTCCCATCATTTTTCCATTTTCATAAATGCTCCAGGGAGCCACTACGGTACGGCTCTAGACCCCCGGCCAGGGGCTCCTCAGCGCTAGGGATGGAGCTCGTTCATTTCTTTTTTTTTTTTTTTTGAACTTAGTTGTTTTTATTTTCAGTTTGTTTCATGTATTAAACATGTATTAAACATGACAATGTCCACATTATTACATTCTCTTTCCTTTCTTTTTTTTCATACATGTCCTTTTGTTTCATGTATTAAACATGACAATGTCCACATTCTTATATTCTCTTTCATTTCTGTTTTTTTTCTTTTTTTTTCATACATGAGACAACAAAACAAAAACATGTTTTTCTTTTTTTTTTTTCATAAACAATACAAACAAACATTACAACAAAACATTTCACAATATACAAACATAAACCCACACACATACAGGTACCTCTGCCTTGAGGATAGGGTTGGGGAGCTCTTTAGCCCCCTCTACCGGTGATCTTTTTACTTTTCTTTTAATTCTGAGAGATCCCGTTTTCGGCTTCCATATACTCGGACACTATAACCCATTTCTTCTTAAATATATCAAGCTGTAACTGTAGCTGGGCTGTCATATGTTCCATCTTTCTTGTATATCTGCTTAACCTTTAGTTTCCATTGTTCTACTGTAGGTGGGTTTGTCTGTCTCCAGTTTATCGTTATAATTTTTCTTGCTACCGTCAACCGTCATTTTTCTTGCTACCGGAGCTTGTTAATTTCTATTGTTAATGAGCACCTTATCGATCCTGCTTATTGAGCAGGGCTTTGAGTATTTTCTAATATTTTGTGGAAAGATATGAGACGACATAACTGGACATAACTTTTTCTATTGTCCAGTTGTTGTGAGTTTGTTGCTGACCACAATCTATGAATATGACAATTGACAAGTGCAACAAATATCATTAAATCACTCAATATCATTAAAACAATCATTAATTAGTGTTAAATGGTTTATATTATGGATAGTACTGTAATCATTTCTTGATCGCCTCTTGTCTTGATTGTTTAAACATGACATCATGGGCCGCTATGCTCGATAACAAGCTTGATAGGCCCAAAGCTTATTGATACCGGGTACTCAATAAATCTGTTATCGGGTTATCGAGCTACCCTTGTTTAGGGCTCCATCCCCTACTCAGCGCATTATAGCGATAGGCAACTCCATTCTCCCAAACCCCACCCTGCCAGCCTGTGATTGGCTAAAGTCCCTTTGAGCGTCATTCCTCGGACGCAGAAGCAGTCCCCTGGTTGGGAGTGTGTCGCTGTTTCTACATGTTATCTTTTTGACAACCAAACTCAACCCCTAACCCTAAACCTAACCTCCGTGGGGTGTAGCGAGATTTCCCCTAATACTTTATCACCATAAAAAAAGTTGTCCGCGGTGTCTGAAAAAAAAATGGCACAATCAGGATGCGAACCCTGTATGCATGGATTGCGAGCGCTAGACCTAGACCACTAAACCACGGAGACCGGTGCTGCGTTGGTGCGGTCTGTATTTGTAGGAGAGGAAAAGCCTCGCGTAGGGGGGGAGCCTCGTGCGGTTGTCATTCAAAGCGAAGCCAGCCAATCACAGCTGGGACTAGGCGGGACTAGGATTATAAGAAGGGAATATCTTAAAAAGTCCTGGAATAAATTCCTTACCAAAACATTTCTTCACCAATGTGTTTGTAAAGGTGTCTAGTAACACCTCCCACAAAGACTGACATTCAGTTTCCCTAGGAGAATCCGTTACAGCTGATGAAAGTTGGAGTCCCATTAAATTAACTATACAGTCAGGATAAAACACACCAAATATGCTTTTAGTAGCATGTGATGGGTCAAACTAGGGGTTTTCGATGATTCTGAATCCATTGCAAGCATTTGTTTTGCACTAAAAAACATTCCTTGGGGTAGAAACAGCCCCCATACAATTATTGTTTAGTGATGAGTCATCACTTTTCAAAGTTGTGTGGGAAACTGAATTTCAGTCTGTGTGGGATGTGTTACTAGACACCTTTACAAACACATTGGTGAATAAATATTTTGGTAAGGAATTTATTCCAGGATATGACACTATTTCTGAAGATATTCCCTTCTTATTAGGCCTCCTCGGCATCTCTGTTCTTCGGGGGAGAACGTTAGTTGTAAATAGACGATTGTTTTGTGTTCCAGACTCGCCGCAGCATGGTCTTTGCCAAACACCTGCGTCTCATAGGAGACGACTTCAGGGCCAAGTACCTGAACTCTACGGACGGCACTGACCACACTGTGTACAGCGAGGACTGGACCCGGATGAAGGTGAGTGGGAGCATTATTCTTCTCCTGTCTCCTCTACTGTACGTGTGCATGGATTCAGGTTTTCT
Source organism: Nannobrachium achirus (assembly GCF_963921795.1). Classification (NCBI taxonomy): domain Eukaryota; kingdom Metazoa; phylum Chordata; class Actinopteri; order Myctophiformes; family Myctophidae; genus Nannobrachium; species Nannobrachium achirus. The sequence continues at coordinate 44,150,045 of NC_137829.1, read as the reverse complement.
GTCACCACGACGGATTCCAGCTGTTTGGATTCCATGGAAGTCCAGCGTGGCTTTCTCTTGGCTTCCTCTAAAGCAGGGGTCTTCAACGTTTTCAGGCCAGGGACCCCTTAGTTGAGTGAGAGACGAAGCAGGGACCCCCACAACCTGTTCATAGATTCCATATAGTTTCATTGTTTGACAGCACAATCATCAGTGTATTTTGGATTCATGTCAGTTTGAGTTTTCAGATATTTAACCACTTGAACCGTCAATACTTAATAAAGTTGTACTTGGTCTGCTCTTTTTACCCTCTACAAAACCTCTTTGCCAAAAATAGCAGATCTACAAGCTCACAATGCCTCGCATTGCGAGGCGTTGTCTGTACGGCGCCTAAGTGGTTATGGTTTGAACTTGTCACAGTAATCAAGTGGTGTGTGTGTGTGTGTTTGTGTGGTATTATTGTTGTGCTCGTACCCAGGCCAAGCTGGGCTCCGCTAAAGGAGGACCCTACCTGGGGGTTCACCTCCGTAGGAAGGACTTCATCTGGGGTCACAGGGAGGACGTGCCCAGCCTTAAAGGGGCCGTCAAGAAGATCCACAGCCTGATGAAAAAGCAACAAGTGGACAGGGTTTTCGTGGCCACGGATGCAGATGAGGAAGGTAATGACGGTTTGGTTTGGCTACAGTGTTGATTTCGTCGACTAAAACTATGACGAGAAATGTTTGTCGACTGCGTTTTTTCCACTGACGAAAACTAAATAAAAACGAAATAAAAATTAAGCTGTGATGACTAAAACTGAGACTAAATTTATTGACAATTTCGTCAACAAAATAAAAACTAGACTAAAACGTTAGGTGAGGGACTAGTGGAGAAGAGAGTCATTTTATGTTTGGTTGCTCTCAGGTGTTGCGTGCTGAAAATAGCCGATCTACAAGCTCACATCTACAAGCTCACCTACAAGCTCATCTACAAGCGCGACGCGTTGTGAGCTTGTAGATCTGCTATTTTCAGCACGCAACCAAGTGTAAAATCTGTCATTACGATGCCATCAAGGCCTGCCAAAATACATTTTATTTGACTAAATCAACAGTAGATTTAGTCGCCTAAAAACGTAATGATATTTAGTCGACTAAAATTAGACTAAAACTAAAACTTTTCAGGTGACTAAATTTCGACTAAAACTAAATGACATTTTATTCAAAAGACTGACTAAAACTAAATGACATTTTATTCAAAAGACTATGACTAAAACTAAATCAAAAATTGCTGTCAAAAACAACAATGTTTGGCTAATGCTGACTCCGTGGTACAGCTTAAGCAAGCTGTATCACTAGGTCTGCGTAGGTTTCATTCATTTTTCAATTTGCACTGAGCATATTTGAAAGTAAACACTAGCCATTCAAATAGCTACACACCCACTAGAGATGGCTAGGAAGATCTTTGCCAGGCCTGGTTGCCTAACCAGGCAGCCATTTGCCAGCCATTTGTGCATAATCTCGATGTTGTGTAACAAATACGTGGCAGATCAGGCGATCTGGGCGAAATAAATACATTAAAAAAAATATGAGAAAAAGTTTAAAAGAGTTTTATTTAATCATTTAAAAAAAGCCATCAATAAAATGATCATTAGTTGCAGCCTTAATTATGTCAGGATGACATCAGTCGCTAGGGCATTCACGAATAGTGATTTTTAGTATTCAAATTATTCGACCTCAAAGTATTCGAATAGTTGAATATTCGACAGGACTGGCCAAACTGTCAAATATTAAGTAAGCAAGAGACGAACATTGTGAAAATAGCCGATCTACATGCTCACAACGTTGCGAGGCGTTGTGAGCATGTAGATCTGCTATTTTCACAATATTTATCTGTGGAACCGAGTCACATTAAATGTAATACCTACAATTCCAAGTGCTTGTCAGGGTGGGGGTCCCCAGTTCAAATACTTTTATTTTGGGGGTCACAGGCTAAAAAGGTTTGAGAACCCCTGGTATAGAGCATTAACAAATTCATCCACCAGGGGCATTGACAACTCATTCTTATGACTTCCTATCTTGCCAAGTTTTATAAACTATATATTTTTTGGAGAGAAGAAAATAAATAAGCGAAAATTCGACTTCGGTGAACAACATCGAATAGTGACTTTGATATTCGAATATTAGAATATTGGGTGAATGCCCTATCAGTCTTGAGGAACAGGTTATCCTTTATCAGTATCACCACTCTCACCACCCCGTGTTCTGTAGGTGACAACAGGTCTATTATTTGCTGACACTCTTGTCATGTATTGGAATGTGGTCCTTGTATGGACACATCATTTATCATAACGGAATGACATCTCTATTATTTTCTGACATTCATGTCAGAACTCCTGGAATGTGGTCCCATCGTTCATAACGGGAATGGTAACTTAACTCAGTTAATCAGTGGTGCGATAAACCGCCCATGCTATCATTGGTATTTATATTCTTTCCATGTAACCCAGCAGCTGTGGTGTTTAACAACAACCCCTATGGCAGAGGTCTTCAACGTTTTCAGGCCACGTCCCCCTCAGTGGAGAGAGAGATGGAGCAGGGACCCCCACAACCTTTTCATAGTTTCCAATGAATATAGTTTCATCATTTGACAGCGCAAACATCAGTGTATGTTGGATTCATGTCGATTTGTGTTTTCAGATATTTAACCACTTGAACCGTCAATACTTAATAAAGTTGACCTTTCACTCCGTACTTAGTCTGCTCTTTTCCCCCCTCTACACCAAACCTCTTTGCCGAAAATAGCCGATCTACAAGCTCACAGCGCCTCGCAGTGCATGTATGAGGAGTGGACGTAAACCTGTTGTGCACAATACTGTGGGAACGGCGTGTATAGCGACCAAATCACCCCTGTTCAGTGGCGTCAGTTCAGAAAAACCTAAGGTATGGCAACATGACTGGTGTCTTGAACGTGCGCCTTCACGCGCGTTCAAGACACCAGTCATGTTGCCATACCTTATCAACAGGCATGATTCATTTAATTTGAGAAGTACATTTTCTTGTTTCTACGGTTTCTTGGGCTGGATATGGCAGCCTGGAACAGTTGTTCAGACGCAGCTAAACTTAGCATGTTAGTAAACGTGCCACAATTAACAATAATGCATTGCACCTATGCAGCTGACCTGCGGAACCTGGGAATATACCAATCTGTCAAGATGAATAAAAATGTGGAGAATTATAATTATAATACCTTGTTGAAGTGACCATTTTGTAAAATGTTGCATTTGTAGTTATTTTACTGTATCTTAACAACATAATAACCAGCACAGATAGACAAAGAGACGTTCATGTATTTATATTTAAAGGTAACTTTTATTTTCACCCCTGGACCCAGGGTATGGCAGCTGCATACCCCTGCCATACCCAATTGACGCCCCTGCCCCTGTTGAATCCATGGGTTGTTTTGTCAACACAGCCACCTGTGTGTGTGTGTGGCGTGATTCAAAACAGCGGCGCAGTTCGGCCAGTGTAGACGCCCCTATACTCTATAGAGACGCCCCTCTTAACAACACACACGCATACGCTATAAAAAAAACTGTTAAAGCCTGCACTTGACACTTTTGTGCTGTGCTCAAAATAAACTTGACACTTGTACTGTGAAAGGCCTCTCATTTTATTTATCTTCTGTGCTGGGTGTTTTTTTAATGGGTTGGCATGGTACAAAAGAGAAATTAGAATTAATGAAAACGGCTCACAACACACTTTGAAAAGATAAAAATATACTGTCTTGTTTTGTTCACTACTAGAAAATGCAGACATAACTTAGAAAATGCAGACATAACTGTTTATTTACAACAGCCAAAAATGTAATACATTTGTAAAACATGTGCTGTAGGAAACAATTAAGGAAACCATAGAATGTGAATTAACGTTCATACTCAGCCTTTACTTTAACATTAAAACCCGAACTACTGTCATACTCAAGATAACTTATAACGTGTCGGGTTATTGTTAAAGTAGCGGTGCTACGCGCCTGACAAGAGATGACAGCGTCCCCACCCGGGTGCCGCCACGGGTTTAGGCCAATCAGAGGCAAGCGGAACCAGAGGGGCGTCTCCACTGGCCGAACTGCGCCGCTGTTTTGACTCACACGCGCGTGTGTGTGTGTGTGTGTGTTGCAGAGCTGGAATCTCTGAAGAGGATGTTGCCAGAGATGGTGCGCTTTGAGCCCACCGGGGAGGACCTGGAGCTGCTCAAAGACGGGGGAGTGGCCATCATCGACCAATGGATCTGCACGCATGCCAGGTACGCCCCCCTTTCCTTTTCTTTCTTAACTTGTATACCTTGTTACATAACGTGGAATCATTTACATGTCAGGTCTATTTACATGGAGGTTAAGGTGTTGGTCAGGGTCGAGGCTCAGAGTGCTCTCTAAACCCATTCAGAACGGGGTACACATTATTGCGTATCATTATTTTATGCTTTAACTGTTGAAAAATAGCAGATATACCAGCTCACAGCGCGGCACCGAGTGCCGCGCTGCGAGCTTGTAGATCTGCTATTTTTGAAAAATCGTGAAAATTTGAATTTTGACCCGATTCTATAAGTGTCTTTTGAATCCTTCTAAGATTTTTTGGAAAACTCTTATGTTTCTAGGTCAGCAATCTGGCCAGCCATTGTCAAAGAAAAGGTCCTTTTCACTTAACTGGAGCTCAGTTAGTCTGTTCTTGAAAGACTACTGTGTCAGTGGTGCTCAAACCTTTTCATGTCAAGGACCCCCAAAATGATATGAATTTGTCCACGGGCCCCGCATCTCAAAATATTTAGTTCCAGGGACCACCCAGAAGTTAAATTTGAGTTACAAACGTTGGCTTTGAAAATATATATTCAAAGATTTGCACACATTTTCACGACTTTTTTCAAAAATAGCAGATCTACAAGCTCGCAGCGGGGCACTCGGTGCCGCGCTGCGAGCTTGTATATCTGCTATTTTTCAATAGTTAAAGGAGTCATTAATTCTAGGCCTAAATGGGTTAAGGTTCTGTGATATGTGACATGCATGCATGCATTGCATGCATAGACACACATCGTCCATTGTTGTACAACAAAGGAGAAGGCTTTAGGCAGTTTTTCCACTAAATAAAACCCATTATATAATGCCATGATGCACACAAAGAGAAGTGGAAGAATGGCCATGGGGGATTTTCTTTTCACGGACATTGTATTTTCGCTATCTGTATCAGCTGTCCTTTTTTATTTTCTAGATTATTATTCTTTATTTAAACAAAGAATCATCACTAAAATGTCATTATTAAGTGCTATCTTTCGAAGTTATGTTTTGTCCTTTTCTGCCTTTATTGAGAGTACACAGGCCGACAATTCTGGGGACTGCCCCATAGGTCGAACTCCCGTTGGGTCGAACAGCGTCGGCAGGTTAGATAATCACCCGTGTCACGGTTACTGAGGTTAGGTTTAGGGGTAGGGTTAGAGTTTGGTGGTCGATCCAAAGGGTGTTCCACCTAATGACATGTTATCTGACATTTGCTGCGTGTCACTCTCTGTGAGTGACACACAGCAAAGGTCGGCGGGCTTCGGGAATCAACTCAGGGTCAGGCTTCATTAGAGCCTATATTTGGTATGCGCCTTAACCTGAAACTTAGTTTCGATTTGAATCGAATAGTTTTCCAAGTAAAAAAAAGTTACAGGAATGCTACTGGTATCCCTCAGACCACCGGTGCTTATGAAAGGGAATAACGGTCAAGAGAGAAGAAGAGTATGCCAGAAAGGCATAAAAAATCCAAGTCCAGGCTCTCAAGGCGGACTCATTAAAAACAAACTAATTAGGCTTCTGCTTAACCTTCCATCTCGAGCTCATCTTACCGCTAATCACTTTCTAAGCTTAGGGTGGCTCACGGTAGCTGACAGAGTACAGCATCTTGCAATGGGCCTGGTGTACACAATACACTACACCACTAAGATACTTACAAAACGTCAAGGATACACAATTACAACACCAGAGGCAGCTCCACAGATCGCCTCCAACCCAGATTTGGCAAAAAAAAGGGGTTTAAATACCTTCCTTCCTTTAACACATTCAGAACGGGTACACCTTATTGTGTATCATTATTTTATGCTTTAACTATTGAAAAATAGCAGATATACACGCTCACAGCGCGGCACCGAGTGCCGCGCTGTGAGCTTGTAGATCCGCTATTTTTGAAAAATCGTGAAAATTTGAATTTTGACCCGATTCTATAAGTGTCTTTTGAATCCTTCTAAGGTGTTTTGAAAAAAACAATGTTTCTATGTCAGCAATCTGGCTAGACATTGTCAAAGAAAAGGTCCCTTTCACTTAACTGGAGCTCAGTTAGTCTGTTCTTGAGAGACTACTATGTCAGAGGTTCTCAAACCTTTTCATGTGAAGGACCCCCAAAATGATATGTATTTGGCCACGGACCCCCATCTCAAAATATTTAGTTCCAGGGACCCCCCCAGAAGCAAAATTTTAGTTACAAACGTTCACTTTAAAAATACATACCGGTATATTCAAAGATTTGCACACATTTTCATGACTTTTCCAAAATAGCAGATCTACAAGCTCACAGCGCGGCACTCGGTGCCGCGAGCTTGTAGATCTGCTATTTTTCACTGGTTAAAGCATTCAATCATTCTAGACCTAAATGGGTTAAAACGGCACTGGAAAGCCACTTACAAGCGGATGCTACTCCAAACTGGTAAAAGAAAACAAAGCCTATCCCCTGACCTTTCTGCGGTAAATACCATTTATTTTGCATTGTGTTTTACAAACTTTTTGTTTATATCTTCTGCATAGTACTGTGTTCTTCTGTCATTCAATGTTATATGAGTTTAAAAAAAAAAGCTCTCAATTGAAACAAGCCAGGCTTTTTTGAGTACCGTAATTGCTGGACTATAAGCCGCACCTGAATATAAGCCGCACCAGCTAAATTTAGAACAACAAACAAATGTTTACATATATAAGCCGCAACTGACTAAGCCGCAGGTGTCCTTACTGCTTCCCGCTAGAGCGCCCCTGGTGGCCGTTAGCTGTAAAAATCTATATATAAATCCTTGTTAAAGACCATTGTAAAACTAACTGGACGTTAGCTGTAAAAATCTCTATATAAGCTGCACCGTTGTATAAGCCGCAGGGTCAAAACATGGGAAAAAAGCCGCGGCTTATAGTCCGGCAATTACGGGTATATCCTTTTAGTTGACCTTGTACCAGTGAACTGACTTTTTTATGACTATCTGGCATTCCTCTTTCTTGGAACAGTTTTCCAAGTAACTTGGAACTTGGAGTTGATGAACTAGTTAGGTGTATGTTACCGTCTTCATACCGTGGCAGACATCGCATGTTTTTCTTTGGAATGCCGCGGTATTGATTTCAGTCAGATCTTGCTTGTCACCGGTCACTGATGTCACTCTACTGTAACTTTCCAGGTTCTTCATTGGGACATCGGTATCCACCTTCTCTTTTCGGATCCACGAAGAGAGGGAGATCCTGGGTTTCGACCCCGAAACCACGTACAATCGCTTCTGCGGGGACAATGAGAAAGAGTGCGAACAACCCACACACTGGAAAATAGTCCACTGATTTCACAGAACGTAGAAATGTTTCACGTGCAACACAAGTGCCAAAAGCAGTATTGGAGAGACACGTTCTTCTCACGTGAATCAGACGGAAAATATGTGATGCCTGTAATGTATTTTGTTACCGTTTATCTTTTCAGATTTGTGCAATCAGGCCTGTGTGTGTAGACCACTGTGACTCTAAAGCTCACGGAGTCAAATGGCCATTACCGGGATGCTAAACCCAGTTAGAACGGGTACACATTATTGTTTATCATTATTTTATGCTTTAACTATTGAAAAATAGCAGATATACAAGCTCACAGCGCGGCACCGAGTGCCGCGCTGCGAGCTTGTAGATCTGCTATTTTTGAAAAATCGTGAAAATTAGAATTTTGACCCGATTCTATAAGTGTCTTTTGAATGCTTCTAAGGTTTTTTGAAAAACATTATGTTTCTATGTCAGCAATCTGGCTCGCCATCGTCAAAGAAAAAGGTCCTTTTCACTTAACTGGAGCTCGGTTAGTCTGTTCTTGAGAGACTACCATGTCAGTGGTTCTCAAACCTTTTCATGTGAAGGACCCCCAACATGATATTATTTGGCCACGGACCCCCATCTCAAAATATTTACTTCCAGGGACCCCCCCAGAAGCAAAATTTTAGTTACAAACGTTCGCTTTGAAAAGACATAATAAGATTTGCACACATTTTCTTGACTTTTTCAAAAATAGCAGATCTACAAGCTCGCAGCGCGGCACTCGGTGCCGCGCTGTGAGCTTGTATATCTGCTATTTTTCACTGGTTAAAGCATTCAATAATTGTTAAACACGTTTTAAAGTTCTACACTTTAATCCACTGGGTCGTTTTAAAGTGAGGGAATTAGAATTTTTACCCTGGAACCTTGTATTTGACTCTTCTTTTTTTTTAATCGTGTCTTGTAAGATGTTCCTATTGCCCGTTAAGGTACGGAAAAGAAACACATGTCTTTGCTCTCTAGTATTGATAATGAATGAGAGGGCAGCTTTTGTACTATTTTGAAAGGGAATTCTCAATTTTGTCTCACGTTTGTCAAGAGATTAGTATTTTCTAACTGCTGTCAACAATTCAAATATGTGAAGATGATTTCTTACTTGCCTCATAGTTGCTGAATACTTTCTTTGTGGACACCAACAAATATGAACACATGACAACCTGGGTTACTGTATATGACAATGCTGTAGATTTAAAAAAGAGGAAAGACAAGCTATTTGTCGTATCTTTGGAGTACTGCCAACGGAACAGTTTCCTCAGTGTTTTGTTGAAAGCACATTATTGTTGGACATTGCATTCATTCAATACTGTTGACGTTTTTGCCCTTTCGTCCTCTGAAAGGAACCGTGCTGAGACAAAGGAGCCATCATGGCCTGTCAACAAAAGGCAGGCATTAAAATGACTTTTCTCAGAACACGCCCAGGTTGTTTTCATTCCAGGTGACACACCTTTCTGTCCTGCGTTGGACATGTACTGTACGGGTTGAATGTACAGTACATGACTTCATTGGCCACTATTGTTAAAGTTTTCATTATTGTTGTTTTTTTTATTTTTTTTAATATATCGCATTATACATGGTTATAGGTCAGGTGGAGATAAGATTTGAAAACAAAAACGCTATAAACAAATTTAAAAACGGGTTTAATTGAGTTTTAAATCATAACATTTGGCAAATTTAAGTATTTCACAAACTTTGATCTAAAACTCACATTTTCAATGTTAGAGTCCAGGCTTGGAATCAAATGTAATTCTTAATGGCAGGAAATAAAGTTTCCTGAAATGCATGTCAATATGATATAATGTAGTTAATGATACATATGAATACAATAATATTGTTTGCATTATTTCACCCCATGCTTCCTCATTGCACCCTAGCCTAGATAAGGATACTTGCTGTATATTCCTGTGAGAAGGTTCCTTGAGGTTTGTTACCGGACATGTACTTCTGGTTCTGGTTAGACACTTATGCATGTGATGCCATTTGAATAACTTGCATTTGAATAACTTGTTTTTGCCACCACCAAGACGGCGTGACAATGCGGAGATCAACTCTAGCATGACATTGTTTGCTTTAAAAAAGTAAGGCCCTACATTCTTGTAACGATTTTAGCATTACATATAGGAAGAATCTCATTATATTCAAGGTTTGAGTCTGATCGTAAAGATAATTAAACTAATTGGCTCTTAAATGCAAAGAAGGTTGGCAGACTTGGCACATACAGTAAGAGTACCGTGGCTTTTCAACCTCAGTCTTCGTCGTTGTCGGGTGAAAACCTTGTCTGTCCAAAACCGTTCGTTTTGTATTTATCATTTTAAAAATGATCTAGGCGTTGTGTGCTTGTAGATCGGCTATTTTCACTAGTTTTGTGCGACAGTCTTGTGTGATAAAGCAGGGCTTTGCTTTACGAAAAAAACGTTTGAAACTTGGAGATACAAGGTTTCTGCCCGATAGTGACGTATTGCTCCTTTTTCCAATGCATCATTTCTATAGGTAATTACAGGTAATCCACTGTTTTAGAAAAGGTCAACTTTGATGAGATGACTTACTGTATTACAGTATGTGAATGGTTGTATCACAGCTCCTTGTCCTCTTGGCTTGTTCTTTATCTCTCTCACTTATATTTCTTTTGATCCCCCCCATCCTCTTTTTACACCTGTTAAGGGACAGGTTAAAACCAGTATTACTACCCTGATAAATGGAAGTGTGAAGCATTGTTTAGTGTTTAGCTTCACAATGCACGGGGGTGTCACGTTGCTTCTGGGCAATGGCTGGACCCAACTACTACAAGGCGCACATATCACTTTGCCTCTTTATGCTGCAGATGGGAAGAGTGTACTATAGATAAAATAGGTCAGAGGCTCTCGACCTCTTTTGAGCTTTGCGTGGACCACTACCATACCATATCCCACAACAATACATGCAGGGGTTGACACTAAGGTCTCAGAGCCAGAGGCACTTGCCCGTCGGGCAAGTACAGGTCATGTTCTACTTGCCCAAAGGTCATGCCCACTTGCCCGAAAAGTAAATCGTCCATTATAAAAGGATATAGGTAAGATTTTAATTACAACTCAATTTCACACTTAGTTATTTGATATGTTGTAGCAATAGTAAAAACACAATCTTATTCACACCGCACATTATATGTAAACAGTGATCTTATTTTACATTCCACAGGTTCAGGTGTTTTAGACAGATATCTGGTGTTGTGTTTATAGACGGTTGCGTCCCCTCTCAAATGAGCACTTGCCCGGCGGTCGGGCAACCTGAAAGCAAACTTCACCTGCCCGAAAGTATTATTTACCTGCCGGGGGCAGGTGGGCAAACCTTAGTGTCAACGCCTGTACATGTATAATATTATTATTATTATTTTTTTAAGATTATTATTTTTGGGGTGCCTTTTGTCTTTATTGATAGAGAAGGGGAGTGACTCGCAGCAAAGGTCGTCGGGATTGGGACTTGAACCCGCGACACGCTGTCAGACTGCATCAGCAGCCTCGGTGCCCGGACCGCTAAGAAGGCATAACGCAGTCATTTATTTTTATATGTTTTATCATTTAATATTTACAGCAGGTATTATGTAACCTTTTGTGTGATTAAAATGTTATTTTGTCTGATGTGGATGGTAGAGTATGTTGATACAATATAACAGTGGTTCTCAAACTTTGAAATGTGAAGGTCTCCCCTTAACTTTGACAGTGTACAAATGGAACCAAATGGACCCTAAAGCCTGTATCAGAGTCTGTACCGCGGTGAAGAGCTATCCACCGCGGTGTAGTCTTTTTGAGTCATAAAACTACAACGTTACGCCGTTTTATGACTCAAAAAGACTACACCGCGGTGGATAGCTCTTCACCGCGGTACCGACTCTGATACAGGCTTTAACAGGTCCAATTGGTTCCATTTGTACACTGTCAAAGTTACAGAATTGTAAGGGTCAATTTAGACCCCCATAAAGGAACCTAGAGAGTCCCTGAAATCCACTTTGAGAAACACTGCAATATAACATTTGTGTCTCCCTACTCTTCTACTGAGACATTTAGATTCCGTGTCCGGTTTGACACGACCTTTGACACTTTCTCCCCTGAGCAAGCTGTCAGGCACTAAAAGCCCGTTCAGAATTGAGCCACTTGCACAGGTTACCTGGGTTCAAATCTAGGGTAGAACAGTAGCGCTACTGTACATAGTGCTGCTTTAACATTAATGATCTTAGCCGGATTTATACTTAAAGGGGCTCTCCACCACTTTTCAACCTATGTTCATATAATTGGTCCTCACTCAAAAATAGCTTTTTTTTTTTTTTTTTTTTCTTAGAGCAGGGCTGTGGGCAGGTCAGAAACCCATAGTCTTGTGACATCATTGATTGCCAATCCAGCTTATAGAAACTGCAGGCTTTCTATTCCTGAAAAGTTGCAATTTTAAAGTGGAAGCCATTGTTCTCGCGATAATAAAAATATATATATATATTTTTCAAAAATATTGATTAATTTTTTTTTTTGGAAAATGATGATGTCACAAGACGATGGATTCTGAACTTCCCACAGCTCTCCTAGGAGACTTGGACTGAGTAGAAAAAAATGGTGATATTTTATCATGAACATTAGTGAGGACCTATTATATGAAGACAGGTTGAAAAGTGGTGAACTACTCCTTTAACTAGCCTGGGACGGCTTCCAATTTCGGGCTTTTGATCCGGTCGGGAGCCGATGGCGTCCTATGTCATTCTGTAGTCAGAATGGACTACACTTTGGCAGGAAACACCAAACCGGAAACAGTTTTAACCCCTACTTGCACATGCGCTAACTACTTGCGCATGTGCAAGTAACTGGGTTGAAACTGTTTCCAGTTTGGTGTTTCCTGCCAAAGTGTAGTCTGTTTTGAATACAAAATGGCGTAGGATGCCATCCGGTCTAGACCGGATCAAACGACCTGTTTAGTAAACGAAGACCAGCCTGGTGAGGCGAGGTTAATACTTTACTGTGTGCCGATCTGCGTAGAACTGCTTTTTTTGGTGCACGACACCGCTTGCAACAAAGTATAATGCAAAAAGAAAAAGACAAAGTCCACACACTGATCCTAAAGCTTTTGTTCCTAACAAAGAACATTGATTTATGAGCTCCAATCACCTCAAAAACCAGAAATCCATTATTTGTCAAGAATGCAGCTTTCCTGTGAAGCTGTATGAATGGGAATTGAAAATATAACTGTTGTCTGTGTTTACTGTCGGAACCGGCACAGCTTCTCTGTATATGTATACGTGTAACACCTGATACTGTGGTGATGTGTCACTGTGACATCACAGGTGACATCGCAGCGATGTCAGATACTCAGAACAGCAATCTCCATATATAGGCATAAACAGGTGACATCACAGTGATATGTCAGATACTCGGAGCATGGATCTCCATAAAGGGATTCTGTTAGGGATCTCCATATGGGCATAAAAGGGATTGTATCCCAGATGATGCCCTGTTAGGAGAACCACACTAACAGAATCCATATATGACCAAGACAGATGGCCAAGAGAAATGGCTTGACCTCGCCCTTAGGCGTCTTACTGGTATAATTATACAGGTGAGGTAAGCTGAAAAACATAAATAAATCATTAAAAGCATCTCTGTCCTAGATGTTTTGGCCTTGTGGTTGGCACTATTGGATATAGCCAATTATATTATATTATATTATATTATAGCCTATTATATTATAGCCTATTATAGCCTATTATATTATATGGTTAGCTTTGTTCTTTTTGAATTGTTTGGTGTTTTCTAACGAGTAAATCTGCTAATTGCACAATTGAGACATTATAGTGTGACTCCTTCCTGAGGGGAGAAGTCCTCCCGGGACAATTACTGTAGCTACCTTACTACCTAGTGTGCTGTGATTTATCCCTACAGGACTACAGTCACGCACACACATACAGTATGATGACTCACGTGGACACACATGATAATGCAGCCACGTGCCTATAGTCCCTACTAGTCCTTCCTACCTGAGTTATGATGTGGAAACACATGAAATGCAGTTTATTTTGTGTGCACCCCCCCTCCCCCCCAGCCTGCATAACCACCCTCCCACCCACCACACAGTCAAGACGACCTGAAGACGCCTTTAAAATGAATTGTTGCAGTCAAGAAGACATCTTAGTTTGCAGTGAATTTGACTTGCATGTCTAGCAGTCTTTTCTGACTCATTAACTTATTAAATTAAATTAAATTATATTATATTATATTATATTATATTATAGGCTATAGGCTATTATTATTATTTTGTGTGTAGGCCTATAGTTTTTTAACTGCCCTTTATTTTTTACTTATTTATTTAATAACCGTATTTATTGTAGGCTACATCATATACTTGCACTTTCGCTTGCCCCTGGCAGACACCGTGGGCTGCTCACACACTGAACCAACGTGCACCTGCTGCCGCTGCTTCAGTCAAGTTGTGCGGCTGTGCCTGGAGCCATCAGAGAGTAGCACAGAGAGAGAGAGAGAGGTTCACACGCCCTCCTTGTCTTCAACAGATTGGAATCTGAGCTGCGCTCAGAGTCAGACGAGAAGAGCGATCACTTGGACTTTTAATACCAGGCAGGCAGAGAAAGTCTGCTATCGGATCTGTCACTACTAGCCTATATTTATCAATATTCAAAGAGGAATTACCCCCCTTTTTTTTACCCCTTCTTTTTTGATTGGATATTGAATTGCGTTTTGTTGCGAGTCTTTTACCAACTGATGGAGAGGAGCTGCTAAGAACACCATGCTCTTCTCGCAACTCTGTGGTGTAGTGCGCTGACAAAAAAAGAAGAAAACAACAGCAATAAGGTCAGTCAGTGGTGGGGGGAAAAAAATGTTTGAAAATAGCAGATCTACAAGCTCACAACGCGTCGCATTGTAGATCGGCTATTTTCAAATAGCCAACGGTATAAAATAAGGCTAAAGTGGTTTTATGTATGTTTATATAATATTATAATTTATATCTGCAATGTAACTAGTAAGGTTTTCAAATAAATGTAGTGGAGTAAATTACACTATTTGGATCCAAGATGTTGTGGAGTTACTAGAAGTAATTAGTATTGGCAATTGGAAATACTCAAGTAAGGTACACATACCTCAAAATTGTACTTGTAAATGTAGGCTACTTAATAGTTAATTTACACTGTAGGCTACAAGGTAAGTTTAGTTGTAGGTCTACATTAGCACACCATTGAGTACTTAAAAGAAGTGTCTATCCTACAACCTGTGAGCACCAAAAACAATGGCGTTGTTCAGTGAACAGTGTTGATGTTTGCTTGTGTTTCAATGACAGCTGCATGGCTACACTTGCAGTGGTAGAAAAGGTAGAAATACAAGTAGTAGAACTAGAAGCCCAGTATTCAGTGTTCTATCCGTCTGTCTTTCAATGTTATATGAGATACATAAAGTGTGGTTCCTGTGGAAATAAGCCGTAGAGCTTTCTAGGATCTCCTTTTAATTGACCTTGTACCAGTGATTTGTACTGCCATGAAACTGTACTTTTTTCTATTGCAAACTTCTAATAAAATCTTCAATCAATCAATTAAAAATGTACTCGAGTAAAAGTACAAAAGAATTGGCATAAAAATGTGCTCATTGTTCAAAATGCAACAAATCCTTTAGAAAATATCAGATCTACAAGCTCACGACGCCTCGTAAACCAAGGTATTGTGAGCCAAGTAGATCTGCTATTTTCAAATGTAAAGAAATAGACTACCTAAAATTGTACTTAAGTAGTACCTAAGTAAATATACTTAGTTACATTACACCACTGGCTACAACAGTTGTCTAAGGGTTGAGCTGCAGGTGAAAGTACACTTATTAGCCTATCTCATAGACTGCCAATTGACAGCTAGAATCATTAATTAATTGTAACTATTAAAACGTTCTAGACCTAAATAATTATTTGTATTTTTATGTATTTACCCAGTAATTTTCTCATCCATAATTTCCATCCATGTGATGAAATTGTTGCATAAATGGAAGCAGTGTGTGCATAAATGCAGAGGTAATATGCCTGATAGGGGGCACTATATATGAACTTTATGAATGTACAGTATGGCCTATAGATAGCATTGGTTCTCATAGTGGGGTCCGGGGACCCCCAGGGGTCCTTGAGGGAGTTCCAGGGGGTCCCCAGCTAAATGATAGTTAGTAACTAAATGGACCCTTATAGGTCTGTAACTCAGAAAGTGTACAAATGGAACCAAATCATTTGCTTGCTTCCATTTGTACACTCTCAGAGTTAAATTGGTTTTACAGTATAAATTGGGGTCCCAGAAATAGAAATGCCATTAAATGGGGATCCATAGCCTAATGCATGTCAAACTAGGGGGTTTTGACATGAAAAAGAGAAACACTGGCTTACAGCTTTTGAAGTCTCACAAACAAAATGGTTGAGAATTACTGCTAAAAATCTCTTATGGGGGTCCCTGACTCCCTTGCATATCTTTTCAAATGGGGATCTACGGGCTAATAAGTGTCAATTAGGGGGTCTTTGACATGAAAAAGTTTGAGAAACACTGGCTTATAGCTTTTGAAGTCTCACAAACAAACATTTTTTCAGAGTTTCTGTGGGCCCCAAATCTACCCACACACTAAAATCTACCCACACACTGGCCCTGATACATGACTGTGTCATTAATGATTTGATTCCATGTCTTGGCTTCATGGCTATATCCAGTTATCCACACACCTGCTGTTTCTAAACTGCAGGTCCATGTTTCTAGACCAGTGTTTCTCAACCACTGTGCCTGGGGACCTTTAGTGTGCCCCTGAGAAGGGTCAAACTGCTTGAAAGCCATATTGTAGCCTATTTATCATTTTTAAAAATGATTTAAACTAGTGAAAACAGCCGCTCGCGGTGCGAGGCGTTGTGTGCTTGTAGAGCTGCTGTTTTCACTACTGTTGTGCGACAGCTTTGTATGATGAAGCAGGGCTTTACTTTGCGAAGAAACGTACACATTTGAAACTTGGAGATACAAGGTTTCTTACCGACAGTGACGATATGTACACCCCCGTTCATGTGTCCATGGATTCATGGGACATGAAAAGTGTGCCCATGCCGAAAAAGGTTGAGAAACACTGTTCTAGACTGTAGGGGTCCTCCATTTGCTACCGATATTTATGTGGATCATTATCAGACTAAGCTTATCAGAACTATAGCCTAAATACAGCTTACACTATTATTTTGTTTGTAATATATTGATCAATGAACTCCAAAATGGTTTTGAAAGGATCAAAGTAACAGCTGTTGGGTGAATCATGACAAAACCTGACCTGTAGGATAGGCCTAACCTATATCTACCTAAGTATCTGAAACATATCCGTAAGGCACAGTCCCACAAATGAAACACAGTGTTGTCCATTCATCATCACTAAACCCACAGGATACTGTATGTTTCATGATGTGTGTCATTTTGAAATTGCACAATAGGGGCACTAGCCGGGCTACCAGTTCCAAACACATGCCTGTGTGTCACACATCTGGCCATAAATCAATGACATGTTTTAATGAAGCCGTTGAAACATGAGCCCCGAATGCTTTAAAACATTAGAGGTATGCGTGCGTTGCCACAGTTATTTGGCCCTAAATGAATGAGCGTCTTTCCGATCATGATAACACCTGTTTGTTCATTCACACGCATGTTTATGTGTTGGATTGGTGTAATTGAGTTTTTTGCCTTTTTGTGCCTTTGCCAGTGGCAACTAGGTATATTTGTATTGATTTTGAGTCTCAATCAAAGTCTTTTTTGTTCTTTCTCTCTCGTAAAATGAAAAATTATAAAGATAAAGTAGAATAAAATAAATAAAACGTGTTAGTTGTCTTTAATACAGGCGTTCAAATTATAGGTTCTTCGCAGCTTTCAACTTCTAACAGTCCATCTTGTCTTGAACCTAGGGGTGGGCGATATGGTGATAATTATCGTTGAGACGATACAATGTCTCCACGATATGCCTTTTCAGAGGTATCGTATATATCGTGATACAATTGAGGGAGCCTTGTAAAAAATCTTGTTTAATCGTTAATACAGAGATTCATTGCAGCATTCAATTTAAACCTTCATTTTGGTCTAAATCAGTAGCTTTCAAACTTTAAAATGTCAAGGTCTCCACTTAACTCTGACAGTGTACAAATGAAACCAAATGGACCCGTAACATTTGGTTTCATTTGTATACTGTCAGAGTTACATACTTGTAAAGTTAAATTTAGGCCTCCCAAAAGGAACCCAGAGAGTCTAGTTTTTGTCAAGTAACTTGAAAAATAACCATAAAAACGTATGTGAAAAAGAATCGCGATAAAAATGTGTATCGTGATACAGCTTGGGAAAATATTGTGATATTGTATTTTTCCATATCGCTGTCGCTGCCTTGCGGAGCAGTTTCATTAGGATTATTTCCTAATGCCAGCGATGCGGGTGAGCAACATGCCTTGCGGAGCAGTTTCATTAGGATTATTTCCTAATGCCAGCGATGCGGGTGAGCAACATTTATCCAGTCAGTGACGGATCATTTCCTTGACTTCTCACACCTGTGTCTTTCCCACAGCTTCCTCCACTGATGGCGTTCTTCCATCAGTTGCGACTTCTAATCTGGAAAAATGGCCTAGGCATCATCAGACAGCCAGTAAGTGGGATGTGCTGTATTTTTAATACTTTGGCTGTTCAAAAATAGCAGATGTACAAGCTGACAGCGCGGCACCGAGTGCCGCGCTATGAGCTTGTAGATCTGCTATCTTGAAAAACTGTGAAAATGTGTGCAAATCTTTGAATATATATTCTTTAAAAGTGAACATCTTTAACTCAAATCTTTGATCCTGGGGGGTAACTGGAACACTGGAATTTTTGAGATGAGGGTCCACGGTCAAATACATATCATTCTAGGGGTCCTTGACTAGGGCTGTCACAATTATTACATAATCGTCTAATCGTGATTATTTGACATAATCGCGATTATTTTTCATAATCGTCATAAGCGTTTCCATGTTGAAAAATGTTCATATATTTTTGTAAAAGTCAAAAATAGTGGAAATAGCAGATATACAAGCTCACAACGCGTCACATCGCGACACGTTGTGAGCTTGTAGATCAGCTATTTACACTATCAATGTTCTTTTTTTAAATATAAAGTTGTCAAATATGTCAGTAATGTATTTGTATATTTAGGTTATGTGTCATATCTGCCATGTGCAACTTCAAAGCCTACAAGCCAATCAGAAATGTAATTGTCAGCGACAAAAACACAATTAAATCGTTAATCGCAATTATTTGAGTGACAATTAATCGCCATGTAAAATGTCATAATCGCGACAGCCCTATCCTTGACATTAAAAACTTTGAGCACCACTGAATAAGAAACATAAGTTTTTTCAGAAAACCATTAGGATTTAGAAGGCATTTTTTTGGTATTATGCACTGACAAGATCCCATTTTGACCTTCTGTGGTGTGTATGATTGTATTCAAAGTTGACCTACAGTGCAAGGCCTATAACAGTGGTTCTCAACCTTTTCAGGCCGCGACCCCCAAAACAATCATATTTTAACTGGGGACCCCCCAGCCTGATGAGCACTAAGAGTTGAGGCATTACATTTTGTATAACACGGTTCTATTGTGAAAATAGCCGATCTACATGCTCACAACGCCTCGCGTTGCGAGGCGTTGTGAGCATGTAGATCTGCTATTTTCACAATTTCTGCCTCGAATATTTGACAATTTGGCCAATGTTTAATTCGTCATTTTAGAGGTATTAAAAAGTCCTTAAATTGTCACTTTAGAAATGTGCAGATACCCTCTATACACTTAAACGTTATGTTGATTTGTTTACTGCTGAGTGAGAAAAGCAATGTTGCACATCAAGTTAATCATCTGGGGACCCCCCAAAATAATTTGGGGACCCCCCCCCTGGGGGTCCTGACCCACAGGTTGAGAACCATTGGCCTATAAGACAAGGTTTTATTCGTCACGGTGCGGCGTCAGTGTGTGTGGCATTTACTGAGTGATGCACTATGTTCTGTCTCTGATGCTTTATGTTGTCGTGTTGTGTCTCACAGGGATGGTCTTTGACCCTCGTCCTCTGGCCCGTCATCATCTTCCTCATCCTGGCCATCACCCGCCACCGCTTCCCTCCCGTAATGAAAGACGCATGTAAGTGTATTGTACCATATCATAGCATCGTTTCTTTAACTCGTACCCCGCCATTTGCAAATACCTTCGTACTCTCATATTCCTCTGTCTCCATAGACTTCCATGTAATTCATAGTGCACTGATAATGTCATGTCCATGCCTAGATCATGCACCACGTGTGTGTACATTGCTCACAGCTTTCAAACAAAAAAATCTGAATGGAAATCCGTTCAGGCATTCATGAACTAGCAGCCATTATGTTTTCCTAAAATGTAAACAAAGATGGCTGCCATGTTTGAAAGATGGGGTTGCTATGGGGGTTAAACATAAAATTTCGCGATTGCTATCATGCCTACTACATTATTATTATTTTTTTTCAAAAACGGGAAATTCTCGGGACTATCGGGCCTGGCGGGAAGAGACATTAAAATATTCTCAGGACTATCGGGCCTAGCAGGGAATGAGTTAACAACTTATTTAGAACGGGTAAACATTATTGTGTATCATTATTTTATGCTTTAACTATTGAAAAATAGCACATATACAAGCTCGGCACCGAGTGCCGCGCTGCAAGCTTGTAGATCTGCTATTTTTGAGAAATTGTGAAAATTTGAATTTTGACCCGATTCTATAAGTGTCTTTTGAATCCTTTTAAGGTTTTTTGAAAAACCTACGTTTCTATGTCAGCAATCTGGCCAGCCATCGTCAAAGAAAAGGTCCTTTTCACTTAACTGGAGCTCAGTTCTGTTCTTGAGAGACTATACTATATGTCAGTGGTGGTTCTCAAACCTTTTCATGTGAAGGACCCCCAAAATGATATTTATTTGGCCACGGACCCCCATCTCAAAATATTTAGTTCCAGGGACCACCCAGAAGCAAAATTTGAGTTACAAACGTTCACTTTGAAAATACATGTATTCAAAGATTTGCACACATTTTCACGACTTTTTCAAAAATAGCAGATCTACAAGCTCGCAGCGCGGCACTCTGCCGCGCTGTGAGCTTGTATATCTGCTATTTTTCACTGTTTAAAGCATTCAATAATTCTAGGCCCTAAATGGGTTAACATTATATGTAAAAAATAAATTGTGCCTTTTGCACTCACACACATACCACATACATTTGTACATTATGCACAAACATTCATAATTACAATTTACAATTTAGGCATTTACAATAAGCAAGGTCATCATCAATACATCAATACCAGTAAGACTCCCTAATTGAGAGATAAGCGACAGTCAGGTCGCATCTAAAAATCGTCCTGACGGTGGCGCTAAATGGGACAGATCCATGTTGATGACATGACTCTAGACATACTGTGTACCGCTTTGCGTGATTTTAGGTCAAATTTTGTAGGAGCAGTGTCCAAAAATGTGTTTGAAAAAATCAGCCTGATGGTGGCGCTAAATGGGACAGATCCATGTTGATGACATGAGTGTAGACATACTGCGTACCGTTTTGCGTGATTTTAGGGCAAAATTTGGAGGAGCAGTGTCCAAAAATGTGTGTTGCAAGAATCGGCCTCATGGTGGCGCTAGAAGAGGGCCATGTGAGAAATCAGGGGTGGATGTTGTGGTTTGGCAGCCAAGGAGTGTGTGTGTGCAAAGTTTGGCATGATAGGGGCAACGGTGGCGGAGATATGAGTTAGGCAAAAGTGTGACGTGACTGACGGGTGGAGGTTTTGATAGTCACTGCGACCTGACGGTCACAATCATAGTATGGGTAGACCAAGCACCTCAGTAAAAACTATACAAATCATATAATGTACAGGGTTCCCACGGTCATGAAATTCCTGGAAATATTTTGAAATTAGAAAAATCTTTTTCCAGTACTGGAAAAGTTTTGGAATTTATCAAGGGTCCTGGAAGGTCTTGGAAAAAATAGCTATGCATTGTCTTTGGTTATTGATGTTGTTAATACCTCTGAAATGACAAATTAAACATTGGCCAAATTGTCAAACATTAGAGGCAGAAATTGTGAAAATAGCTGATCTACATGTTGCGAGGCGTTGTGAGCATGTAGATCTGCTATTTTCACAATAGAAACGTGTTATACAAAATTCCTCAACTCTTAGTGCTCGTCGGGGTGCCGGTCCCCAGTTAAAATATGATTATTTTGGAGGTCATGGCCTGAAAAGGTTGAGAACCACTGGCATACACTACCTGTCTTTGGGCATTGCGCGTAGGAGCGAGCGACTTGTTATTGAGCTGAATTATTGTTATATAGTCCTGGAAATTGGGTTAAATATACTGGAAAAGTTTTGGAAATTAATTGGTAAAAATGTGTGGGAACCCTGAATGTATGTCATTATATGATTGAGGGTAGGCGAAGTTCTATGGGCTAAGGTGGAGTCTGAAGAGGTGAGTCTTCAGACCACTGCGGTCTGCACAAGCTATAGGGAATGAGTCTGTAGTTCTAATTGCAATGGGGAGTTTATTCCACAGTTCGGGGCCAGGAGGGCGAAGAGACTAGGACGAGTGGGTCGCTGTCCTGTTTTTTTTTAGCGAGGGTTCTGTCAGCTTCCCCGTGTTGGCTGATCTGAGTGAACGGGTGGGGGTTGTAGGGTTCACAGTCACACTCACAGCCGGGAGGCACAAGGGCTGATCAACAATAAAATGTACAGTATGTAGGTTAACACCCACAAATATGGACAACAGGACTAACGTCTCACTAGCAGAGTTGATATGACAAGTATTTTAATTTACATGCAGGTTCTTTCTTAACACATATGGTGCCAACCCCGAGTTTCCCGAGTTTGTATTGGTACTAGTGCTGTGCCAACCCCGAGTTTCCCGAGTTTTGGGCCGTTTTTGAAAAGAAAAAAAAAAAAAAAATTAAAAAAACTTTTTTTCAAAACATTTTTTTGGACCTCCAGAAATGTATTAGGCATGATCGCGATCGCGAAATTGCATGTTTAACCCCCATACCAACCCATTCTTTCAAACATGGCAGCCATGTTTGTTTACATCTGAAGAAAACATAATGGCTGATAAATCATGAATGCCTGAACGGATTTCCAAGCTGATTTTTTTGTTTGAAAGCTGTGAACAGCATCTACACACGTGGTGCATCATCTAGGCATGGGCGTGCACTTTTTACACACTTGCACAATTACATGGAAGTCTATGGTAACCATGGCAACGCGAGACATTGAAGAGAAAAAATCATTGCAACATAAGTGTTAAAGGGGCCCCACCATGAATTTCACATTTTTTATTTTTTTCTTGTTTTTTGGTCTTCCCAGTGTCTTCCAGACCCCCCCAAAAAACCATTCATTAACTCTAAGCCTTGCCTTTCATTTCAGTGATTTTCTGAATGGGCGTGTCTGAACGGTACTCTTTTGAAATCGGGCCCTTTTTTATGTCACAAAGGGGCTCATTTCCTATTGGGCCCCCTAGAGAAGGGGGTGGTACCTTTTGGGAGGCTATATTCTATTGAGACTATACTGTATAGGAGGTGGAACCATGAGGTAAAGTGGTACTAAAATTGGCTTGAATGGATTGATTCTACATAGTTCACAATCGCGTCTCTGTATCGTTCCAATTTTAGCCCAAAGACAGCGCCCTGTTGCCAACAAAGGGCATTTTGGTATTGCATCTGAAATGGCTTGGAATTAGAGACAGACAGAACATGAAATTTAAATATCTGAGTGTTTTTTTAGGCTAAAACCTGTATAAAACCGTATTATGGACCAATATTTATATAAAATATATATTTTGAAAAGCATGGTGGGGCCCCTTTAACCAACACATGCCTTACAACTAGGGATGCACTGACATATTGGCCACACATCGGTATCGGCCGATGTCTGCCGTTATGGGTCAATATCGTTATATAGGCAAATAAAGCTGACATTAACCGATGACAGTAGCCGATATTTATCTGTTGTTGATAAGCTTACTGTGCATTTTGCGC
Source organism: Nannobrachium achirus (assembly GCF_963921795.1). NCBI lineage: Eukaryota > Metazoa > Chordata > Actinopteri > Myctophiformes > Myctophidae > Nannobrachium > Nannobrachium achirus. Next base: position 44,126,420 of record NC_137829.1, on the reverse strand, counting down.
TGGCTATGTTGGTTTGTTGGTTTTTTGCAGCCTACCAAGAGAGTAGATTCTGAACAGTTATTTCTTATAATGTTGATTTATTAGTTTCCCTGGCCCAAAAGGGGAAATAATAACACCCTTAAAAGATAACCCCTTAAAACAGGGGTCTTCAACGTTTTCAGGTCAAGGACCCCTTAGTTGAGAGAGAGATGAAGCAGGGACCCCCACCCACAACCTGTTCATAGATTCCATATAGTTTCATCGTCTGACAGCACAATCATCAGTGTATTTTGGATTCATGTCAATTTGTGTTTTCAGATATTTAACCACTTGAACTGTTAATACTTCTCCCCTCTACACCAAACCTCTTTGCTGAGAATAGCCGATCTACAAGCTCACAACGCCTCACGCTGCGAGGCGTTGTGAGCTTGTAGATCTGCTATTTTTGGCTAAAGTTCTAAGAATCTGGTTTAGAATCGGGCTAAAAAGGAGATTTTATTTCTTTCTTTCTATCACACAAAGATTTGGAGGACCCCCTGTAGTAACTCTGAGGACCCCCTAGGGGTCCCGGACCTCCTGTTGAAGACCCTTGCCTTAAAAGATACAGTAATTGGCCCGGGGCCTCCGTGAGTCTTACTCCGTTCCTGGTGACGTCGATTCCCTTCCCCTACTCGCCCATTGTGCGTGACGTCAATATAGCTACTGTAAATGAATAGACTAGTCAGATGTTTTGTACTGTTGTCCACTGAATATGCCTCAATGGAGCTGGGGATTATGTGTGTTGTCTTTTGGCCTGTGTGTTTGTAGTTGTTAAAGGAGGAGATAATCTGTCCGTCTCCAGTAAAAAATAAAATGACGCAGTACAATGCCTCTCTAACCGTGGAGCTACTGACCCTGTCAACATACTGTAGGCTAATAGTGTTACAGTTTGTACTGTACAGTTTGTACTGTAATCCACAGAATTGAATGAAAATAATTATTGCATGAGTGAATGAATGAATGAATGAATGAATGAATGAATGAATGAATTAATTAATTAATAATATAGTAATTACATAACCATTGTAATTACATAACCAAAAAAGGGACAAAATTGGGAGTTAATGTGGTTAAAACATATGAATTCCGTGTGAGATAAGAAAAAAGAAAAAGAGGATTGTGGCCGGTAAAAAACAAAAAAATCAAACCTTGGTTCGAAGTGGAGCGGTGAATTTGAGCAGTTCCAGGTAAATATATATATATATATATAATTGAATATTGAATATACATATTTTGGGGACCTCTCTGCGGGTCTTGACCCACAGATTGACAACATTAACCTCCCGTGGCAGGGGGAAGAGAATAGAATAGTCCCTGACTTTTTTTTCACCAATTTATATATTGGCATGTGTCAATTCTTGATTGCCCGTGGCTCGCTACGGTGGCTGCATGCTTCGTGAGCCTCCACTCTAGCGGCTATCACGGTGTGTGTGTGTGTGTGTGTGTGTGTGTGTGTGTGTGTGTGTGTGTGTGTGTGTGTGTGTGTGTGTGTGTGTGTGTGTGTGTGTGGTAAAAGTCCGCGCATGCGCAGATGCCGCCGTGCTGACCAACACAATTTGGACACGGTAAAAGTCCGCGCATGCGCAGATGCCGCCGTGCTGACCAACACAATTTGGACACACAAAGCCACACAAAGGGAGCTGTGCTAGCACACCGCTCCAAAAAACAATCAGTGTTGATACTGTATGTGGAGATTATCTCGCGAATATGAATACTGCAGAGCTCATTTACTTGATTTATCCAAAACCCAATGCAAAAATGACAGCGAGAGGCCCATGATTGGTGATAGCTTCCAGGTTGGCCTTCGAAAAGATCTCATCCCTGTACTATTTATGGTGCTGTTCATAGGAGCATTAGCCAGATGGATACTGTATGAGTGAAAGGAATATAATTAGGGCTGGGATGCGATTAACATTTTTAATCTAATTAATTACAGGCTCTGTGATTAATTAATCGCAATTAATCGCATTTTAATCGCACATCGATATTTGACCTGAGAAGATTTTTTTTTCAAGTAAAACATCAAAAAAATCAACGAGTGAGTTTTTTAAATCTAAATTTCGCATCCACTGGGCCAAGCAAAGCGCTCTGATCGGCTACTTCTCCCTTTGCGTTTGTTGTCTCTTCTTGGTTGGTGCATCGCTATGATCGGTATGCCCGAAACTGAAGGTTCTGTGGTGCAAAAACTAAGTGCGATTAAAATGAGTTATTTTTTTTAATCGCGTTAATTTTCTGTAATTAATGAATCGCAATTAATCAGTTAAAGTCCCAGCCTTAATTATAATTGATGATCTATTCTAGAGTAAACAAACAGGCGTACTGTACGTTCTCTTGAAACAATGCCGTCAGACATCAGAGTCGCGTAACAAGGACCACAATCGGGGATATGACTCTAACAACCAGTTAGCCCACCCACCTTTGTCCCCACACCTCTTCTGATGGATCAAATTCAATAGATGAGAAGATTTGCCTGTAACGTGAAACCCTCCGCCTAGCTTTATGTAAATCCCAAGAGAAATCGACAAAAGGGGCCTTCTTAAGTACATTTCTGTCTGCTTGTTTTTTGTTATTTATTGTTTTGTTTTTTTAAAGCAAACTTCCAGACTCAGTAGTGAGCCACACCTTTGCCAGGAATACCAGCAGCTACCAGACCAGATATCCCTGATAAAATGATGAACAGATTAGCATGAATGCTGTCTGTGGGAGTTGCTACACAATAGACATCAATGTGGTCTCAGAGGAGGTGACATTCCAAGGAGACCTCATGAAAAATGGGTCACAGCAGGGTCTTTCTCACAGGAGGACCCAGTCGCCTTGTTGTGTTCCGCAAAGATTGTGCTAATGCCACAAATTACAATATAAGACAGTAATACAAATAATGCTGTGTGTAATGAAAGAGTTTAGTAAGAAATAAGAATAAGAAAATAAAGTTAAAAGTGCAGGTAGATTGGCAGGTTTGATAAACCTTGTATGTCAGGTATGGCATCTTTAGTGGCAGTGTTCAAGAAGGCAGAAGGCATATGTATAGATGGAAAGAAAAGATGGTTTAGTTTAATATAGCTGTCAAAGTTAACTTGATTAATTGTAATGCACACCCCCGAGTGTAATATTGCAATTATACAACTATTGCCCTTAAAACATGTCAACTTCATTTCATTGTTGATATACGATAGGAATTTGTAATTTTTTAATGCCTCATTTAGCTACTATGTCCCTGAACTTCACATGAAAACCGCTAGCCTAGCCGCCTAGCATAGTGTGGGGAGAGAGGCGCGCTTGCTCTCTTTCGTGACAAACGCAGCTGATTTCTTTATTTGATGAGACCGTGCAGTAGTGCTCATTACCTGCACGGTTGGAGAGCCTGTTTTCCATTGAGAGCCCGACTACCTGTTGTATAATGCTCATTGTAGGTCAGGGGTGGGCAACTTTGATGATGGAGAGGGCCACTATATTTCCACCTTCACTCCAGAGGGCCACAATGCATATTGCCACGTCCTACTTTGTCATTCTAGTATCTCATACAAAAGAAGCAAAAATATAGCCGATCTACAAGCTCAAAACGCATCGCAGCGTGATGCATTTTGAATTGGAATCCTGAATAATTTTTGTTATTTTTTAATTGGAATCCTGAAATGTAACATTTTGATTGAATTTCAAACACATTTAATTATATACTCATGTTAACTTTATGAACTTAAATACAAATACATTGGACATAAAAAAATACATTTTAATACTATTATTCTAGTCATTAAGCTACTAATATAGACGGATATATATAGAAGGAATTAAAGCAGGTCGTGTTTGGAATTGTAACAGCTGAAATCAATAATATATCAGTATTCCGGTATTAACCTGTGGGCCGCATTAAAGTTGTACTATGTAACTTTTTTTATAAAACAAATCTTAAAATTCTCCTAACTATTAAATCACAAAAGTTTTAGAAGATCCGCGCCGTGAATTTCAGCCTGTAAAGCCTTCTCTATATGTAAACTGAGATCCTTGCCGTGGACCGGATCTCGCGCCAAAATTGCGTCATCACACTACCGGCCAATCACAGCGAGGGTTATACAACTGCCGGCCAATCACAGCGCATCTTGAAGTGGGGTCGCTATGGCAGCCATATTTGTTGTCGCCCGTTTGTACCATCCCTTCTCTAGGTAATTTCGCCTACCAGGCAGGGTGAAGGAGTCCGTATCTCTGGAATTACTGAACGCACAGGAACAAGGGACCCCTTAAAAGATAGATCTCAGCGAGGTGGAGGCAGACGCGGGGGTCTGAAGGTACGAAAAACGGACGAAAGACGCGGACGCGACCGCGGTTTGCTATAGGGCTAATGACCACTAGTTGGGCAACTTACACAGTATGGCTTTAAGTGAAGGTGGGGGCCGCATGTGGCCCCCGGGCCGCCAGTTGCCCATGAATGTTGTAGGTGTTACAGTACCTTTACTGTTGTTAACCTACAACTCATTAGGCATTACATTTATTTCTTCAGTTACTTTCAATACCGAGCTAAATGCTACGAGTAGATTTGAATGTAAGGGAGGCTACAACATCCTGTGCTCCATTTATGTTTTTATTTTGTAGAATCCTGTATGAGATCTCACTTTGTAAAATAGTGTAAAAAAAGGTCATCATCATCTTGTCTCGGTGTGCATTTAAACCACCAGTGGTTAAGTCATGAGGAGACCTGGTTTTGGAGAGCTGGTTTTTCAAACAACCCACACTGGTCTGGACTTAACCCAATCCTCATTCATGGTAAAACAGTAGAACAGGTTGACAGCTTCACATATCTTGGACTTACTGTGGACAATTAACTTAGGTTTGATCAACACATTACATCTATCCATAAACGTTTTCAGCAAAGACTTTATGTAATCCGTAAATTAAGATCACTGTCTGTTGCCCCCCATCTTCTGTTATTACTATACAAAAGTATTATTCAACCTATTCTGTTGTATTGCTCAGCATGTTTCTTCACAATACTGTCCATGCCTAACAGAAACAAACTTTACAGTATTACCCGAATTGCGGCCAAGATCATCGGACTTCCCACACCCACACTTGTGGAGATGAATGATAAAGCCATCACACGCTTAGCACTCTCAATAACAAATGACACTGATCATCCTCTGTATCGCTACTTCGACCTCTTGCCATCAGGGCGTAGATACAGAACCTTGACGTGGCACAAGGTACGGTTTAGTAACTTTAGTAGGAGTTTTCTCCCCTCAGCTATCGCTGCACTAAACAATCTGCTAAGCAAGCGCCCCCGTCGCTAGGATGGTTTTCTGTGAATAGTGGGGACCTGATGATCTGTCTTGTGTTGTTTTGTGTTATATGGTTTTGTGTTGTTTTTGTGTTGAACAGACTGTGAAGACAAATTACCCCTCAGGGACAATAAAGATTATTATTATTAACCTCAGGACAGGACCAAACGAGGGCCCGCTATTATTGAAGATGTTTTATACGTGTGATCAATGTGATGTTGACATTAGTGTACTACAGTAAGAGCTGGCTTTTGAACCCAGCTTTGTGAATCAGACAGAGACAAGAACAACAGCTGTTGCCCATTAGCTCGAGTGTGCAGTCCCTCCTACCATTGTTGCATGCGATCTGAGATTTCAAGGTCAGAAGGAACAGCTATAGAAAGTCTAATTGTGTGTAAACAAGGCATAGATACTCATGTGCTACTGACCGACAGTATCGTGTCACCCTATGTTGCGGTACCTCTCATAATTGCCCTACAATGCGTTTTACTGTACTGTGATGTGTACAGCAGTGGTTTTTCAAAGTGGGTGACGGGGCACCCTGGGGTACCCCCGAGATGATTTGATGATATATGGAATTTATTTGGACACTTAAAACAAATATTTAGTATAATTTTAAACTTGAAGTAAGTTATTTTCAGTCAGTTCTAACCAAAATGGCTATTATCTCAACGTTTTCCTCGCAACATAAGCACTAACATATTGTCACTGTCGGCAGAAACCTTGTATCTCCAAGTTTCAAATGTGTACGTCTTTTGGTAAAGCAAAGCCCTGCTTCATCATACAAGACCGTCGCACAAAACTAGTGAAAACAGCAGATCTACAAGCACACATTGATTGTTGATCTGCTGTTTTCACTAGTTTAGTACATTTTATAGATGATAAATACAAAACGAACGGTTTTGGACATATACAAGGTTTCCACCCGACAACGACGATATGCTATAAATATAAGGTGCCGGGAGTGAAAATTATAATGTAGGGGTGCCTCGGATTAAAACAAATATCTATGGGGTGCCCTGAGACAAAAAAGTTTGGGAACCCCTGGTATAACGGCATGCTGATAGAACTGTGAGTGTAATCAAATGCAGATAGAAATGCGTGGGGTCATTTTGTGCTGGCCTTATCCTTGAATGTTGTACAAAGAAGGGGACATTTAGTTGTTGGAAAACATCTAAAGGAACATCTGGAGACAGACAGACTCCCTTTCAAACGTAGATAAGCAAGCCCTTTCATAGTATAGGAGCTCAAGGTCTCTTCGTAGATATGGAGAGAAATTGTATGAAACAGCTACCTGTTAATCACTCTGAACATGGATAAAGGAATTCTTCAGCTGCGGGTAGATTCTCTATTTGGACATTGTAGCCCAGGGGCTTTCAAACTTTTTAGATTCAAGGAACCCCAGTTTGATATGCAACTTTAGGTCATGGACCCCCATAATTGAGTGTACACATTTGTACACTCTTGTACACTCTGTAGAAGAGGGACCATTTGTACTCTTGTAGCATAGACCTTTTGGCGTCAATTTGGTTCCAAACTATCAGTGATTTAGCTAGGGGACCGCCTTGAAGCCCTTCAAGGACCAAAGTGGGGTCCCCCCAAAAAATAGCAGATCTACAAGCTCACAACGTGTTGCGTTGCGACGTGTTGTGAGCTTGTAGATCGGCTATGTTTTGGCAAAGACATTTGATAGAGTGAAAAAAAAGACTGTATCAAGTACGTATGTTATTACATTTGACCAATTCTAGCGGGTTTAAGTGGTACCGGATATGCAGCTCAGCAAATAAAAGGTGAATTGATCCCAGTGCATGACGGAGGACAATATCACGATAAATTAAATCTCCACGATACGATTATCGGGAGTGTTTTTTATCATGACGATAGACGATAATATCGCGTATCGTCCCATCCCTAATCACTACTAGCCTAGAAGAAATATTGTAAACTATTTACTAAATAATTTGCCAGGCCAGATATCATCACTGGCCAGTTCTGGCCCAAGGGCCGCCTGTTGCCTACCACTGTACTAGCGTCATGTCTAGGGTGTGTACAGTACTTGTACAGTATGTCATGGCTGGTGGATGTACAAACCGCCTCACGCTACAGGAGATGGGCTCCTATAGGCGACATGCCGCTCCTACCCTATGGGCCACATAGCTCGCGTTCCCAAGGCTAATTACTTGCTTACTGCATATCGGCGTTGTCGTGTGAAAACCTTGTATGTCCAAAACCGTTCGTTTTGCATTTATCATTTTAAAAGTGATTTAAAGTAGTGAAAACAGCCGATCTACAAGCACACAACGCCTCGCACCGCGCAGCGTTGTCTGCTTGTAGATCGGCTATTTTCACTACTTTTGTGCGACCGCCTTGTACTCACAACGCGTCGCATCGCGACACATTGTGAGCTTGTAGATCTGCTATTTTCAAATGGCCAAAATGTATATACGTCTGTCTGAAGTGGTTATAAGGTGTGTTTTGTAATAATAATACAAATCTATAAAGTAGGTTAAAGTTTTCAAATACATTTAGTGGAGTAAAAGTGCAATATTTGGATCTGAGATGTAGTGGAGTAGAAGAAGTAAAAGTATTGGAAATTGGAACTACTCAAGTAAAGTACAAATAACTCATAAGTGCACTTAAGTACAGTACTTAAGTAAATGTACTTAGTTACTCCACACCACTGGCGACGATATGACAATTTTGTGCAATCGATTCGAATATCATCAGCCTAGAATAGAGGATTAACTACTGTATGTGATATTTGTATAACAGATCATAAATGTCTGTTTTGTGATCCCAGTGTGCGGCCAAGATAAATTGTCCCGTTGTTTTCCAATCATTTCGCAATTCACTCATGTTTGCTTAACACTCTGCTGCCTATAACCAAACCCACACTCTATCATGCTGTTTGTCTCATATGCCCTCTGTGTGTTCTCAGGGGTGTCACTCCAAATTCTGGGCCCTGGGTACAAGGATTCACTGCGGGGGCCCCCCCCCCCCATGAATGTTAACTATTGAAAAATAGCAGATATACGAGCTTACAGCGCGGCACCGAGTGCCGCGCTGCGAGCTCGTAGATCTGCTATTTTTGAAAAAATGCTGTGAAAATGTGTGCAAGAAACCTATGTTTCCATGTCAGTGGTGCGCAAACCTTTTCATGTCAAGGACCCCCAAGATGATATGTATTTGGCCACGGACCCCCATCTCAAAATATTTAGTTCCAGGGACCCCCCCAGAAGCAAAACTTAGTTACAAATGTTCGCTTAAAAAATACATAATTCAAAGATTTGCACACATTTTCACGACTTTTCGGCACTCGGTGCCGCGCTGTGAGCTTGTATATCTGCTATTTTTCAATAGCTAAAGTTACTAGGGCCCTTCCACCTTGGGCCCTAGTAACTCAGTCCCACTCCCCCCCCCCCCCCCCCCCCTTGTGACGACTCTGAGTGTTCTTGTCATTTAGTTGTGTGGCTTTCACTGTCTGAGTGAAAGAGGGCTGGTGTTGTTTATGTACACTCTAGTTCATGACTTTGGTCATGATAAATATCAAAGTCAGGTACTGTTTGCTAAGCTATTATAATATTCCACTTCCAGCAAGTATGCTGTGCCGATAAGAAGCATTGCATTTCCAATAACAGCTATGGTGTACCAATGCAGCCAGGCTGCAGAGATTTCACTTCCCTCGCTTAACCTTCTTGAAGGATTTGTGTTTATGTAATGTTTATAGTTGTGTCCATACTGTATGTTACTGTAAACGCTTAAAAGGATCCCTGCATGCTAATACGACAAATATGCCTTAATACATTATAATTGTCCTCTATAACTACAATCTAAAATTATAAACACCTTAAATATTGTATTTATTCTAGAAATAGCTAATCTTTCACTCAATAGGGGAAATGCCTGTCGCAAGTTGTCATAAAACCATGTGTGGTCTATCCCTATGGAATTTATGGCATGCATGTGAAAATAAAAACAAACTTAACACTTTGCCGTCCAAAATAGAATGGTGGTTGGTAGATTAGCCGTGAAATTTCTATTATTGTATTGTGATCTGAGACATAATATTATGTTTATAAACATGAGCCCGCCGCCCTTCCTTCTTGGACAGCGCCGTTGTTTTTTCTTTTCTTTTTTTTCCCCAGGTCATAAACTCACCGTGATTATCTGGTTCTCCGTTGGGATAGAATGGGGGTTTTGGCCGATCATCGATCTCCCCGTGCGTTTCGCGTGCGCGATCCCTTCACGTAAATGTCCCCGCAAATAATCCATGTGTGACTCAAAAGCAGAACTGAAAATTTTCGCTAGCATAGCCCCTAGCATGGCTGCTGTAGGAGCACCAGGGTACAGACAGCAAACGAATGGCTGGGAGTAGCCTTGGAGAAGGAAAGGAGCTGACGTCACCTCTGCTTCATGTCAGACCGTGCATGAGCTATCAATGCACGAGTGGGGACTAGGGAAGGTTAGACGATCGCCGATTTTCGGATCAAAATCATTTATTCCGGTTTTAATGACAAAGTCCGGGAAAGTACGGCGTGGCTGAGACTCCCTGCTGGGATGTGCGATATAGTACGGTTTTAACATTAAGGGGCTCCCCGTGGCTTTGAAAGGGTTAATACATCCTATGGTTAATATGAGCATCAAATCAATATTTCAAATGTGTGTGTTTTTTGCACATGCATGCCATACATTCCATAGGGATAGACCACTCATGGTTTTATGACATCATCAACTTGCGACAGGCATTTCCCCTATTGAGCGAAAGATTAGCTATTTCTAGAAGAAATAAAATATTTAAGGTGTTTTTAATTTTACATTGTAGTTATAGAGGACAATTATAATGTATTAAGGCATATTTGTCGTATTAGCCAGGGATCCCTTCAACTCTTCCCTATAGGAGGTATTAATACAATCATTGGAATAATAATAATAATACTTTTCCTAGCCTGTCTTTGATTTGATTTTATTCAGACCATTAAAATCACTCACATTTCAAATAAGTTTCAACTGATAAACATTCTACTAATGTTGTTCCTTTATCATATCACCCTTCAGTTGATTAACTGTATATTTCATTGTGATATCCATAATGATATTATTTGATATCCGCTGAATCATTCTTAAAAGTGATGACCTCCTTGTTGTGTCTCAGCGTGTCTCCCGTAGGGCTGTCACGATTATGACATTTTACATAACGATTAATTGTCACTCAAATAATTGCGATTAACGATTTAATTGTGTATTTGTCGTTGATAATTACATTTCCGTTTGGCCTTTAGGCTTTGAAGTTGCACATGGCAGATATGACACATGACCTAAATATACAAAGAAAGGACTGACAAAACTTTCCACTTAAAAAATAACATTGATAGTGGAAATAGCCGATCTACAAGCTCACAACGCGTCGCATCGCGACGCGTTGTGAGCTTGTAGATCTGCTATTTCCACTATTTCTGAAAATGTTTGTAAATGTATGAACATTTTTCGACATTCACGATTATGACAAAATATGTGCGATGATGTCAAATAATTGCGATTAGACGATTATGTAATAATTGTGACAGCCCTAGTCTCCCGAGGGCTCCTGCAGTACAGTGACGTTTATATTGCCATGTCTTTCAGGCTATACGGGTCCCAAGAACCTTCCCAGCACCGGGTTCTTCCCCTTCCTGCAGACCCTCATGTGCAACACAGACAGCAGTTGTCACAACAAATCACGACAGGTGACTCACCGCGGAGACACGTCCAGAAACACAGGGCACAGGTGAGCAGTAACAAAGGGCCAAAACATTTCTCTACCCACTATAACAGGGGCGTCAACTGGGTATGGCAGGGGTATGTAGCTGCCATACCCTGGGTCCAGGGGGTCCATTAATGTCTCTTTGTCTATCTGTGCTGGTTATTATGTTGTTAAATTACAGTAAAATACACTACAAATGCAAAATTCAACAAAACGGTCACTTTAACAAGGTAATAATGATATTCTCCACACTTTTATTCTCTCCATCTTGACAAGATGGTATATTCCCAGGTTCTGCAGGTCAGCTGCACAGGTGCAATGCATTATTGTTAATTGTGGCACGTTTACTAACATGCCAAGTTTAGCTGCACTTGAGCAACCGTTCCAGGCTGCCATATCCAGACCAAGAACCTGTAGAAACGGGGGGAAAAAATAAGATGTACTTCTTAAAATAAATGTATCATGCCTGTTGCTAAGGTATGGCAACATGACTGTTGTCTTGCACGCGCGCGAAGACGCGCGTGCAAGACACCAGTCATGTTGCCATACCTTAGCTTTTTCTGAACTGACGCCACTGCAACAGTATTTTTTTTTTATTATTATTTTAACCTAAGACCCCCAGTGTGGTTTGCAATTAGGCCACAACCCCCCATAATTGACTGAGTGAGTTACACATTCATAAGGGTCCATTTGGTTCATAAGTAAATGATGTGATTTAGGTGTGGACCTTTTGGAACCGCCTCAAGGATCCGTGGGAGTCCCCAGACCCCACTTTGAGAACCACAGCTTTAAATCTGACATAAAAGTGATTACTTATATCCATAAGAATTACATGGATAAACTGTGTATCATCACAGAAAGATTACGTGAAAAAATGTGAGCAAGACTGAGCAATTTTAGCGACAAGTTGTAAATCTGCAAATAAGGAATTCATAAATGTGAAAATCTTGGCCTATAATGACATGCCGAAAATATGGACACTTAAGCCCTATATAGTATATACTTTGTATATAGTAGGAGCAGTTCACCCCCAAATTACTTTTTTCCTATTGATTACTCACACCATGGAGACTTGAGTTCAATAATACTTTTTGATTATAGTTAATTTACCCCCATTGATTCCGGATGGGGACCCATCTGCAATCAATGGGGGTACATTTATTGTAATCAAATTATTGTCTTGGGAATGCGACAAAACCCCAAAAATATGATTAAATCACCTATAATAACACGCCCCAAAATAGGGACACCAGTGTTAAAGTAGTTAATAGAAAATCTCGACGTTATCTCTGGCTGTTTTGGTACACAATGGCGTCCTTGCAAGAAAACATCAAAGGTAACTGGCCAGTTTGAACTCCAGCACACATTGTGGTCAAGAAACTGTGTGCGTAGGTTTACTGAATAAAGCCTTGTGTCAACACGGACCAGTATCGCGTCATGTGATTGACGAGAAACGCTTTGTGCTGGGAGGAACATTCGGCCTGAGTTACACATACAGTAGTTTGCGCGTGGCTGTCGTGCACGGAACATAGCCGATCTACAAACCTCAGATTGGCATGTCTTCCGTTTGCAGCTCCCTCACGCGGCTGTGTGTAACTCGGGGCTTTAGGTTACAGCAGAGGGCTGCGCCTTGGCACTGCGGCGTCACAGGGGAGGCGATTAGTCTGTGTTCTTTCAGTAAGATTGTCTCTGGAGGAAACCTTAGTAAGAGACGTTCACAATAGAGTAGGTGTGCCTGGTTGAATGTTCAACTACTACTGGGCTCTTGACCAGTCACAACCTGCCATGCTGTTCTGAAAGCAAGATTAATCACCAATCTGGAACAAAGCAAAAAAGTTACATTTTACCACTTCCATTATTTTCTTTCTTTAGCAACTCGGCCGCCGGTCTAGATACGTTGCATATCGTCGTTGTCGGGTGGTAAACCTTGTATGTCCAAAACCGTTCGTTTTGTTTTTATCATCTATAAAATGTACTAAACTAGTGAAAACAGCAGATCTACAAGCACACAACGCCTCGCGATGCGAGGCGTTGTGTGCTTGTAGATCGGCTGTTTTCACTAGTTTTGTGCGACAGTCTTGTATGATGAAGCGGGGCTTTGCTTTACCAAAAGACGTACACATTTGAAACTTGGAGATACAAGGTTTCTGCCCGACAGTGACGATATTTTGGGTATGACAGAAGCATCATCCACAGACAATCTTTTTTTTGTAGACACCGTTTTTACTAATTTCAAACTAAGTACCGGTATTCAATCAATCAATCAATCAATCAATCAATCAATCAATCAATCAATCAATCAATCATTCAATCATTCAGTCCATCAAAAACACGGCTTATAGTTAGTACTGTGTTAAAGTCCAACTGTTGTGTAAGGCAAAATCAACGAGATGAACAGGCATTGAAAGATAATACACAGCGTGGAAGCTAATTACCCCATCACAAATCGTAGAGGCAAAGTGTATTATTATACTCAGCTCAACGCTAAGTTTCCTTTACACAATCTGAGTTGATTATCCTGATTATACCATGGCCACTTGCACAATGATTAAAACATCAGTAGAGTTAATTCATTTTCAGGGCCAATGCGCTCTTAGCACTATCCACATCAGCTTTACTTTGGATTAAATTATTACAGCAGGTGTGTGAAGCCGTAGTAATCACTTAGAAATGAATACCAATTCAAACAGAGTCAGTCAACTGATATTAGTAATGTGTTTATATATTAACGCCTGCTAGGGCATTCACGAACAGTGATTTTTAGTATTCGAATTATTCGACCTCAAAGTATTCGAATAGTCGAATATTCGACAGGACTGGCCAAACTGTCAAATATTAAGTAAGCAAGAGGCGAACATTGTGAAAATAGCAGATCTACATGCTCACAACGCCTCGCAAAAGCGAGGCGTTGTGAGGCTGTGAGCATGTAGATCTGCTATTTTCACAATATTTATCTGCGGAACAGAGTCACATTAAATGTAATACCTACAATTCCAAGTGCTTGTCAGGATGGGGGTCCCCAGTTCAAATTTGTTTATTTTGGGGGTCACAGCCTAAAAAGGTTTGAGAACCCCTGGTATTAACAAATTCATCCACCAGGGGCATTGACAACTCATTATTATGGCTCCTATCTAGCCAAGCTTTATAAACTATATATTTTTTAAAGAGAAAACTATAAAAAAATACAAATAAGCGAATATTCGACTTCGGTGAACAACGTCGAATAGTGACTTTGATATTCGTATATTCGAATATTCGAATATTTGGTGAATGCCCTAACGCCTACGTTTTGTGTTCCAGAAAAGTATGAAAGTTACATTGAAATGTGTTGTTTTTTTAACCATTTATACGCTGGCATCCCTATATCCTGGGCTAACATTTGGTGACATTAGCAGACCTTTAAGGCAAGCTTACAAGTGCATCGTGTCGCTGTGCCTTGTGACACGTGAGCTTGTAGATCTGCTATTTTGGTGAAAATAGTTAGTGTAGCGTGAAAATAGGAGACAGCTTAGTGTACAGTAGGAATCTGGTCAACTAGATATAGTGTGTTTAAGTTGTTAAGGGTAGTTTACAGTTAATTTTAGCTTAAATAAATAAATGTTAGCATTTTTATTATGTGGGAAGGTGGAGTCGCATACCACCTGAGCAGCGTATATGTCAATGTGATATATAATGATATAAATATCAATATATATATATATATACGTTGCGTATGCTGCATGCCTGCCTGTCACTTTTGGAACAACAGAAAGTTCCGGTTGTATGAGTCAAGGGATTTTGTGTTGTGTGTTGTTTGTTTTTTTAAAGTTTTGTAATTTGTACTTTTAAAGTTTTTATTAATGGGTTTTTCGATTATTGTTTGGACCCAATGTTTTATACATTTGTGTCAATAAAGTAAACTAAACTATTAATTACATGCTCAGTGTTGTGGGATGATGAGACCACAGCTATGCGGATGTCTGAATAATGCGTGCCTTCTGGCCATGGTATAAATACCATATAGCCGGTGGTGGAAGTACTCAAATATTTTACTTTAGTAAAAGGAGCAATACCACAATAGTAAAATACAAGCAAAAAAGGCCTGTATTCAAAAGTCTGCTTGAGTGAAACATCTACACATTATGAACGTCCCATATCACAATTAGCCGAGAGTAAAAATGTGACTACGATTTTCAAATAATTGTTGTGGAGTAAAGCCTACATTACAATATTTGCCTCTCTTTATCTCAAATTTTAAATACTCAAGTCATTGTAAAAGTACCTAAAAATTGTATTTCTTTCCACCACTGCATGTGCCCTTAAAGTTGCTCAAGGCCATTTACCAGCACCGCATGGTCAATTGTTATCTTTGGCATTTTGACGTTTGTATTGCCACCAAGTGTGAAATTCCACAGATAGGAATGATGACAAAAACCAGTTTTTGTTAATCTTTACCCAGCCCTGAATGAATGTCGCTATGCTGCATGGCTTTGTTTAGCTTAGTCATTTTAGTTTGTTTTCTTTGTTATTGCGTTCGTCATTTTCTCCACCCATGTCAGGACGCTAGTGCCTCTGCTGCCTCTTTTGAATTCAGTTGTCAGCTGTTGCATAAGGTGTTGACGAGTTGTTCTCATTTGAACACTGGCTCCAGAAAAGGGTGCGTTCGGATATGTGGTATAACCAGGGACGTGCTGGGCCCCTGATTCAGCCCGGGAAAAAGAGATGGAGAGGCCCTCATTGCGCGCTATAGAGAGAGATCTCTCTCCATAGCGCTGCAGCTACTCAAAGATTTGCCATTTCAGATCATTTCAATTTTTTTTGAAAAAAATGAATTACGATCTACAAGCTTGTATATTTGCTGTTTTCACTACTTTTGTGCGACGGCCTTGTATGATGAAGCAGGGCTTTACTTTGCGAAAAAAATTATAAATTTGAAACTTGGAGATATGAGGTTTCTGCCCGACAGCGACGATTTACTTTGTTGGCCGGCCAGCCCCCAAAATGGAACGAAGGCCGACATTTTATTTTTATTTTTTTCCTAATGGCCGGCCTGGACCGGCCAGGAATGAAGCGGCTGTTCGGGAGTTGTCCCGCTTTTATCAATGGCCAGCACGTCCCTGGGTATAACACTGACTGAGCCCACTGGCCAATACCAGTGGTGTAAAGTAACTAAGTACATTTACTTAAGTACTGTACTTAATTAAATGAGCTATAGTCAACTTTTTCTTGAAAAAAACAACGCTAAAATAAAAATAATATTTCGAAGATATTTTATAAAAAAAAGATTAAGCTTCATATATGTGTTTCTATTCAAAAAATGACCACAAAAAGCATAAAATAAGGATTAAATAATCATTTTGGCCATTGTCAGGCTGACTTTGTTTATATCCCTCTTCTATTCTTTTATATGGATTGATAAGAGATGTAAACAGTCAGTCTGACAATGGCCAAAATGATTATTTTATCATTATTTTACACTTTTTGTGGTAATTTTTTAATAGAAACACATATATGAAGCTTAGTCTTTTTTATAAAATATTTTTAAAACATTATTGAGCGGTGGTCACAACGCTCCTATACGTGGCCGTGTGTGTGGGTCTGTCTCCGTCCGTGTCTGTATGTAGCCTAAACTTCGGCGCGTAACTAGTGCCGCACCATTTACGCCACTCGTGCAATATATACATCAAAATGTGCGGCTCGGCCGGGAATGGTGTGCTATTACCTTTCGTTCCGATCCGCCTTACCTTGCCGACGTAATCGGCAAAAAACGACGCTTAATTGTCCCCATTGACTTATAATGGGACACTGCAAAAAAATCACTTTCAAGTATTTTTCTCTCGTAAACCATAGGAGCTACAGTTTCAAACCTCGGAGAGGAGATTCATAATGATTTTAAGAATGAATCCAAAAATAATTACATCACTCGGCCTCATGGTGGCGCTATAATGGCCCACTTTACGTTTTGCCCCGTAACTCTTGAACCGTAGATCGGAGAATTAAAATTCTTTTTTCCCTGGATTCCTTGGGTCAAGACGCATCTCCCCATATAGGCCACGCCCATTTGCGCCAGGATAGATTTTCCGCCATCTTGGATTTTCTCCAAAACACACTTTTTGCTCCTTTTCCTACATATTTTCTTCAAATGTCACAAAAATCGGTACACATGATCTATGAGGTGGGTAAACCACCGCTCAGTTCACACGGGTGTGATTTTTTTATGTTAGCGTCCGTTTTTCAAGAAAAAGTTGACTATAGCTCCTTTAAGTACAATTTTGAGGTATTTGTACTTAACTTGAGTATTTTCAATACTTTTACTTCTACTCCACTACATTTCAACGGCAAATATTGTACTTCTACTCCCAAGACATTTATTTCGACAATTTAGTTACTAGTTACTTTGTAGATTTTGATTACTATTACAAGACATACATGAACCACTTAAGCCATATATTAATTTAGGCCTTTTGAAAATAGCTCAATGCGCATTGTGAGCTTGTAGAGCTGCTATTTTTCAATAGTTAAAGCATTCAATAATTCTAGGCCTAAATGGGTTAATCATAGAATTTAAAGAAAAGCGGTGGGAAAACATGCCACTGTTCTCCTTCTGAAAGGAGCTCAGCCTCTCATGATGTACGATCCCCTGTCTGTCCATCCTGTGTTTCAGTTTGCAAGGCCCGCCCATGGCAAAGATAGTCGAAGGTGCCAGCGGTTTCCACCAGGCATGGACGCAGGAAACCCGCTGGACAAAGAGAGCAATGTTGGACCTCTGGGAAGATATTATAAGTATGGCATCCTCTTTGATACAGTATGATGAAAATATTATGAATATGGCATCCTCTTTGATATGATGAAAAATGAAAATATAGTAGTACAGTGTTGTTTTTGACAGCAAATTTTGATTTCGTTTCAATCGTAGTCTTTTGAATAAAATGTCTTAGGGGTGTAACAATATAGTAACTGAATCGAAAAATCTATTTTAATTTATCCATGATCTACTATATCGTTTGCAAAAGCAAAATATCGTACCGTTTTGGCTTTGTATCGTATCGTATCGTTTTAAAATGCGGTAATCGGTATCGAATCGTTTTGCAATGCAAATAATTGATTGAATGGAAACGAAGTATTTGTGCCTTGTATTTAGCAATTTTAAGAGGGAAAATGTAAAAGAGGGATCTACTTTTCCATTCCATATAGCTACTCTTGGTCTATCGATACATGTGTGTAATCTCTGTGTTCATGTCAAGGTGGATTTGTCGATATGTATTTGCTGGATAATCACAGTGTTTACTTCCATATTAATAGATTTCTTACACGTTTTACACAGATTTACTATATCAATTTTAAATCATTGAATCGAATCGTATCGTATTGTCATGAATTAACAAATATCGGCTGTATCGTATTTTTAAACATGTATCGTGATGCGCACCGTGATCACTGTTAAAATGTATCGGATTCGTTACACCCCTAATATATATATGTATGTATGTATATATGTATATATATATATATATATATATATATATATATATATATATATATATATACCACTATTACTCTCCCCTATCCCACCCCAACACTTTTATATAGTGATCATAGAAGTTGACCTCATACATTACCATCGTCATGGTGGTGTCCTGTCTGTTTGTAACCAGTGTGTTTGTTTTTTAGTTTCAGTTAAACAACCTCGGCCCCCCAATAAAGCTCTCATGGATGCTTTCAACAACACTCAGGTAGGTACTGTAGTACTAATGTGTAATGATGGACTAACCTTTGTATTGCTCAAAATCTGTGGTGGGCAGTAAAGATCAAGTACATTAACTTGAATACTGTACCTAAGGGCATTCACCAAATATTTGAATATCAAAGTCACTATTCGACGTTGTTCACCAAAGACGAATATTCGCTTTTTTTTTTTTTTTTTTAAATATATAGTTTATAAAGCTTGGCTAGATAGGAAGTCATAAGAATGAGTTGTAAATGCCCCTGGTGGATGAATTTGTTAATGCTCTATACCAGGGGTTCTCAAATTCTTTTTAGGCTGTGACCCCCAAAATAAACATATTTGAACTGGGGACCCCCACTCTGACAAGCACTCAGAATTGTATTACATTTAATGTGACTCGGTTCCGCAGATAAATATTGTGAAAATAGGCTATTTTCACAATGTTCGCCTCTTGCTTACTTAATATTTGACAGTTTGGCCAGTCCTGTCGAATATTCGACTATTCGAATACTTTGAGGTCGAATAATTCGAATACTAAAAATCACTATTTGTGTATCACTACTGTACCTAAGTAGTGCATTTTTTGAGTATCCGTACTTAACTTGAGTATCTGGGTCTTTCACTTCACTCTTTCATGCCGCTACATTTCAAAGACAAATCGTGTTCTTTTGATCTACTGCGTTTCTAGGAAGTAGATTTAGTAACTTATAAAAATATCTTTTGGAATTTTTTTCATGTCGAAAATGACAATAAAATGAAAAATATTAAAAACCTACTTCTCGATTATTTAACTAAACGTAATAATAATCAGAGAAGGTAATGGATAGTTGTAGCCCTAATATCAGTTCCAAGTTCACAAGCGCTAGCGTTCAACGGCTTGTCATTTCTCCATGTGTACTTGACCTCCATGTTTTGTTTGTATTGTGTGACACTGTATTTTGAGATGATTGAATCAGTGTTTTGTGCACAATTGTTGTATGGCGCCAGTATCAGTGCAGTTAGACATGATGGGTGCCAGTAGAACAATGGTTAAACCCTGCAAGGCCCAGCGTTGCTTTTTGGCAACATTTTTTAAATCATTTTAAAAAAAATGTTATAATTCGTTTTCCTGTTCTTTTTTCACATTAACATCGCCATTAAATCCTATTGTTTAGTATTACAATGCCATTGGCTACGATATTTGCATATACATACCCCCCACAGAGACTGACATTCACACCTCCCAGAGAAGTTGAAATTCCAGCGTCTGGACGAACAACATCTGACTTTTTAACTGAAGCTATTCCTCACTAATCATTAGAATGTCTAGAACAGGGGCGCCCGCTGGCCTGGTGGTCAAGGCGCGTACCATATACTAGGCTATGATGCCTGCTGGCGTCGCCGGTTCGATTCCCGATCCAGACGACCTTTGCCACATGTCATTCCCCATCTCTCTCCCCATTTCCTGTCAGTCTACTATCCTGTCAAATAAAGGCATAAAAGCCCAAAAACAAATCTTTAAAAAAAAAAAAAAGAATGTCTAGAACACATGCATATCTTAATATTGTGAAGAATATCCCCAAAATGCAAATTAGAGCATGATTTATGATTTATTGCTATAAAACCTTACAAAAACATTATACATTTTTTAAAATTACATTTTCCTGTGATTAGGACTCCTACAATACCATCTGATTTTTATTTTTTATTTTTTGGCCAGTAGAAATTAATTCGGGTCTTGCAGGGTTAAAGGGTGCTCTTTATTACATTATACTTGCAAATGATATAAGCTGGTGTGACAATGTCCTCAAGCAAAGGATTTACTTTATTTTTCAAGATAAGAGGAGATTCATATGAACAAAAAATAAGTATGATACAGCATTGAAAATATGTGAATCTCAGCCCATAGGGTATTATATCCTGACAAAATTGTTATCACAATTAGTAAGAATGCTCAAACCTTTTCAGCAATGACCAGTAGCGCTTTCGAGGCCGGACGTGACCGGACGCCGTGTGGCCAATGTATTTCCCACATGCATGTGCACGGACGGCACAGAACAGTGCTTGCGCGTGTGCATGCTACAACTCCCCATAGATTCGTGTGACGATGCGCCATATAGCCTACAGTTTCTAATGACATGGCTATATTTGCATAAAAAGTTTACCAGGTTTACCAGTGAGTGGTCTGCAGCGCATCCCCCCTAGATTCACAAGCCCAAGTAGCCTACTATAGGTTTCCAGTTGTGAATGCATGTGCATGTGCATGTGTGTGCGTCCAGTCCTCATACATGGCTCCGCTAAGGCTACTGTTTGAGATTTGTTCAAAGGAAACTTGTTTCTCTACTGCAGCTGTATTTTCCAATTGAATTAAATGCGCGCGCGCACGTGACGTCAATAAACGACCGTCCGCCCTGAAAAGAAAATCCCAAAGCACCACTGGCAATGACACAGATATAATAGCTCCATGCTTTCCTATGATTTCTTTAGCTAATGGCTGCTGACAACAGCGGCATGTTTTCATTAATTAAATGCTACAGAAAGGAATACAACATTTGTTCAATCACAAAAGCAACATGTTTTGCAAGCATCATGGTTTGAGCAAAAACAAGGCTCTTTTTTCAGGCAAACTAACGTATTTCCAAGCCACACCAAAGCTTGCTCTTAAAAGTAAACCAGTAAGACTCCCTAATCGGGAGATAAGCGACCGTAGGTGGCTTATCTCCACAAATAGGGCAAAATTTGTTTTTCCAAAATCTTCCTGATCCATGTTGATGACATGAGTGTAGACATGCTGTGTAGTGATATTCGTGATTTTAGGGCAAAAACTGTAGGAGCAGTGTCCAAAAATGTGTTTTAAAAATCGGCCTGAAGGTGGCGCTAGAATAGGGCCATGTGAGAAATGAGGGGTGG
The DNA here is from genome assembly GCF_963921795.1 of Nannobrachium achirus. Classification (NCBI taxonomy): domain Eukaryota; kingdom Metazoa; phylum Chordata; class Actinopteri; order Myctophiformes; family Myctophidae; genus Nannobrachium; species Nannobrachium achirus. The sequence goes on along the minus strand of NC_137829.1, from coordinate 44,104,798 downwards.
GGTCTCCGCGTTGCCTTGGCGGACGAATAGGTACCGGCCCCGGCTCTCCCGGACGCTCCTAGCCCGAGTTACGGCATTTTATGTGCGCTGCAGTGGCAGGGGGTCCTCCACTGGGGGCGCCACCACTTTTGCATCCGTTCTGGAGCCCCAGGAGTCGGTGGTCCCCGGGAATTCCCCGTGAGCAGCCCCGTTGGGGTGGTCATTTGGTCAAAGTGCATGTAGCACATACAGTAAATGCTAGGGGGTCCATGTGGTTAACTGATGTGTTGAACTGATTAACAGGCCTCTCCGCTGGCGATGGGTGCCATGCTGGAGTCCATGAACACGGCCAAGCGGCTGCTCTGCACCTGGGGTCTGTCTGCGGTCAACACGTCCTCCCCCAGCCCACTCAGCTACGGAGTGGTCACCTTCTGTCAGTCCAACGACACCCTGCTGGAGGTCTCCCTGCTCACCATCAACAAGGTGTGTGTGTGTGTGTGTGTGTGTGTGTGTGCGTGCGTGCGTGCGTGCGTGCGTGCGTGCGTGCGTGCGTGCGTGCGTGCGTGCGTGCGTGCGTGCGTGCGTGCGTGCGTGCGTGCGTGCGTGCGTGCGTGCGTGCGTGTGAATGGATCGCACAACACTGAAGAAGGCTGGACAGCCGAAATGTCTTGTTTCTCATCCTAAGATGCAATAAAGCAAAAGAAAAGCAACTCTTGCCACTGTGTGCAATCCGTTCCCTATACATGTTTGATGATCTCAGAGGGTCAGAGCGCGCTGGTAACAAAAAAGTCCTCTCACAAGTATAGTAGCATAAACATGTACCGGTATGTATGTGTGTCTGCGTTAGGGCATTAACCAAAAAGTCGACAAGTCGACTCAGTCGACTTCAGTACACAAGTTGACTCAGTCGACTTCAGTACACAAGTCGACTCCCACAAGGGAAAGTTGAAAAAACAAACAAAAAACTAACTAAAAACATTTTTTTTTCATCATTCATTTTGCTCCATGTGTGCTTGTGTACAGCATTCAAACAGTAGGATTGTTTATTGTCAAGGACAGAATGATTCTCTCCTTTTCGAACTGTGTTTTTTCAATGGAATTAAGCGCAGGGTTTTGGGTTTACCGTGTCGAGTCGACTTGCAAAAATCACAAGTCGTTAAACTTCTTTGTGTTGAGAATGTTTTGCTTGTCGTGGGACGGGTCAGATGCTGATGGGGGTGATGCTCAGCGGCCCCGGAGACGCCCTGACGGCGGCCGGCCAGGTGCTGATGACGTTCAACCAGTTGCAGAACGACACCTCGCTGTTCGACAGCCTCTTCGCCATCCCCAGGCTCCTGGCCTCCGAATCCCTGGACCAGGCGCTGGTCGACACGCAGACGCTGCTCGTCAACCTCCAGAGGTAGGTTCTGTGGGTCAACCTGCAGAGCAGGGGTGGGCAACTTTGATGATGGCGAGGGCCACTATATTTCCACCTTCACCCCAGAGGGCCACATTGCATATTGCTATGTCCTACTTTGTCATACAACATAATCAAAAATAGCAGATCTACAAGCTCAAAACGCATCGCGCTGCGATGCGTTTTGAGCTTGTAGATCGGCTATTTTTGCTTCTTTTGAATTGGAATACTGAATTATTTTTTGTTATTTCTTAATTGGAATCCTGAAATGTAACATTTTGATTTAATTTCAAACACATTTAGTTATATACTCATGTTAACTTTATGAACCTAAATACAAATACATTGGACATAAAAAAAATACATTTTTTTAATACGACTATACTAGTCATTAACTCATTGAGTGCCAATCCCGAACTAGTTCGGCTTTATTATCGTATCGCAGAGTGCCGATCCCGAACTAGTTCGGCTTTAAAAAAAATAAAAAATAAAAAATAAAAAAAAATTGAAATTTTTAAAAAATATATATTTTTTTTGGACCCCATCAAATCTGGTGAACATGATTTCAATCGCGATTTTGCATGTTCCACCCCCATACAACCCTATCTAACATACAGGGCAGCCATTTTTGTTTACATAACATGTAAAACATAATGGCTATTATCTCAAGAATGCCTGAACGGATTTCCAATCGGATTTTTTTGTTTGAAAGCTGTGAACAAACTGCACAAATCCACTCCAATGCAATCCAGGATTGCATTGGATTTTTTAGAGCTCATTCTTCTCTGTTTTTTTCCCATGCATGAGGTGTGCAAGGTTTAATCGTGGCTAAATTGCAGAACATAGATCTTCTAAAATGCTTGGTAGCCAATAGCTAACTTCAAGCTAACTTCATCCTCTTCCTGTACATGCACAAAGGAAAGTGTTCAGGCATGTCATGGCTGCAGGGCTTGTGCATATACCAGCACTGTCACTGGCCGCATGTGGCCCCCGGGCCGCCAGTTGCCCATGTATGCTCCAGAGGTAGGTTCTGTGGGTCAACCTACAGAGGTAGGTTCTGTGGGTCAACCTACAGAGGTAGGTTCTGTGGATTTGGCTTGTGGTGGACATTTTTGTCTGAATTCTATGAGCAGAGAATAATCATGCCAGAAACTCTTAAAGGGATATTTCACTTTCATCATCTTTAGGGAACACCCAGGACAGTTTTTGAATTTCTTCATTCACTATTTAGATATTTGATATTCATTTCCCCCCATTTTGCCCCCTTCCAGGACCATCCCATACCCATTATAACTTCAAACTCCATTTTTACCATGATAGATTCAATGAAAACAACTGTCCTTTTTTCTGGTGACTCCTAACACCCTCCTAACACCGTGTTTTTTTATAATCTTTTATTGTATTTAATAATTTTAATTTCCCCAAAAAATTATAGAAATCAATTAAAAATGTTATCGAAAAAACACAGCCTGCTCACGTATTCGGAGGGTGTCAGGAGTCACCAGAAAAAAAGTCAGGTGATTTATTTGAATCTATCATGGTTAAAATGGAGTTTGAAGTTATAATGGGTTTGTAGAGGAAGGTCCTGGAAGGGGGAAAATGGTAGCCTGGCGGGGCCTGACGTCATACTGCGTTCACTCACTCATTCCACTGGGGAAGGAATGAGTGAGTGAACGCAGTATGACGTCAGGCCCCGCTAGGCTAGGAAAATGGGGGGAAATGAATATCAAATATCTAAATACTGAATGAGGAAATTCTAAAACTGTCCTGGGTGTTCCCAAATGCCTGATTAGACGATAAAATGACAAAAAGTTTTTTCGAAAGTGAAATATCCTTTTAAAGAGCTAACCTTGAATGACCATCACAGGTCTTTAACTCTGAGCGTGTACAAATGATATCCCCTCCGCTCTGGTCATACATTATTTTGGCTGGTGGGGATAAGAAAAGAATTATACCAGGACTTTTAATAATTTGTTTTATGTTAATGTTATATTATCATTAGAATCGTAGTGTTTTTTTTTTTGCCAATTATTTGGGGGCCCGCTTGCAATACCCTCCAGACCCCACCAGTGGTCCCTGGCCCATAGGTTGGGAATCACCAGGTTAAAGGGCCATTCACACTGAGCAGGGACGTGCTGGGACCCTGATTCAGCCCGGGAAAAAGAGTTGGAGAGGCCCTCATTGCGCGCTATAGAGAGAGATCTCTCATTGCGCGCTATAGAGAGAGATCTCTCTCTATAGCGCTGCTGCTACTCAAAGATTTTCCATTTCAGATCATGACAAGTGACAAGCCAGTGGGCCAATTACTGTACATGAGTTATATTTCGTCGTTGTCGGGTGGAAACCTTGTATGTCCAAAACCGTTTGTTTTGTATTTATCATTTTAAAAAATGATTTAAACTAGTGAAAACAGCCGATCTACAAGTGTGCTTGTAGATCTGCTGTTCGCTTGTGTGCTTGTAGATCTGCTGTTGCTGTTCGCTGTTCGCTTTGCTTTGCGAAAAAATCTACAAATTTGAAACTTGGAGATACGACAATGGAACGAAGGCCGACATTTAATTTTTAATTTTTTTCCTAATGGCCGGCCTGGACCGGCCGGGAATGAACCGGCCGTTCGGGAGTTGTCCCGCTTTTCCCAATGGCCAGCACGTCCCTGACACTGAGCACAATATAGTTATCTATACTATAATTTTGCGAATGTCTGTCTGAGTGAGTGAGTGAGTGAGTGTCTGTCTGTCTGTATGAAACAGCGTTTCTCCTCGGTGGCTGGAGCAATTGATCTGAAATCGCATCACCATCAGCATATGAACACACCTGACATAACTGTGAAGCCCGTTTGTCACTTTCACAAATCGTATGCTGTATAATAGCATTTTTATGGTGTATCTATATCTATTTAGCCTACAGTACCTTTTGTGACCACACATGTTAAGGGAGGGGCGCTGTTGTTCAGGCCATGCACAATCACACACACACACACACACACACGGGGGGGGGGGGGGGGGGGAGTGTGTGTGTGTGTGCAGGCGGGCGGGGGGGGGGGGGGGGGGGGGGTTAGCCATTAAACGAAACGGGTATTTCTTACATTGATGCTCCTACATATTATCATGCAAGCACCAGTTAAAGTTACTTTCCATCCCTCATATACTGTATGCACAGTGCACATCCCATAACCCACACACTGCACATCATTTTGGAGCTCATATCTTTGAACGGGTAAGGGCTAGTAGTTATAATTATACTGCTCAGTGTGAAAAGCGCTTCAGTGGTTGAGAAACGGAAATTCCAAACATACCATTACAGAGGGCAGTTCTATTTAAGTCACTCTATTCTCTGTGACAAAACGAGAGAATGACGAAAATCCCAGTCGCAAAGAATCGCCACGGTATGTCTGGGAACCACAAATTACAGTACTGTATGTACAGCAGGTGGCAGTTGTTCCATAACGACGACGCGGCTCTGAGGGAGAACCGGTTCTCCCTCAAAGTGTTGCGTGAGCCAACGATACCGTGACAGTCAGACACTATAGCCTGCAGTTAAGTGTGTGTGCGTGAGCAATTTGCGTGTGCAATGATTCAGCGTTTTTTTTTTTTCTTCCTTTGCTGCCGTCATGAGCTTAAATTTAGGCCTAAAATTATTGGATGCTTTAACTATTAAAAAATAGCAGATATGCAAGCTCACAGCGCGGCACCGAGTGCCGCGCTGCGAGCTTGTAAATCTGCTATTTTTTGAAAAAGTCGTGAAAATGTGTGCAAATCTTTGAATATGTGTATTTTCAAAGCGAACGTTTGTAACTCAAATTTTGCTTCTGGGGGGTCCCTGGAACTAAATATTTTGAGATGCGGGTCCGTGGCCAAATAGATATCATTTTGGGGGTCCTTCACATGAAAAGGTTTGAGAACCACTGACATAGTAGTCTCTCAAGAACAGACTAACTGAGCTCCAGTTAAGTGAAAAGGACCTTTTCTTTGACGATGGCTGGCCAGATTGCTGACATAGAAACATAGGTTTATCAAAAAACCTTAGAAGGATTCAAAAGACACTTATAGAATCGGGTCAAAATTCTAATTTTCAGGATTTTTCAAAAATAGCAGATCTACAAGCTCGCAGTGCGGCACTCGGTGCCGCGCTGTGAGCTTGTATATCTGCTATTTTTCAATAGTTAAAGCATAAAATAATGATAATCTTCCCTTTTGTGCTCTTTCTCGTCCTGCAGCGCCCTGCGCATGGTCCAGAAGACCTACCCTGACATGGCTGCCTCTGTCTCCATGGTGCACCCCCTGCTGGCGGGAGGCATCAACACCATCCAGTACATGGAGAAGTGGCCTGGCAGAGGTAGCAATGAAACCACAGCATCCTAACCCACTAACCCTATAGTTTAGCTTTTCAATAGTTGTGTTCCCTGTTTTGGCCATGTAGAAAGGCTTTTTATTGCACCTGACACTGTGGTTCCCCTGATACATCACTGTGACATCACAGTGATGTCAGATACTCAGAGCAGGGATCTCCATATATGGGCATAAAAGGGATTATGTTAGGGATCTCCATATATGGGCATAAAAGGGATTGTATCCCAGATGATGCCCAGTTAGGAGAACCACACTAACAGAATCCATATATGACCAAGACAGATGGCGCGACCTCGCCCTTTTCGCCCTTAGGCGTCTTACTGGTTTATTTGTATTGTTTAATGCATTCAGAGCTGAGTCCGACTCTACAAATGTCTTCTACAAGCACAGTTTTCTAAGCATAAAATGACACAGATGCTTTCCCTGGGTTAACATTTCCCGATTTTCTTTTGTAATAAATAAAGAAATAACTCTCAAAATGTTTTTTCTTTTTTGAAAACTGGAAAAAAAAATAAAACAATAGCAGATCTACGAGCTCACAATGTATCACATCATGATATGTATAGTAGATAGTATGGTGTGAGCTTGCAGATCAGCTATTTCAGCTATTCGTAATATGCCTGTACTGTATATACTATATATATATATATATATATATATATATATATATATATATATACATATATATATACAGTATATATATATAGGAACTAAGTGATTAACACACCTGTGAATGTCTTGGTGTTTATTCTCAGTCACATAGAATATATTACGAAAGAAATGACGTGACAATGCTACTGTAAAGCGAGTACTTTAATTAACAGCTTGTTTTACTTCTTCTCAGTGATCCTGTCAAAAACGCATGGTTTAGGATGAAAGCATAGCGTGGAAATAAAAGAAACAATGAACATACGGATGAATGACGGCTTTGCTTTGATTTCCCAGACGTCTACATTACCCTGGGAGATGTGGTCACGTTGCAGAACAACTCACTAGCGAGCGATGCGGTCCAACTCGTTCTGCAGCGAGTCACAATTCCTCTAGACAAGGTATGTATATGTGCTGATCTCTGTCTCCTTATCTCCCCACACATCAGAGCACCCAGGGGCGTCACAAAGGGGGGGGGGGGGGGGAAGTGGAACTGAGTTACTAGGGCCCAAGGTGGAGGGCCCTTAATTATGTTATACTTTAGCTATTGAAAAATAGCAGATATACAAGCTCACAGCGCAGCACAGAGTGCCGCTATTTTTGAAAAGTCGTGAAAATGTGTGCAAATCTTTGAATATATGTATTTTTTTTAAGCGAATATTTGTAACTCAAATTTTGCTTCTGGGGGGGGGTCCCTGGAACTAAATATTTTGAGATGGGGGTCCTTGGCCAAATACATATCATTTTGGGTTAGGGTTAGGGTCCTTCACATGAAAAGGTTTGAGCACCACTGACAAAGAAACATAGGTTTTTCAAAAAACTTTAGAAGGATTTGAAATATTAGACCTTTTCACGATTTTTCAAAAATAGCAGATCTACAAGCTCACTGTGAGCTTGTATATCTGCTATTTTTCAATAGTTTAAGCACAAAATATGAAGAATATTCATGGGGGGGCCCCTCAGTGAATCCTTGTACCCATAAGGCCCAGAATTTGGTGCGACACCCCTGAGAGCACCAAACACTCAGTAAGATACAATATCATCAACTGGCTTTCGTTTAGCGAAAAAAAAAACATTACATGTCAAGGAAGAGGAAATGAAAGGTAAATCCTTTGCAAAATGCTTTTATTGCACCACAGAAAAGAGTGAGCACAACGCTCTTCTTCAGACCGACATGAGACAGGAGAAGCACCGATCTTACACACAACCTACACGCAAATCAAGATAATCACATGACCAAAACAATGAACCAAGCAGAAAGGAAGAGGAAATGCACATTGAATATCAAGAAAGTGCTTGCTAAATTCATACTGAGAAAACAAGAAAGAAAACATTTGGACCGCTGCCCTAGTGATTAGAAACATATAATGAATAGGGCTGGGACTCGATTAAAAAAATTAATCTGATTAATCAGAGGCATTGTAATTAATTCATTGAAATTAATCGCATGTTTAATCGCATATAAATATTTGACCTGAGAAGCATTTTTTCAAGTAGAACACATTTTGTTGTACGAGTGAATCAACGAGTGAGTTTTTTAAATCTAAATTTCGCATCCACTGGGCCAAGCAAAGCGCTCTGATCGGCTACTTCTCCCTTCGTGTTTGTTGTCTCTTCTTGGTTGGTGCATCGCTATGATCGGTATGCCTGAAACTGAAGGTTTTGTGGTGCAAAAACTAAGTGCGATTAAAATGTGTTCATTTTTTGAATCGCGTTAATTTTATGTAATTAATTAATCGCAATTAATCAGTTAAAGCCCCTGCCCTAATTATAAACGATATTTTTGAATTTAAATGCTGTAACGTGAACGTTGCCAGGGTCTGACCTATTATCTTGCTTATTATATTGATGTATTGCCTGCTTATTGCAAGTCGCTTTGGATTCAAAGTGTCTGCTAAATGCCTAAATTGTAAATTGTCTTTGCCATTTATTCAGCACACAAGCTGCCTCTGACGCATTTAATTTTTATATCTTTTTTTGACTGTCACTAACCTTCGCAAATAACAGGATCGGACGGTACTATGAACCAACCGGGCTCATTTAGGCCTGAACACATTATGACGCAATATTTTATGCTTTAAATATAAAAAAATAGCAGATATACAAGCTCACAGCGCGGCACAGGGTGCCGCGCTGCGAGCTTGTAGATCTGCTATTTTTGAAAAATCGTGAAAATTAGAATTTTGACCCGATTCTATAAGTGTCTTTTGAATCCTTCTAAGATTTTTGGAAAAAACCTATGTTTCTATGTCAGCAATCTGGCTATCCATCGTCAAAGAAAAGGTCCTTTTCACTTAACTGGAGCTCAGTTAGTCTGTTCTTGAGAGACTACTATGTCAGTGGTTCTCAAACCTTTTCATGTGAAGGACCGCCAAAATGATATTTATTTGGCCACGGACCCCCATCTCAAAATATCTAGTTCCAGGGATCACCCAGAAGCAAAATTTGAGTTACAAACGTTCGCTTTGAAAATACACATAATATTCAAAGATTTGCACACATTTTCACGACTTTTTCAAAAAATAGCAGATCTACAAGCTCGCAGCGCGGCACTCGGTGCCGCGCTGTGAGCTTGTATATCTGCTATTTTTCACTGGTTAAAGCATTCGATAATTCTAGGCCCTAAATGGGTTTAAAAAAAACATGTCAGACTCCACAGCTATCCAGCTATAACTAGCGCTACTATCTTGTCATCCGACAGGCTATGGGCCTAACACTGGACCGGCCCATGTTGCGTGCCCACATCTGTAACGGCAGCAGCGCCAGCTCCTTGTGGCTGTCAGCGGCATGCATGACAGGCACCGTGGACATGCTGCTGGACTGGATCAGCCCGGACAAAGTGGCTGAACAGGTACGGAATGTTATGACGTCAGCAGCACATGCGCTACAGTATAATAGCCTATCGTCGTTGTCGGGTGGAAAAACCTTGTATGTCCCAAAACCGTTTGTTTTGTATTTATCATTTTAAAACCCTAAACTTGTGAAAACAGCCGATCTACAAGCACACAACGCCTCGCGGCGCGAGGCGTTGTGTGCTTGTAGATCTACTGTTTTCACTGCTTTTGTGCGACGGCCTTGTATGATGAAGCAGGGCTTTCCTTAGCGGGAAAAAAAAACATACAAATTTGAAACTTGGAGATACGAGGTTTCTGCCCGACGGTGACGATATGGAACACCAGCAGTGCAGAAACACAAAGCCTGTCTGCTTTCCTGACAAAGCTAGTCACATATCTGTCTAGTTTTCTTTCTTTCTTTCTTTCTTTCTTTCTTTCTTTCTTTCTTTCTTTCTTTCTACACGCCTCCTTCTCTCTGTGAGTCTGTCTCTCTCTCTCTCCTGACCTCTGTCTCTCTCTCACACAATTGTCAAACGCATGCTTGTCAAAAGAAAAAAAGCTCTTCATAGATAATGAGACTCGGAGGTGTTATTCTGCGTCCAGAGGAAAACGGAGAGCCATGGCAACAAGCGGCGCGTGTTGGTGATTGGCCCGCCGTGTGCCAGGTTGCCCCTGGACACAGGAACCCCTGGGGTGGTGTCTAATTGCCTCTGCCGCGAGGATAGAGTTTGAATGGATAGATAATTACCAATCGCAAACAATCACCTAAAGCCCTCGTCTCTCTGTGTACTCACTTGCTCCTTGCAGCACATACTGACATACGGTTCATGTTTGAACATTAGTTGACTTTTCATCGATATATTTATAATGTCTATGTCAGGGGTCTTCAACATTTTCAGGCCAAGGCCCCCTTAGTCGAGAGAGAGATGAAGCAGGGACCCCCACCACCCATAGATACCATATAGTTTAGTTTCATTGTTTCCATCGTTTGTCTCAGTGCAATCATCAGTGTATTTTGGGTTCATCTAAATTTGTGTTTCCAGATATTTAACCACTTGAACCATCAAAATAGCTGATCTACAAGCTCCACAAGCTGATCTACAAGCTGATCTACAAGCTCACAGCGCGAGGCGTTGTGAGCTTGTAGATCAGCTATTTTCACAATGTTTGCCTCTTTCTTATAATATCTGACAATTTGGCCAACGTTTGACCAGTTTTTATGGAATAGTTTGTTGATTACTTTTGATGCAGTAATGGTCTTTTTTCTTTTCGAGGTATTAAAGGACAACTTTGTTTTTTTACAACAAGGGTTCATATTTTAGATTGTAATTAGAGAAAAGAAAAAGTGAGTGTTAAAATGTTTTCATTTGCTTCCTTCTATTGTTTTATCGCGTTTACCGTGCTAAAATGTGTGGCATGCGTACGCATGGGGGCATGCGTACAAGTGGCTAAATCTTTTTAGACACAATAAGCCAGCAGTTTCTTTATTGCTATTTACAGTAACACTTCTAGCCCCCATAAGTCACATCCAACCATGAAAGGTTGCGCTGTATCTTGGGAATGGGCTTAGTTTGGTAAAATGACATATTTAGCCACTTGTACGCATGCCCCCAACCACTGAAATAAGAATCTCTAAAACAATAGAAAGAAGTAAATGAAATAATTTTAACACTCATCTTTTATATTCTTTAATTACAATCTAAAATATGAACCCTTGTTATAAAAAACCAAAGTTGTCCTTTAAAAAGGTCTTAAAAGTCCTTCAATTGTCACGTGGGGACCCCCCTGGGGATCCTGACCCACAGGTCGAGAACCACTGTTCTACAGGACAGATCCAAGTTTATTTATTTGAATCAAACTGTAACGCACATCTCCCGTGATGTGTATTCTCAGATTCTCCTGGTGTGGAGCCGAGACGTGGCTGCACATGATGTGACCTTTGTCAAAGGGCTGCTGCACAGCCTCATGGGAATGTCGGGCACAGCGGAGGGCCCAGGGGGACCCGACCCCCCCTCCAGGGCCCAGCGCAGCGTGGACGTGCAACCCCAGGACATCTATGAGGAACTGTGAGCACAATCACATTTTTATTCTATGAGGTTTTTATATTTCTCTCTCTCTCTCTCTCTCTCTCTCTCTCTCTCTCTCTCTCTCTCTCTCTCTACCTATGTCTCTCTGTCTTTTATGTCATGTTGAGCTAACCCTAGCTCTGGTCCATCGCGTCACCTCCAGTGATGCTCTGACAGACCCGTCGGCAAATGAATAATCCGCGATTTCTCAGCCCCTACGAGCGCTCAACTTCAGTCAAAATAAACAAAACTACTTCACTACTCACCAAACCAAAGGTAGTTTTGCGTTGTTGAAAGTCTATTCTCCGCGGTGGTGAGCCCCTCAGCACCCCACCTACTCTGTAAAATACATTATTTTTGTCATGAAATAAAACGCGCCCACCTCGAGCCACCCAGCGGCCACCGCAGACACAATGGTTTGGGAGGCTCTCTCCATTCCGACATGTCGCCACTCCGAAATTGACTTCTTATTGTCGGAGTGGCGACACTCCCATGGGCCTAAGGTTTAGGGTTAGGGTTAGAGATAGGGTTAGTGTCGGAATGGAGACATGTCGGCAAGGAGACATGTCGGAGACCCCTTAGTTGAGAGAGAGATGAAGCAGGGACACCCACAACCTGTTCATAGATTCCGTATAGTTTCATCGTTTAACAGCACAATCGTCAGTGTATTTTGGATTCATGTCAATTTGTGTTTTCAGATATTTAACCACTTGAACCGTCAATACTTAATAAACTTGACCTTTCACTCTGTACCCCCCTCTTTGCCGAAAATAGCCGATCTACAAGCTCACAACGCGCTATTTTTGGCTTAACTGCTCAGAATATGGACACTATAGGGTTCAAGTGCATGCGTATAAAAAAAGGAGAAAAAAGGTTTCTGTCACACAAAGGTTCGGAGGAACCCCTGTAGTAACTCTGAGGACCCCCTAGGGATCCCAGACTCCCTGTTGAAGACCCCTGACTTAAAATGAATTGTAATTTATTTCTTGTGTTTTTCCCTCCTCACGCGTTGGCAGTTTCCTGACGGTGGGCCACGTGGTGCTGGACATCGCGAAAAGCGTGCCTGAGGTGGACGCGGTTCTCCAGAGCCTGCTCACAAGCTGTTTCACCTCCCTGCAGACTGCTGCTCTGACTGTAGACACTGTAGAGGGTAAGACTACGTACAGTAGAGCTGGGGTCTTCAACCTTTTTGTCTCAGGGCACCCTATAAATATTTCTTTAATCCCCTACATTATAATGTTCACTCCCATCACCTTAAATTTATAGAATATCATCGTTGTCGGGTGGAAACCTTGTATGTCCAAAACCTTTCTTTTTGATTTATCATCTATAAAATGTACTAAACTAGTGAAAACAGCAGATCTACAAGCATGCGAGGCGTTGTGTGCTTGCAGATCTGCAGATTGTTTTCACTAGTTTTGTGCGACAGAGGTTTTCTGTCTGACAGTGACGATATTTTAGTGATTATGTTGCGAGGAAAACGTTGAGATAATAGCCATTTTGGTTAGAACTGACTGTAAATAACTTTGTACTTCAAGTTTAAAATGATACTAAATATTTCTTCAAGTGTCCAAATAAATTCCAAATATTATCAAATGATCTCGCGGCACCCCTGGACTGCCGTCGCGGCACCCCAGGGTGCCCCGCCACCCACTTTGAAAACCCCTGCAGTAGAGGTCTTTTTTCTCACAGCAATCAGTTTACAGTTTACAGTTTAGGCATTTAGCAGACGCTTTTAATCCAAAGCAACTTACAATAAGCAGGTAATACATCAATATAACAAGCAAGATAATATGTCAGTACTTCAACAACAATACAACAAATGCATAGGAATATTAATCTAGAAAAAATAATGATAACATAGGTAGACCACGCACCAAACTTCTAAAAATGTCTAAAAACCTAAAGAAAAAGAGAAAAAAACTATCTATCTTCATGTGTGGTCATCGAGGAAAGGGCAGTGTTAGAGTAGAGTTATGGGTTTAGGTGGAGGCTGAAGAGGTGCGTCTTCAGTCCACGGCGGAAGCTAGGGAATGAGTCTGTAGTTCTAAGTGCGACAGGGAGTTTATTCCACAGTTTGGGTATTACCAATTCCTCGCTTATGTGTAACATTTGTATTAAAACTGTAGTATATTTTATAGACCAGTGGTTCCCAAACAGGGGCGTCAATTGGGTATGGCAGGGGTATGCAGCTGCCATACCTTGGCTACAGGGGGAAATAATACAAATGTACTTTTCATCATGCCTGTTGCTAAGGTATGGCAACATGACTGTTGTCTTGCACGCGCGCGAAGGCGCGCGTGCAAGACACCAGTCATGTTGCCATACCTTACCTTTTTCTGAACTGACGCCACTGTTCCCAAACAGTGTGCCATGAGACTAGTCTTGGTGTGTCTTGGGATTTACCGAAATGATGGCTATAGCCGATCTACGAGCTAACAATGTGTCGCATACTTACTTTGATGACGTGTTGTGAGCTTGTAGATTGGATATAGATCTTTTTTAAATGAAAGTATGAATTAGGGCAAATGTGTTTAAACTTTAAACTGTATAATAACCTTACATCTTTTTCTTTACCCCCTTTTTTTGCACGTGTTGGTCTTGTTTGCCCCTCCTGTTTTGCAGAAATGATGGATGATGTCTTAACAGATGCCGGCCAACTCCAAGAGAACTTCCTGATGCTAATGACCAACCAGACCCACTCAAGCGCTTGGTTTGGTCACGTCATGGACAGTCTAATAGAGATCATTATGAAGGTAGAGTCTCCTACAAATGTTCAGGGCGTGAACTGAGCTGTGTCGTGCACATCTCCTTGTATGGGCAGTTCTGTCGGTGACGTCAGCATGTGGTCTCTGCATACTTTCTATGATGTTAGTCTCGTGTGAGCTGTTGGTACTCCATACATAGGGACATAGGGACCTACTGTACACACTAAGTCAAACATAGGAGAAGCTTGCACCGCTCCAAAACAGGAGAGGCTATTGGAGAAACTGATTTGGATAGGAACACATGATCTGATGCAGGACAACGTCGCCATGACAGAGAGAGACAAGATGTGCTTGTACTGAAGGTCCTTTAGCATCAGTATAGACTGAACAGTTTATCTTATTTGAATGACGTAACACTGCCAGTCACAGTGATCGCTGCTCGTGCGATCGTGCAGGAAATGTATGTGTTTTTGAGCGGTGGTCACAACGCTCCTATACGTGGCCGTGTGTGTGGGTCTGTCTGTCTCCGTCCGTCCGTCCGTGTCTGTCTGTATGTAGTCTACAGTACCTTTTTTGACCACACATGTTAAGGGAGGGGCGCTGTTGTTCAGGCCAGACCAGACACACCAGACACACACACACACACACACACACACACACACACACACACACACACACACACACACACACACACACACACACACACAAGGATGGATACCAGTGGCGGCCTGAGTGACATGCATCTTATTATTAATATTTTGTTTAATATTGTTTTAATATTTTTTATAATATATATATACAGGTATATATATATATATATATTTGTTTTGCTGTTGCGCAGCCTCCACGACCACCGCTCAGTTCACACGGGTGTGTTTTTTTGTTATTCACGGCAAAGAACAGTGGAGAGCAGTTTGAATCGAACAGGTGATTTGTCTTGCATCTTGTTTCCAGTGGTGGAATAATTCATTTTACTTATGTTTACTATGTTGCAAGTAAAAGTCCTATATGTAAGCCATTTACCATGAGAGGGAGTGGGTTGTTGGCTGATTTACCACTGTTTCAGGGTTGTGCCAAACAACCCTGAAACAGTGGTATATCAGCCAACAACCCACGACCCTCGAAATTGCTTTTCTACACGTCCACTTCTACCATATACATGAAAGAAAACACAGTTGCAACTTGCAATGTTACAACTGCAACACAACAGTGGGCGGGGTCCATGAGCCAACTCAAGGTTGTTGACTGATTTACCACTGTTTTAAGCCAATCAGAATCCAGTATCTGAACATGTGACCACAAAAAGTGGTGTAGAATAGAAATTCGACTTGAGTTAAAAGTACAAAAGCATTGGCATCAAAATATGTTAATGTTTTCTCTTTGTTTTCCAAATTTGTCAAAAACAGATGTCGATACCTCAAAGACACCTCAAACGTGTGGGTGAATACAGTACTCATCTCACTGCTGCTTTGTTTGTCCAGGGTGCGACGGCCCAGGGTCCTGTGCCATGTGAGAGCCTGCTGGCGCCGTTGGAGTGGCTCCTGGCCTACCAGACGGTGGATGGCAGCTTCTGGAGGGCCCTGCTCTGTCAGAACGGCTCCAGCGTGGAGCAAGTCCTGCAGATGGGCTGGACGCCTTTGATCCAGAAGGTAACGTGACACTTTTTCCAGTGGTGGAAAAAGTACGACTGTTTTAGGCCTAGAATTATTGAATGCTTTAACCAGTGAAAAATAGCAGATATACAAGCTCACAGCGCGGCACTGAGTGCCGCGCTGCGAGCTTGTAGATCTGCTATTTTTGAAAAAGTTGTGAAAATGTGTGCAAATCTTTGACTATATGTATTTGCAAAGCGACCGTTTGTAACTCAAATTTTGCTTCTGGGTGGTCCCTGGAACTAAATATTTTGAGATGGGGTCCGTGGCCAGAATACATAACATTTTGGGGGTCCTTCACATGAAAAGGTTTGAGCACCACTGACATAGTGGTCTCTCAAGAACAGGCTAACTGAGCTCCATTTAAGTGAAAAGGACCTTTTCTTTGACGATGGCTGGCCAGATTGCTGACATAGAAACATAGGTTTTTCAAAAAGTCTTAGAAGGATTCAAAAGACACTCGGGTCAAAATTCAAATTTTCACGATTTTTCAAAAATAGCAGATCTACAAGCTCGCAGCGCGGCACTCGGTAATAATAAATAATGATTGGATAAATAATGATACATAATAATGTGTACAGGTACCCGTTCTAAATGGGTTAAACGTGTCAATACTAGGGCTGTCACGATTATGACATTTTAGATGAAGATTAATTGTCACTCAAATAATTGCAATTAACGATGTAATTGTGTATTTGTCGTTGACAATTACATTTCTGTTTGGCTTTTAGGCTTTGAAGTTGCCCTTGGCAATCGTGACACACAACTTAAATATACAAAGAAATTACTGACATATTTGACAATTTTATACTTAAAAAAAGAACATTGATCGATCTACGACACGTCGCATCGCGACGCGTTGTGAGCTTGTAGATCTGCTATGTCCACCACTTTTTGAAAGTGTTTGTAACTATATTAACATTTCTCAACATGTAAACGATTATGACGATTATGCAAAATAATTGCGATTACCTCAAATAATAAACACTCTGTTACAAGTCGAAGTAAGGAATTCAGAATGTACTCGACTGAAAGTACAAAATCATTGCCATCAAAATGTACTTAAAGTACCAAAAGTAAAAGTACTCATTATGCAGAATGTCCCATTTTAATGTTTTCAAATGTATAATAAGCTTTTGAAATTAGAAGATCTACAAGCTCACAATGCGAAACTGTGGTCGTGAGACTTTCTAGGAAAGCCGTATCAATTCACTGATTCCGCACTGATACCGCACTCAGCTGTCTCTAAGTAGCCGGGTTGCTGACTCCAATCACAAAGTTGATATTTAATTTCACCCACCTGAATAGAAGGGTCAAGATAAAAGGGTACAATCTTTTACAAACAGAACACAATCATGGCTTAGTTTACTGTTGAGTCGGTATCACTTTCTTTATCGGTGTAAAAATTCAATCAGAGTTCCGTTTATGATGACCTTGTGACGCAAAATATTGTATACAATACATGCCAGCATAGGGTTTGCCCTACATTCCATAGGAGAATGTGGTGCACACATGCGCACACATGTGCATAGCTTTCCAAAAAAGCAAACAAAAAAAACAAAAAACATTCAGGGTGTGTCTAGACATTGAGGAAAAGTGGATTTTGTTTTCTCAGTGTGTTCACGTCCTCCTTTCTTCTCTGTTGTTGTACAGATTTCAGCTTTGCGTCTAGTTCAAAGTGGGTGACGGGGCACCCTGGGGTGCCGCGGCGGCAGTCCAGGGGTGCCGCGAGATAATATGATAATATTTCGGATTTATTTGGACACTTGAAAAAATATTTAGTATAATTTTAAACTTGAAGTACAAAGTTATTTTCAGTCAGTTCTAACCAAAATGGCTTTTCCTCCCAACATAATCACTATAATATTGTCACTGTCGGGCAGAAACCTCGTATCTCCAAGTTTCAAATGTGTACGTCTTTTGGTAAAGCAAAGCCCTGCTTCATCATACAAGACTGTCGCACAAAACTAGTGAAAACAGCCGATCTACAAGCACACAACGCCTCGGGATGCGAGGCGTTGTGTACGATGCGAGGCGTTGTGTGCTTGTAGATCTGCTGTTTTCACTAGTTTAGTACATTTTATAGATGATAAATACAAAATTAACGGTTTTGGACATAATAGGTTTCCACCCGACAACAACGATAGGCTATAAATATAAGGTGCTGGGAGTGAAAATATAAGGTGCTGGGAGTGTAGGGGTGCCTCGGATTAAAACAAATATTTATGGGGTGCCCTGAGACAAAAACGTTTGGGAACCCCTGCATTAATGTATCATTCTTAACTTTCCCAACCCGAGAATCAAGAGAAACAGCCTTTGGTCCAGGCTGCCCCGGCCCGAGGAAACCGAGAATTTAATTTGATTTCATTTACAAACATTAATCCAAAATCGGATCGCCGCTCAGCTGTTCCTAAGTACCAAGAAGAAAGCATCAGCATTCTTTTGGGCGGGACAAGTCATTTCTCTGTTTCTGTTTGCTTGCATTGTAAACACTGCTGAGGCCAACTCGGGAACGGCTGCTCGGATCAACAGGTGTTTTTTGGTGTTTGCGAACGGCGTGCACACACATATCGTATCGACTATGGACACGCACGCGACCACATTAAAAGAACATAGTGGCTTCCAAACCGGAAAGTTGAGTTTTAATCTTGGCAGTAAATCATTTAAGAATCACAAACTGTACCAAGTGTCATTAAGAAATGTCTTCTGCGCGTGCACAACATGCCTATCTTGTTTTGCAGTATGACAAATATCTAGGCAGGGTTTCAATGTGTAAAAGCCTGTAATGGTTCGGGACACGTAAAGACGCGTATCCCTCCCAGAGATCTCAGCTGTTTTAGATTGAAGACTTTATTAGATGTTTGCACAGGAAAAGGTACAGTTTCATGACGGTACAGTTCACTGGTACAAGGTCAACTAAAAGGAGGACCTAGAAAGCACTTGGCTTATTTCCACAGGAAACCATTAAAGTATCTCATATAACATTGAGTGACAGACGGATAGAACACAGTACTATGCAGTAGAAAACCAAAAGAAAACAGTGCAGGAAAATATATACAGCTGTGTCATAACTACTGTGTCATAACTACTTGTTGTTTCCCGCAGGTCCAACAAACGTACGCCGCCATCGTCAGCCAAGCGGATCACAACGTCACCCTTCCCATGATCCTCTCTGAGTGGCAGAAGCTGTTTAACGGCATTGTCCAGTTGGGCAGACTGAGCGGGGAGCTCGGGGAAGGCTACTGGACGCGCTGGGTTTCATGGAACATCACTTATGATGTGCCTGGGACCCTCATGGAAAGGTCTTTAGACACTCTTCTCCCCGTGATAATGTATCCGTCGAAAGGGCACACGTTTTCTGAAACACAATATATCCCACAGTAAATCGTCGTTGTCGGGTGGAAACCTTCTATGTCCAAAACTGTTCATTTTGGATTTATCATTTAAAACAATTAACTAAACTGGTGAAAACAGCCGATCTACAAGCACATGCTGCTTGTACATGCTTGTAGATCGGCTGTTTTCACTAGTCTTGTGCGACAGTATTTTTATGATGAAGCAGGGCTTTACTTTATGGGAAAAAAAAAACATATGCATTTGAAACTTGGAGATACGAGGTTTCTGCCCAACAATGACGAAATGCTATACAGCATTGGTTCTCAAAGTGGGGCCTGGGGGACCCCCAGGGATCATTGAGAGAGAGTTCCAGGGGGTCCCCAGCTAAATGATAGTTAGGAACCAAATGGACCCTTATGGGTATGTAACTCAGAGAGTGTTTGGTTCCATTTGTACACTCTGGGAGTTACATCAACATAGATTTTACAATATAAATTGGGGTCTTAGAGAAATGGGGGTCCGTAGCCTAGTGCATCAAACTGGGGGTCCTTGAAATTAAAATGGGTGAGAGTCACTGCTAGAGCCATACAACTATTCTCTTATGGGGGTCCCTGGCATATCTTTACAAATGGGGGTCCGTGGGCAATTTGGGGCTCCTTGACATGATAAAAGTTCGAGAACCACTGCTATACAGCACATCCTCCAGCATCTTGATGTGAGAACATCTTTCATGGCAGCTTTATCAACATATAGAGTAAGAGATAGTGCCAGTTAATGCAGCACGTTGTGAGCTTGTAGATCTGCTGTTTTCATTTACACTTTTTGAAAATTGAAAAAAATTACAAACATTTTAAATGTTTATTATATTAAAATCTTGAACCATTTTGTCACACCCGAACTAGTCTCGTGTGGCCAGACTGTTTCCTCCGCGATTTGGTCAAATGCTCCCGGCATACAGTCTGGCAAACCAGAATAGAAATGATGAGTGCGAGATGAAGCGGAAGTGAAGCCTCCTCGTCACTTCCGTTTCCGTCTCACATCGCACACATTTATCATTATATAAATAAAAATCATATAAGCATGTTTAGCTTGCTGCTTAGCAGAAATGACATTTTAAAATATATGTTCTTGAACGGTAATGCCCGTTTCCATTACTCGCCGTTAGGGAGCTGCTGTTCCAGACTCTATATAGCATTCAGAGATTGTGGAATAGTTGTCTGGCTACGCGAGACTACACCCGAACCAAACCATTACGAGTAGCGAACTGGCACTTTAAACGATGATAACAATTCTACCTCTTCCTTTATTTACACACACGCCTAGACTAGCGTAAGTTTGTGATCAACCATGTAGTCTTTCTGTTTTTGTTTCAGCGCGATGTGGGCCGTGGTCAGGTTTGGTGAGAGTCTTGAGAGCAGTCCCATGTGGCCCCAGGTGAAGACCTACATGCACATGGCTAACTGGATCGTAAACTACAAGCCCAACGTCACCACAGAGCCAGCCAACTGTGAGTCCATCCCCAGGCCAGCATGCATGCTATTCAGTCGCTTTATGAACAAGAATGTTACAGCTTTAACTGCATTATAGGAACCTTTTGAAAACACATAGTGTTTCTCCTTTTTTGAAGTCCGATCTATCTGAAAAGCAATTCATTTATACATCAGGGCAAAGCGGAAAAAAAAACAAAAAAAAACAACAAAAAAACGATTCAATCAAACAACAGTGAAATGAGACAAGTCTAGGCTTGGCAAGCATCGATAATTAGGCAAACTAGTCTGATATCTGTTGGGAACGCATGCCCCGTTGGGAACGAATGCCCGTTGGGAGCGCATGCTCCTCTGTATTTGTCAGCTGTGACCACCCGCACCACGTACCCCGAGTGCCATTCAGGCAAAACAAAACAAAACAAGGAACAATGAACACAGGGCTCTTGTAATAACTAACAAAGGTCTGGACACTGAGGCGTGGGTGCCTTACCTAAAATCGTATCCCCACCCTGATGCCTTTGTCCCGCACATCTCCCAAGAGCGACCCACCCACCAGCCCAACCCTTTTCCAGCCAATGAGGCCTGGGGGCTGCTGGGACGAGCTGGGAGAATTAAAGCTCATCCGTTGTTTTGCGATGGTGGCTCCTCTGTGGTGTGGGTGGTGTTTAGCAGTGGGTGGTGGCGGTCACTGAGGCCCTCGGGTCTGCACCACTGTGGAGTTGAGCTGTTGCCAGGGTAAGGGCTAGACTTCCGGTCTGGCCCCTGATGAACGCTCCTGGCAACCGAACCAAAGACTAGCAGGCTAAAGCCCTTTGCACACGGGGACTGCCCCATGGGTCGAACTCCCGGTGGGTCGAACAGCGTCGGCAGGTTAGATAATCACCCGCGAGCGTCGGCAAGTTAGATAATCACCCGCGTCACGGTTACTGAGGTTAGGTTTAGGGTTAGGGTTGGAGTTAGGCATAGTTTTACTGAGGTTAGGATTAGGGTTTGGGTTAGAGTTTGGTGGTCGATCCAAAGGGTGTTCAATGTTGCGTTTTTTTTTTTTCGTTTGCTGTGTGCGTAAAACGCATTGGATTTGGTGTGCAAGGCTGTGTGGAATCCACACTGCGGATCCGAAAAGGAGTCAATGAGTTTTCACCGCATGCGACAAGACACACAAATCGAACTGGTTTCGATTGAAAAAAGAACGCATAGCCGCAGCCACTTGTCGCACGGAAAATTCGTAGCCGGTGTGCATGAGGTCGTAGAGAATAAAAAAAAAATGCAATAGTCCGTTTTGTCCGTGCGAAAGAACGCGTCTGTGTGCAAAGCCCTTAACAGTAGGTAGGCTAATAGAGGGTATGCGCATGTATAAAGTGAATGGCATATCGAGTGGCAAATCGAGTGGCAAAGTGAGTGGCAAAGTGAGTATAACGGTGTTTAACGCTGTTTAATGCAATCAGATAGGACCTTTCCGTTTGGATGTATGGGCTGTCAAGGCCAGAAAGTCGTTTTTGCCACTCAGTAGGCGTTCCCACATAACTTCCGGGTATGATGATGATGTCACGCGCATACCCTCTATAGCCAGTCCACAGGGGCTGCGGCTGGGCTCTTGTTTAGAGACGTATCCGTTATTATGGGACTTTTTTGCAGCCAATGTGTCCCAACTTCTAACCACTTTGCTCTGCCTATAATTTAATTTGTTATTTAATTGCCTTGATGTTATATTGGACCTGTAGGCCAAAAATGTAACTTTTTGTTATTACCATGCTGTAGCCTAGGGAATTCATCTCCAGGCTTAAAAACACATCTTATGCAGGGACATAGAGAAAGAGCTGTAAACCGCATTTTGAACAGTTGCCTTTAAAACAAGCATGTAAATTATATATATATATATATATATATATATATACACTCTTTTTTAGCTGGCTACAGACGTGTACGACATCGGGAATAAAGTTCTATTTTGCTTTCGATAAGATCAACGATGCTGCATCGGTTTTTGCTCGGAAAAAATGTATGCCAGCTTATATATTTCCCAATATTTTTCTCATGATTCCGATCTTTTGAAATTGTCCCCGAATCTCCCCAATTTCCGATCTCCCGATCCGACATTCCTACCTATAATATGCTACTTGAGAAGTGCTGTCAGTCCAGTGTAAACTCAGGACACTTATCAACACCTGCTGTTGATTTATGACTGATGTCACTTTATTTCTGTCTTTAAAGAGAGTAATTAAAGTGCTTTCTCCACACAGACATTTATGAAAGGCAGCTAAAAGCCCAAACCAGGCCTGTGCCAGCTGAGTTGGTCAGTCGGAGATTAAATCATGCTCTCTGGAAAGAGTAATGGGTGTTGTTTTGGCAAAGGTGTATTCGACATTTGTCTACATGTGGATAGTGTATTGCCATGGCGATAAATAATACTAAGTTTAATGGTAATAAATAACAATATTAATAAATTGCAGGTTAAATAATAAGCATTCTAACTGTAATCAGCGTTATAACTGATAGGGGAATCTCCTTTTGGCCAGGGCAGAACGCAAAGCAGAGCGCAAGGCAGGGCTAAGCCTTCTACTTTGCTCTCCTACTGATGTACAGTAGAGCCTGTGTTTTGGGTCAGTGGAATACATTATGTGTCCCACGCCAGAGACCTGGGTTCAAATCCTGGGAAGGTCACAAATGTTATCTAGCTCTAAAGCAGTGGTCTTCAGCGTTTTCAGGCCAAGGACCCCTTAGTTGAGGGAGAGATGAAGCGGGGACCCCCACGATCTGTTCATAGATTCCATATAGTGTCGTCATTTGACAGCACAATCATCTGTGTTATTTCTGGATCCATTGTCAATTTATGTTTTCAGATATTTAACCACTGAAACCGTCAATACTTAATAAACGAGGCGAGGCGTTGTGAGCTTGTAGATCTGCTGTTTTTGTCAAAAGTTCTCAGAATATGGACGCTAGGGTTCAAGTGGTTAATTTAAAAAAGGAGGGAAAAAAAAAGCTTCAATCACACAAAGATTTGGAGGACCCCCTGTAGTAACTCTGAGGACCCCCTAGGGACCCCCTGTTGAAGACCTCTGCTCTCTCTGCTGTCAGTCCCGAGCTCCAAAACCATGCATGTGCCGGTTGACTCAGGAGGCAGAGGGTTCCCCCCCCCCCCCCCTCCCCCCTGAGTGAAGTCCCCTTTGCATAATTTAGGAGCAGAAAATGACTTAATTTCTTTCATTGACTCCCTACCCCATGATGTCTAATACAAGGAGAATTGTTGTTTGTCTAACATTCTTTACGGAGAATGAAGAATCCTACAAAATAAGAACATAATTAAAACGGAGGCTTTGATTAACAACTATACCAAAAACATGCTTATTTTCACAGTGTGCTTTCTTTTTGCCCCCCTTCCAGGTTCTCTTGACATCAGCACCTTTTCTGTTGATTGTGACACTGGTTTGAACTGGCCACAGTTTGTACACGCAACATCCCGAGCTATGATGACACTTCCAAACAAGCCAGAAATTCTAATCAGGTAATGTGCAGGTACTAGGGCATTAACGGCTTGTGATTTTTGCAAGTCGACTCGACTCAGTAAAAAGTTGAGTTGAAGTCGACATTATCGTTTGATGACGTCTTCACATCACACACGACCCCCCAATTATTTTGGGTGGACCCCAGATGATTAACAATGTTGCTGCCATTTTAAACATAGCTGTAGTAAGCAGCTGCCAAATTGTCCTTACCTTTTAACGTGGGCACGCGCACGCATCGTGCACAATCTGTGCGCGACTCATCTAGTAGACGTGTAGACTCGGTGACAGCTTTCGAATAAAAAACCCCCCGTTGAAATAGACATATCCGTTGCCACGCTGTATCCCTGCTTATCCGCCAGTGTTTACATGAAAAAACATTGAAAAAAGCCATCTGTGCGCTATGGTAACACGTGGACACGTTCGCGCACAAAACGCACGATATGTGCGGGGATCATAATCCAGGCGTGTAGAGACTGGATCAAAGTTTCCAAACGCAAAAATCGGATTGAAAAACGAGCTTTCCATCGCCGAGTAGCTTCCTCTTCTGTTACAATGTAAACCAATGGAGGCGGGACTATGGCCCAGGCTCAGACCGGATACGGAAAGCTAAATCCGGTCCAGACCGGAAATACGACCGGATACAGTTTGGGGGCGGGCCTAAAGAGCCAGAATCAGCGAAAATCAGCGATAATACTTTTAATCCTTTCATAATGATTAAAGCTAATTAAACTTCCGGGATCGACGGGCATGGCACCGCGGTACAGCGGGAAATCTCCGGTTTCGACGGGGATCGCAGAGTATGAGTTAATCAATGTGAAACATTGTTTTCTCACTCAGCAGTAAACAAACCAACATAAAGTTTAAGTGAATAGAGGGTATCTTCACATTTCTAAAGTGCCAATTTAAGGACTTTTAATACGTCTAAATTGGCAAATTAAACATTGTCCAAATTGTCAAATATTTAGAGGCAGAAATTTTAAAAATATCAGATCTACATGCTCACAACGCCTCGCATCGCGAGGCGTTGTGAGCATGTAGATCTGATATTTTCACAATAGAACGTTTTTTAGTTTTTTTTCGACTTTCGACTTTCTCTGGTGGGAGTTATGTGTTGTAATGAAGTCGACTGAGTCAACTTGTCGACTTTTTCGTTAATGCCCTAGCAGGTACCTCTGTTAGCAACAAATGTGACAAATCGTTAGCCTTGTGGCATAATTGCCTACGTCGTATAATTTGTGTCCCAATCTCACTGAGAGCCAGTCATCTCGGAAAGTACAGCTTTAGACAGGGACTGAAAATACCTTTTTTTTTTTTTCTCACTAAAATGTGATAAAGCCACTAAAGCATTTCATAAATTTCAGGCTACATTTCACTTAAACGCCTGAGCTTAACTCTGCATGTAAATAAGACTTTTTTTAATTAATGTGAGAGATCGTCAGGTCATTTGCAGGTTAGAAATTTATTTAGAACTTGAATATCTCAAAAGTAGTATTTCAGCATGGCATCATTCTATAAGCCATATCTTCAAAACTGTTGGGTCAATCTCCACAACCAATATATCATTTTGTAGCTATGATCCCCAGCTTTCAAATGAAATGAAAAAATGAAAATGAATAAAAATCCAATGACTGGCTCCCAGCCAAATTGGGACACATTTGTTTAAAGAGGTGGTGCCATAGTTTTGTACTTTTTCTGTTTATGTGTCTATGGAGTTAACATTATTACTCTAATAGACCACCGGGTGGGGTTATAATGTGCAAATGTGCCGTCCCTGTGTATTTTTGGTTTCTTCCTGAAAGCTGAAAGCCTCTGAGTCAAAAGGCCTGATCTGAAAACACTGATTTAATGACATCATAAAATCATCCCCTTTGCCATACACCCAACCAACACTGTGGGTGTGGCTAACTTCAGGGGGTTAACACCCACCTGACAACCAGGCATACTTAATGAACTGGTGGGTGTGGCCACATAAAAACATAATTTTAACTCTTTCTGTACACTTTTTGGAAAAAAAGTCTTCCTCCTAGTATAATCATAATACCTGATCATCATGTTTTATGGGGGGGAAAAAAATCATGGCACTCCATCTTTAAACCAGGGGTTTTCAAAGTGGGTGACGGGGCACCCTGGGGTGCCGCGACGGCAGTCCAGGGGTGCCGCGAGATCCTTTGATAATATTTGGAATTTATTTGAACACTTGAACAAATATTTGGTATCATTTTCAACTTTATTGAAAAAATCAACTATATTTTCAGTAAGTTTTGACCAAAATGGTAATTATCTCAATGTTTTCCTCGCAACATAATCCCTAAAATATGCCACGAATATAAGGTACTGCGAGTGAAAATTATGAATGTCATGTAGGTAATATTATAATATAATGTAGGGGTGCCTCGGATGAAAAAGATATTTATAGGGGTGCCCTGAACCCAAAACGTTTGGGAACCCCTGCTTTAAACAATGATAAAGCATCTAATCCCTTTGTTTTTGTCCTTCTCTGTTCTCTGTAGCTGTCTCCAGGGGACTGTGAGTCTGTTGCAGCATGTCTACGGCGGCGCGCTGAAACATCAAGCCGCGTCGCTCTTCAAACAAGAAATCCCGGGCGGCGACGCGCTCTCGGCCTACCTGAGCGACATGGTGTCCAACCTGGACACGTTTTTCCAGACAATGACCAGACTGAACGACAGCCACCTCTCCGACGCTGAGGTCCTGCTCCCCCTCGTCCACAACCTGCTGCAGTCCGCCGGCCTGTCGCCCCTCATGCCCCTGCTTTACGCCGACGGCCCCGTCAACGTCTCCACGCTGCTCGCCGCGGCCGTGAAGCTCGGCAGGCAAAACCAATACGTCTTTGCCTTCAATGAGACGGACCCGACCATGCCCGACTTGGAGCGTATGCTGATGCAGCTTCTTTCCATGGAGGGCAACCTGACGCTGCCCCTCTCCCTCAGCATGGGCCACACTCTGCTCACGTACTCGCAATCCCTCAGCCCAGAAGGTGTGGCCCGTCTCCGCGAGGCCCTCCGGCCTTTCACCAACCAGACCTCGACGGGCCTAGCGGAGGCCATTCTCACTGCGGTAGAGCTGCTGAAGAGGGCAGTGGACGCCCCCGACGGAGACCCCACGCATATCATCCTGGGATGCCTTCGCCAGCTGCAAGAGTTCTTGGCTTCGGCTTACAGGCTGCGCAGACTCGATCAGTTCTATTTGCCCGGTGGGCAGCTGAGCACTGGCCAAGTCACCGACCTCTCCCTCGTTGCTATGGACATCCTCAAACTTGTCACCCCTGAAGGCCTTCAGAACCTCACAGTGGCAGGGCCAGACGCTGCCCAGAAGGTGGTTCTAGGGAAGATACTGGCACTCCTGCCCCTCGAGGCCCAGGCGCAAGCACAAGGCTTTATAGCGGATTTACAAACCGTATCGTGGATCGATTGTAATCTAGCTATAACTTCGGGTCGGAACTGTGCGGCCAGCTTCTCTGAATTCATCACGCTCCTGCAGCAGATTGTAGAGCTAATGGTGGAAGGAAAAGGTAGCGTTACCATCAACTTGGCCCCGGCAAACCCTTTTCTGAGGAACCAAGAATCTATGCAGATGACAGTCACCTTGTTCTCGCTTCTTCTCCCCCCAGGGGATGTTGCCTATGTGAAAACGTTTAACCAGACGCTGCATTTCATCAAGTTGCTCTTGGCTAAACCAAACGTCACGGTGGCCGACGTCCAGAATGCCCTGAGACAGTCAAACCTCACCCTGGCGGAGCTGAATGGTATCGCAGCCCTTGCTGGGGCCGCCAACATCAACGACCTCGTGGTTAATATTTTGGGTATCGTTAAAGCCCGCCAGTGTCTCGAGCCACAGGGTACCACGGCCGTGACAACGCAGTGTGTTGTAGGGCTGGTGAATGGGCTCACTGGGTTCCTGACGAATGTACCATACCTGCGTAACCAAACAGCCATCCTGTCCCTCATCCCGTTGATCGTGAATAAAACCATCAGTGAAGTGATATATACCGACTTCAGTTCTGATCCGCACACGGCCACCGTGCAGATCCTGAACAGCGCTCTGGCCAACATCGAGATGAACCTCCAGCTACTGAATCTGAGCTCCCCCGAGATTGCGAATGAAATCAGGGTGGTGGAGGGTCTTTTGAAACTTGCCGCCAACACCGGGCCCTTTAACACGCTCAACTCCACCCTGCTGGAGAACTCCCAGTACGCTCAGGTGGTCTACCTGGAGATCGCCCAGTGGTACCTGGAGAGGTTGCAGAACGCCACCAGCACCAGCTCCTTCCACAGCCTCCTCGGCCCGCTCTACCGCTTCACAGAAATGCAGGTGGCTGTACAACTGGCACAGTCCAATTTCTCTTTGTTTGTCAGTAACGAGGTGGAGCAGTTGATGCAGGACCTCCGCTACCCTGTAGACGGGACAGGGATGAGTGCGATCGGGCAGACAGTCATCGAGATTCTCCAGCGTCAGATGGAACTCATAAAGTTCAACCTTGAGGTTCAGAGCGGCTATTTCCAGGGTATGGATGAAGAGCCAGTGCTCAACACAACCGTCCTGTATTCTGTCGAGAACCAAATCACACAGCAGCTTAACCTCATACGCGTTTGGATGAAGCACCCCAGTGTCACCTCTGTCTTCAGCAGCATGCTCCTGTGGGGCAGCAATTCCACAGACTCTTCACCAGGCACAGACATCCACCAGCTGCTCCAGACCATGTCACTTTTCCTAAGCAGCGAACAGCGGACGTACCTCTCCCTCATCGAAAACGCCACGCAGGCGCTGAACAACGTCGTCATGGTGGCACAGCGGCCGGGCGGCCTGCAGAGTGCACAGTTCTCCGGCGCCATCTCTGAAGTGGTCCAAATTGCGATGCACGGCCTGACCGCAGTGACGGGGCCCCTGCCGCTGTCTCTCCGCGAGGCCGTCCAGAGCGTCATTCAGGATTCACTTCATCTCGTCTCATCCGGCAACTTCCGTTCTGATCCGCACATGGCCACCATGCAGGTCCTTTACGGCGCTCTGACTAACATCAAGACGAGCCTCCAGCTGATGAATCTGAGCTCCTCCGAGATCAGAAACGAAATCAGGATGGTGGAGGGTCTGTTGAATCTAGCTGCCAACACTGAGCCCTTGAAGGCACTCAACTCCACCCTGATGGAGAACGCCCTGTACGCTCAGGTGGTGTACCTGGAGATCGCCCAGTGGTACCTGAAACAATTGGAGAACGCCACCAGCACCAGCTCATTGAACAGCTTCCTCAACCTCTTCTACCGTTTCACTGAAATGCAGCTGGCTGTACAGCTGGCACAGGCCAATTTAACTTTAGTTGTCAGTTACAAGGTGGAGCACCTGACAAAGAACCTCCGCCACCCTATAGACGGGACAGGGTTGAGTGCGATCGGGCAGACGGTCATCGAGATTCTCCAGCATCAGATCAAATTCCAGAGGTTGAACCTAGAGAGCCAGAATGACTTTTTCGAGCATATCGATCAAGAGCCAATGTTCAACACAACCGCGCTGTATTCTGTCGAGAACCAAATCACACAGCAGCTGAATCTCATACGCGATTGGATGAAGCACCCCAATGTCACCTCTGTCTTCAGCAGCATGCTCCAGTGGGGCAGCAATTCCACAGACTCCTCGCCTGGCACAGACATCCACCAGCTGCTCCAGACCATGTCGCCTTTCTTCAGCAGCGAAATCGTCGACAACGTCACGCAGGCCCTGATAAAGGCCCTCGCGGTGGCACAGCAGCCGGGCGGCCTGCAGAGCGCGCAGTTCTCGGACGCCGTCTTGGAAGCGGTCCAAATCGCGATGCACGGCCTGACCACAGTGACGGGCCCCCTGCCAGCGTCCGTCCAGGAGACCATCCTGAAAGCCGTGCAGGATTCACTTCATCTCACGTCATACGCCAACTTCAGTTCCGATCCGCACATGGCCACCGTGCAGCTCCTGAACAGCGTTGTGGCTAACATCAAGATGAACCTCCAGCTGATGAATCTGAGCTCCCCCGAGATCATGAACGAAATCAGGATGGTGGAGGGTCTGTTGAATCTAGTGGCCAACACTGGGCCCTTGAATGCGCTCCGTTCCTCCACCCTGCTGGAGGACCCAGAGTACGCTCAGGTGGTCTACCTGGAGATCGCCCAGTGGTACCTGAAAGAATTGGAGAACGCCACCAGCACCAGCTCATTGAACCGCTTTCTCTACCCATTCTACCGTTTCACAGACATGCAGGTGGCTGTACAAATCCTCTATGCCAATTTCTCTGTATTCGTCAGTGACAAGGTGCAGCAATTGACAGTGAACCTCCACTACCCCATAGACGGGACAGGGATGAGTGCGATCGGGCAGACGGTCATCGAGCTACTCCTGCAGCAGATGGAACTCTTTAAGTTCAACCTAGAGTTTCAGAATGACTTTTACCAGAGTTTGGGCCTAGGGCTGTTGGTGAACACAACCATCCTGTATCCTGTTGAGAACCAAATCACGTGGCAGCTGAACCTCATACACAATTGGATGAAGCACCCCAGTGTCACCTCTGTCTTCAGCAGCATGCTCCAGTGGGGCAGCAGTTCCTCAAACAGCTCTTCTCCAGGCACAGACATCCACCAGCTGCTCCAGACCCTGTCACCTTTCTTAAGCAGTGAACAGCAGACGTACCTCTCCCTCATTGACAACGCCACGCTGGCGCTGACCAACGTCTTCATGGTGGCACAGCGGCCGGGCGGCCTGCAGAGCGCACAGTTCTCCGGCGCCATCTCTGAAGTGGTCCGAACTGCGATGCACGGCCTGACCGCAGTGACGGGGCCCCTCCCGCTGTCTCTCCGCGAGACCGTCCAGGGTGTAGTGCAGGATTTGCTCAGTTCAATCTCAGACGGCGACCTCGGTGCTTTGTCCAACATCACGATCAGCGTCCACCTAATGAATCTGACCACCTTCGAGATCATGAACGAAATCAGGGTGGTGGAGGCTCTGTTGAATCTAGCCACCAACACCGGGCCCTTGAATGCGCTCAACTCCACCCTGTTGGAGAACCCCCAGTACGCTCAGGTGGTCTACCTGGAGATCGCCCAGTGGTACCTGGAAAAGGTGGAGAAGGTCGCCCGCACCAGCTCATTCAGCAGCCTCCTCGACCCGCTGTTCCGCTTCACGGAAATGCAGGTGGCTTTACAACTGGCACAGGCCAATTTCTCTTTGTTTGTCAGTAACCAGGTGGAGCAGTTGATGCAGGACCTCCGCTACCCTGTAGACGGGACAGGGATGAGTCAGATCGGGCAGACAGTCATCGAGATTCTCCAGCGTCAGATGGAACTCATAACATTCAACCTAGAGAGGCAGAATGACTATTTCCAGGGTTTGGGTCAAGGGCCTTTGTGCAACTCAACCACCCTGTATGCTGTTGAGTATGAAATCACCCAGCAGATGAACCTCATACGCGTTTGGATGAAGCACCCCAATGTCACCTCCGTCTTCAGCAGCATGCTCCAGTGGGGCAGCAATTCCACAAATCCTGCTTCTCCAGCCACAGACATCCACCAGCTGCTCCAGACCATGTCGCCTTTCTTCAGCAGCGAACAGCTGACGTTCCTCTCCCTCATCGACAACGTCACGCAGGCCCTGAACGCCGCCGTCATGGTGGCACAGCGGCCGGGCGGCCTGCAGAGCGCACAGTTCTTAGAAGCGGTGCAAGCGGCGATGCACAGCCTGACCCCACTGACGGGGTCCCTGCCGGCGTCCCTTAGCGAGAACATCCTGAGTGTCCTGCAGGGTTCACTTCATCTCATCCTCAGTCCAGAGATGGCGTACGCCTCAGCACGCAACATCTCCATGCACCTCCTCGAGAGCACGGAGCACCTTGTCCGGCAGATTGTGCCTGAGATGTTGGCTGACTATCTGCTGCCGGGAATCCAGATAATGGAAACCTATTTCCGAACCATCTCCACGTCCAGCGGACCAAACATAATGAATGAGATGTGAGTGATCTTGCCATGTTTGCTTTTTTCATTTGATCAAAAAGGATACTCGTCAGCTGACCTTGTTTCTTGCATTTCGTCACTGTCAGGCAGAAACCTTACTTCTCCTTGTTTTATTTTTTTTTACGTTTTCATAAATGAAATGGAAACTTTTTGTATACTTTGTCATATGACAGTCAGTCTAGGGATGGGACGATATGAAAATTTCATATCACAATTATTGTGCGGTTTACGATATTATCACGATAATTAAAATCCATTATCCTGGGGCGGAACATTTACCAAAAAAATTGCAGATCTACAACGTGCCACGGTGCGACGCGTTGTGAGCTTGTAGATCGGCTATTTTTTGGCAAAGACATTTGATATAGAGTGAAAAAAGGATGTGTCAAGTACGTATATTCTAAGTAACTTTTACCAATGATAGAGGGTTTAAGTGGTACCGGATATGCAGCTCGGCAAATAAAAGGTGAATTGATCCCAGTGCATGACGCAGGACGATATCACGATAAATGAAATCTCCACGATACGATTATCGCGAGTGTGTTTATCACGATAAACGATAATATCGCGTATCCTCCCATCCCTATGACAGTCTTGTGCAAAAGTAGCGAACATGGGTGAACTACAAGCTCACATTGTGATGCGATGTGTTGTGAGCTTGTAAATGAGCTATTTTCTTTATATCTTTTAAAAAGAAAAAAAGAAAAACTGCTCACCTATAATGACATGCCTTTCCAAAGAGTTTTGAACCTAAAAGGTTTCTGACGGACAGCAACGATTTGAACTTGAATCAGGGACGTGCTGGGCCCCTGATTCAGCCCGGGAAAAAGAGTTGGAGAGGCCCTAATTGCGCGCTGTAGAGAGAGATCTCTATCTATAGCGCTGCTGCTACTCAAAGATTTGTGACAAAGTGACAAGCCAGTGGGCCAATTACATGAGTTTTATTTCGTCGTTGTCGGGTGGAAACCTTGTATGTCCAAAACCGTTTGTTTTGTATTTATCATTTTAAAAATGATTTAAACTAGTGAAAACAGCCGATCTACAAGCACACAACGCCTCGCGTTGCGAGGCGTTGTGTGCTTGTAGATCTGCTGTTTTCACTACTTTTGTGCGACGGCCTTGTATGATGAAGCTTGGCGAAAATAAAATTACACATTTGAAACTTGGAGATACGATGTTTCTGCCCGACAGTGACGATTTACTTTGTTGGCCACCCAGCCCACAAAATGGAACAAAGGCCGACATTTTTAAAAAAAAATTTTCCTAATGGCCGGCCTGGACCGGCCGGGAATGCACCGGCCGTTCGGGAGTTGTCCCGCTTTTCCCAATGGCCAGCACGTCCCTGACTTGAATGCACTTGACCGCGCGCAGTCAAACAGTGATAATCTTTCTTGCCTCCCTCAGCATTTTGAACGAGATGGAGACGATCAAGAGCGTTCTTCCCTCAAACATGACCCAGGCCTACGTCTCTCTGATCATCAACATTACTCAGTTCATCCTGGAGCCCAGCCAAGGCAAGTCAGCTTCCCTGTGTCTCTGGATGTTGCTAATACACCGGTGTTGTTTTTGACAGCAAATTATGATTTCGTTTTAGTCATAGTCTTTTGAATAAAATGTCATTTAGTTTTTAGTCATAATTTAGTCACCTGAAAGGTTTTAGTTTTAGTCTAAATGTAGTCGACTAAATATCATAAGATTTTAGGCGACTAAATCTTAAGTTGATTTAGTCAACTAAAATGTATTTTGGCAGGCCTTGATGGCATCGTAATGACTGATTTTACACTTGGTTGTGTGCTGAAAATGACAGATCTACAAGCTCACGACGCGGCGCAGCGCGACGCGTTGTGAGCTTGTAGATTTGCTATTTTCAGTTTTAGTTTTGTTTTTATTTTGTTGACAAAATTGTCAATATATTTAGTCTTAGTTATAGTCATCATCACAGCTTATTTTTTATTTTGTTTTTATTTCGTTTTCGTCAGTGAAAAAAACGCAAACGACAAAACAATTTCGTCATAGTTTTAGTCGACGAAATCAACACTGTAATACACTCTGATGGACTGCAGCACGCACATTTTCCAGTCAACTTTCACACAATCACAACCATTCTATTGCACTATAAGCAATTATTCTATCAATTACTTATTCCATTCATTGAATAATCTAGAAGCATGTTTTTTTTCCCCCTCCTAATTGATTTCATGACTAAAGACCAGCTCCCACTGAAGGAATCTTAAAATCTTATATCACAGGGTGATCTTATAAGATTCTTATAGAAACTTAAACATGCACACGCTTTAAGATTATAAAATAATGGTGCATCAAACACTATAGACTATAGAGCATCGCAGCGGAAGTGGTTTACTGGGGTCACTTAAACATCGCCCATTCATTTTCCCCATAGACTTTTACAAAAATATTTATAACAATTATGTTAAGCCTCGAACAAAGCCATCCAGGATGGCAGTGAATAATGAACATGAGACCTTTGTTTCTATGAAAGGAACGTTTTGAAAATCGCTAAAAAAAAGGTATTTATTAAATGTAGTATATCAAATAATGTAATATTAAAATATGTTTTCACATAGGATCAAAGGTGGCTTAACATAATTGTTATAAATATTTTGGTAAAAGTCTATGGGGAAAATGAATGGGCGATTTTTAAGTGACCCCAGTAAACCACGCGCCACTCCTGCCGCCCCACTCGCACAGTAGTGATATAATCATCCAGATAAATATCAAACACATTTGAAAATTATCAGGGCGGCCCGATCGTCTGTTAAAACTTTGTGAGGTTTCTTTGAACCACCCGAGCTGTCTTGCCAGATAATCTTAATCAGGCTCAAAGCAGGAACAGGAACGCCCCCTCCCGAAGGGCGTGCCTGTCCCCAAATCTTTCCGATTGTCGTGATTGACCACCTGAGCCCTGTTTAACCTTTCGTCGTATAACGGTGTTGCTGAAAAAAAGAAGATCTACAATGTCTCTAAAACGTGCCGTGTCGTTGTGATCTTGTACAGATTTTGAACTTAAAATATATTTATTTATTTTCATATTCAATCAATTAACTTGCACCCCGACTTCAGACTGATACGGCACTGCATGCCGCTAGGTAAAAAACATATATTTTGGATAATGTATTTATTTTTGTTATTCTTGCCGAAGTGTGTACAAAATGTTGGTTTGTTAATTGACTGCCGAATTTAGATTTTTTTTTCTTTTCTTTTTTTTCACTTTGCAGAATATTCTCTGTCACGCGCGTCCGTGCGCGAAAGCATTCAAAAGACGGCCGTGGGTCTTATATTCATTGTCTGGAAAATATTCAATGTCTGGCCATGACCGTCCATTTAAAAGATAAACAAGAGGAAGGCTTATTATTATTTCGGATTACGTCATGACTTCATCGGGTGACGTGCCCCCAAATAAAATAAAAACTGGTGACCATAGGCTATCGAACAGCACCATCCAGCATTGGATTTTAGCTAACACGACTAGTCTTTTATTATCAATATTAATTGAGGATTACCTTCATTCCTTTGATTACAGGCAATATGAATATCTGGACAAGTTTCGAGACAGGAAACCTGTCGGTAATCATCAGTCAGGTAAGGTCAAGATTCAAGAACGTTGTATTTGTCACTCACTCATACAAGCAGAGACGAGTTCTCACAACAACACTGGATTCTACTGAAATAAAATAAGAGAGATAGAAAGATTAAAATCTACAGGGAGAACAAACTCTAACCTTCTGTAACACAACTTAAGCAACAATATTGGGGATGTGAGAAAGGTTGGGGGGGATAATTTAGTATAAGGTATGATATACATCAAGTAAATCTATCTCGTAGTGCAGGTAACAAAGAGAAAAACAAACTAATGTTTATTTACAGACCTAGGGCTGTCACGATATGACATTTTACATGACGATTAATTGTCACTCAAATAATTGGCGATTAACGATTTAATTGTGTATTTGTCGTTGATAATTACATTTCTGTTTGGCTTTTAGGCTTTGAAGTTGCATATGGTAGATATGACACATAACCTAAATATACAAAGAAATTACTGACATATTTGACAACTTACTACTTAAAAAATAACATTGGTAGTGGAAATAGCTGATCTACAAGCTCACAACGCGTTGCGATGCGACGCGTTGTGAGCTTGTAGATCTGCTATAGATCTGCTACAAAACCACTGCAATGCACACGATGCCAAGACACGCTTATCAGTTACAGCATTCCACAGTTTTATCACAACACGACTGCAAGGCATTGTTCCCTTGAGCTTGACAAGCAGGCTTTTAAACAATACTTTGACTGTGGCGTCCCTATTGTGGCCATGTCACTAAAGGTCAAAACAATTTGATATTATATCAATATTATTATGAGACCAGATAACATCGATATTGCAGCTGTTGAGGCCGTACTGATACAGACGTATACATACAGACAGACAGACAGACAGACAGACAGACAGACACACTCGGTCAAGTGTTTGAGCGGCTGGCGCCTCTCAAAAACAAGCAAAAGTAAACAATCTATTTGTTAGCGTCACTTTGCAAGCTTGTAGATCTGCTATTTTTGCTATATACAGTACGGTGTGTGTATATACTGTATATATATATATATTTATATATACATACAGTATATATACAGTATAATAAACAAATGAACAAAAAAGAACTGAACAAAATCTGGGTGAACAAAGAAAAAACAGCAACCGCACACTCATTAACTCAGGCATGAGGAAGGTCACACGACCGAAAGCTTGCAATAGACTTGAGATACTGTACTTGCACAGAGTTGGTTAATGTGTTTCTCATTCATAAAAAAATAATAAACAAAAAACGAATAAAAGCATATTTTGCAATATTTTATTTTGTCCATATCGCCCCGGGTGTAGTATAGGGCATACATGGGCAACTGGCGGCCCGGGGGACATATGCGGCCCCCACCTCACTTAATGCGGCCCACAGGTTAATACCGGAATACTGATTATTATTGATTTCAAGCTGTTACAATTCCAAAAATGACCTGCTTTAATTCCGTCAGTCTATAATAGTAGCTTAATGACTAGTATAGTAGTATTAAAATGTATATTTTTATGTCAAATGTATTTGTATTTAATTTCATAAAGTTAACATGAGTATATAACGTGCGTTTGCGTTTGAAGTTAAATCAAAATGTTACATTTCAGGATTCCAATTAAAAAATAACCAAAAATAATTCAGGATTCCAATTCAAAAGAAGCAAAAATATCTACAAGCTCAAAGCTCGATCTACAAGCTCAAAACGCATCGCAGCGCGATGCGCTTTGCGCTTGTAGATCTGATATTTTTGCTTCTTTTGTATGAGATACTAGAATGACAAAGTATACTAGGACATAGCAATATGCAATGTGGATCTCTGGAGTGAAGGTGGCAATATAGTGGCCCTCTCCATCATCAAAGTTGCCCACCCCTGGTATAGGGCTTAAATCCATTGTTCATAAGATAACCAAAGCTTGTCCCCCCCTTATGTCTGTCCAGATGGGCGAACTCCTGAATACTATCTTGCCCTTTTTCACTGGAGACCATGGCATTAACATCACTATTCCATCTCTGGAGGACTTCACTCAACTTGGGCCTGTACTGGAACAAATCCTGATGGAGGAGGCCAACCAAGACACCTGGGAGAAGTATGTCCACGTGCTCTGTGTTAATCTAACTCTGAAAGCGTTCAAATGGAACCACTGGACTTGCAAGGGTCCATTTGGTTCCATTTTAAATGCTCTCTCAGACTTACAAATGGATACATTAAGTGTATTCAGTGAATTCAGTGCATTTTGGATTCATGTCAATTTGTGTTTTCAGATATTTAACCACTTGAACCGTCAATACTTAACTCTTTTACTGCTACGGACGTTCCCGTTCGCCCCATTTTTGACGGCGGCGCGCTGCCAATACGGCTCGTTCTTTTTACCTCGTCTGATGACAGTAAGCTGATGAGGGGTCGCGCCGCCGTGTACAGTACAATCATCTCCCGTAGTGCTGCTCTCAAAAATCCACCGCCCGTTAGCAATAATGGAGTCCCAAATCACTTCCTTGTTGTTTTCTGTGGATCTGTAGATCTGTGGATCTGTGGATCTGATGCGATGCTGTGCTCTGAATGTATGGCAGCCGGAGCGGCCCAATTCACATTCATTCTTGCATAAGGCTGCCCTCTGCTGCCAGTGCCAGTATGGCCAAAGTACACATTTGACCGTCCATTATAAAATGAATTCGTTTAGAAATAACCAATAGATATTTTTCTATAACATCGCAAAGGTAAGCTGCTTTTTGCTGGCACCAGCTCCAATAAAAAAATAATAACAACTGGCAGTAGTAGAGTTAATAAACTTGAACTTTCACTTTACTTAGTCTGCTCTTTTTCCCCTCCAAAGCTCTTTGCCAAAAATAGCCGATCTACAAGCTCACAACGCCTTGCAGGGCGAGGCGTTGTGAGCTTGTAGATCTGCTATTTTTGGCTAAAGTTCTCTGAATATGGGTTCAAGTGGTTAATATAAAAAGGGGAGAAAAAAACAAGTTTCTACCACACAAAGATTCGGAGGACCCCCTGTAGTAACTCTGGGAACCCCCTAGGGGTCCCGGACCCCCTGTTGAAGACCCCTGCTCTAAGCACAAATCGCTACAAATTAAGAGATGGGAGGACTCTCACACAAGTCCCCAGATATCGTCCCTCTTAAGAGCATAGAAGCCTTACCAGAAGTAATAGAAACATATTTATTGTTTGATGTGTTTCGATCTTTTGATGTTGTCTTAGAGTGGTCCTCTTGAATCCGTAAGAAACATCATCATTCATACTGTTATGCAATGATGTTTTCTAAATCAATTTGAAACTTGAAACTCAATAGTCTGCTCCTGGCGCTCGTGACAAAATGATGCAGGCACCGGAAATGTACTGGAAATATACCGTAGCAGTAGTATATTATTTATTTATCTATTTTAAAGTTAATTGCTTTCCAAAATGTCCTCTGTGCTACAGTAGGTCCCTGCAACATTGAGCTGTGCTTCCGTTATTTTGTTTCGAACCGAATTTGGGGAATTGTAGTTACAACAGACAAGAAAGTGTTGCCAAA
Source organism: Nannobrachium achirus (assembly GCF_963921795.1). NCBI lineage: Eukaryota > Metazoa > Chordata > Actinopteri > Myctophiformes > Myctophidae > Nannobrachium > Nannobrachium achirus. The sequence goes on along the minus strand of NC_137829.1, from coordinate 44,065,741 downwards.
AAGACTTCTGAAATGGATATAGTAAGACTTAAAGGGATATTTCAATATCACTTCATTTTATCATTTTATCGTCTAATCAGGCTTTTATGAACACCCTGAACAGTTTTTAAGTTGCTTCATTCAATATTTAGATATTTGATGTAAATGTTACCAGGCCCAGGGCCTCTCCCCATACACACCCATTGTAACTTCAAACTCCATTTTCACCATGATAGATTCATTAAAAACATCCATTATTTTTTCTGGTGTTTTTTCAATAACCTTTTTCATTTATTTGTAATAATTCTTTGGGAAAATGGAATAAATAAATACTATCAAATGGAGTTTGAAGTTACAATGGGTGTGTATGGAGAGACGCAGGAGGAGGAGGGCCTGGTAAGATTTACTTTGAATATCTAAATGTTGAATCAAGCAAATTAAAAACTGTTCAGGGTGTTCCTAAAAGCCTGATTAGACGATAAAATTACCAAAAGTTTTTTTGAAAGTGAAATATCCCTCAATGCTTGCTGTATATAACCTGAACCAAGTTTTGTTGTGTTTTCTCCACTGACAGGCTTAAAAAGATGCTGGAAGCTGTACTATCCAACTTCAAAGGGACAGAGCTTTGGGACGATATTCCACAGGCCATGTCTCTGGTGGAGGTGGTATTGGGTGTAGAGATCAAACAAATGATGGCAGAGACAGGTGAGAGTGATGGCCATCAATAAAGAAAAAAATACTGTATTCAAACATAGGATTTAAGTGGTTAACTTAGAGACTTAGAGACATACTGTATGTGTGTATAGCATGTGCATAATTATGTATGTCTCTATGTTGGTATGTCTGCATGCCTGTTATTGAGTTATACTTTGTCGTACAACGGCGTCCCACATGGAAAATGGGTCACATCGCGATGCACTGTGAGCTTGTAGAGCGGCAATTTTCAGTAAGGGAAACTTTCATACATGAGAGTATAAATCATCTTATATTTCAGAGAGTGCCTATAATGTGTGACAGGGACTTGTCTGTAGACGTTTGTACAAGCTCTCTAGGGGTTCCAGCGAATGTAAATACAGTAGCTGCTGCTTATGAAGTCACAGATTACATGTAAGGACCCAGGACCTTTGTTACAAAATGAGATTACTACTTAAATAAATGAATACATAATAATAATAATAATACAGTGACATTGAATCATACTGTAGCAATCCCTGTTCTGGGAGGGTGGCATTTGCTGAAAATAGCTGATCTACAAGCTGCGATACATTGTGAGCTTGTAAATCGGTTTGTAAAAGACAATTGGTGCAGAGGGAAATGCACCGTATTAATAAAGAGGGTTTAAAATGGTTAAGAGGGTGTCGTTTTGCAGCGTTTGAATGATGAACATCAGCTATTGGTCGCTCTTGTAAAATGCAGCAAAGCAACATTTTGGAATAAGGCGGCAGAGTTTTTTTCTCAAACCCCTTGTCTCTCTCCTTCTCCTCAGCTTTCATATGGAGTCTCCAGGGGCCTGTACTGAATCTGATGGAAGAAGCAGTTCTCTCTGTGAATACCAGTCGGTCCAACCTCTCTGCAGTCATAGAGAGAATGGAGGAGGCCATCTCTGGCACAATGCATGCCACCCAGCAGGTTAGACCGCCTCTGTCTCTCTCCACCCTCCATGACAGTTTTTCATTAGGGGCGCGTCAATTGGGTATGGCAGGGGTATGCAGCTGCCATACCCTGGGTCCAGGGGGGGAAATACAAGTTACTTTTAAATATAAATCCATGAATGTCTCTTTGTCTATCTGCGCTGGTTATCGTTAATTGTGGCACGTTTACTAACATGCCAAGTTTAGCTGCACTTGAACAACCGTTCCAGGCTGCCATATCCAGCCCAAGAAACCGTAGAAACTAGGGGGAAAAATAGAATGTACTTCTTAAAATGAATGTATCATGCCTGTTGCTAAGGTATGGCAACATGACTGGTGTTGTGCGCGTGCGAGACATCAGTCATGTTGCCATACCTTAGCTTTTTCTGAACTGACGCCACTCTTTTTCATCGAGAGCACCCAACCCAATTATGACTGTACCGTGGGATTACAACAGGTGCAGAAAGTATTTGTTGTCCTGTGCGCACCGCTCGTGCGCGCGCGCGTGTGTGTGTACTGTGCGTACACGTGTGTCTGAAAAGTAAAGTCTGCACACTGGATCATCCTTTTATTTAAACCCGGTTTCATGATCAGGTTTAATCTGCTATTTTTTGAAAAATCGTGAAAATTTGTGCTAGTCTTTGAATAATTCAAAACCTTCTAAGGTCTTTTGAAAGACAATATGTTTCCCATCTCAAAATATTTAGTTACAGGGACCCCCCAGAAGCAATTTGAGTTACATATAATAAAATACATATATCAAAGATTTGCACACATTTTCATGACTTATAGCAGATCTACAAGCTCGCAGCACGGCACTCGGTGCCTGTGGCTCGAATTCCGAAGAAATACTGGGCTTTGAAATGAATAGGGTTGAAAACCTCCAGGTGTAAAGGGACCAAAAAATACTTACCTTCCAAGTATGATCCAGTGTGCGGAGCTTACTTTTCTTAGTGGATTCTGCACACTTGTGTCGTGCGTGCGCGCGTGTGTGTGGCACACGTGAAGTGTGACTATGAATGCGGGTTGAACCTGTTGTCCCATCATTAAGGCCCTCATGCTGCTGACTGAAACCTGGTCTTGCCCCGGTGCAAAAACACAACAGAGAAGACGTGACGTTAAAGCTATCTTAAAGCCCTATCTTGAGGACACACCTGTATGGCGGGGAGCGTAATGGCTGGGGTGTTGTCCTCGCATGACAAAACATGTGATTCAAAACCAGACAACAAAACAACAGCAACGTTAATGCAATAAGATAGGAAAAGGCCAGAACAAACCAAGGACACATGTGCACCACCACTGTAGTGATCTATCTAGACCAGGGGTTTTCAAAGTGGTGACAGGGTGCCCCGACGGCAATCCAGGGGTGCCGCGAGATCATTTGATAATATTTGGAATTTATTTGGACACTTGAAAAAATATTTAGTATAATTTTAAACTTGAAGTACAAAGTTATTTTCAGTCAGTTCTAACCAAAATGGCTATTATCTCAACATTTTCACTAACATAATCACTAAAATATCGTCACTGTCGGGCAGAAACCTTGTATCTCCAAGTTTCAAATGTGTATGTCTTTTGGTAAAGCAAAGCCCTGCTACATCATACAAGGCTGTCTCACAAAACTAGTGAAAACAGCAGATCTACAACAGTTTACAGTTTAGGCATTTAGCAGACGCTTTTAATCCAAAGCGACTTACAATCAGCAGATAACATCACAATAATAAACAAGATAATATGTCAGTACATCATCAACAATATAACAAATGCAAAAGGATATCTATCTAGAAAAACACCATATAATCAAAGTTCTAAAAAAAACATAAAAACAAAACAAATGCTAACTAGCTTCGTGTATTCATTGATTTTTCTGTAGTGCTAAGGGTTTAGGTGGAGTCTGAAAAGGTGAGTCTTCAGTCCACGGCGAAAGCTAGCGAGTGAGTCCGTTGTTCTAAGTGCGACAGGGAGTTTATTCCACAACTTGGGGGCCAGGAGGGCAAACTGTCTCGGACGAGTGGATTTTTGCCCTGGAGTTTTTAGCGAGGGTTCTGTCAGCATCCCTGTTTTGGCTGATCTAAGTGACCGGGTGGGGGTGTAGGGGTTGATCAGCTTCTGGAGGTATGGAGGAGCCATACCTTTGGCTGCTTTGAAGGTCAGCATCAGTGTTTTGTATTCAGTGCGGGCCGCAACCGGGAGCCAGTGGAGGCTGCGGAGAAGGGGAGAGACATGTGAGAACTTAGGCTGGTTGAAGACCAGTCGTGCCGCGGCATTTTGGATCAGTTGGAGAGGTTTAAGTGCACATGCCGGGAGACCAGTGAGGAGAGAGTTACAATAGTCAAGCTTTGATATGACAGATGTCTGAATGACAACACCGATGCGAGGTGTTCTGTGCTTGTAGATCAGCTGTTTTCACTAGTTTAGTACATTTTATAGATGATAAATACAAAACGAACGGTTTTGGACATACAAGGTTTCCACCCGACAACGACGATATGCTATAAATATAAGGTGCTGGGAGTGAAAATTATAATGTAGGGCTGCCTCGCATTAATAAAATATTTATGGGCAAAAAAGTTTGGGAACCCCTGATCTAGACTGCTCTCTTTTGAGGTGCCAACTTGCGCCTTGATGGCTGGCACCCATAGCCAAATATATGCCTGGTAATTCACACCACTTTCAGAAGAAAACGAAAAGTGCGTGGCTATATGGCCACATACATAACATACTCACATACAGTACATACCCACAGACAGCTATCATCACCCTACTTTCATGGTCGAAACTCTGTTGCATGCCTACGTGTGTGTATAGCATATATGCATGTACGACGTACGTCTCTGTGTTGGTATGTGTGACTCTGCATGCATGTTATTATCATGTTCTTTACCTCGGGGCAGTACTGTACAGTAATATCACCCGTCATCATACACAGGTGATACCTGTGTGAGCCTCTTGCCCTTTGCAGAGATTAAGACATCTCCCCTGTGACCCCTGCGTCTTTTGTTTCCATGTCGCAGTTTTCTTTAAACCACCCTGTCCTTCTAACCGAACTGTTTCTCTTTCTCTATGAACAGTTTTGACTCTGAATACACGCTAATCCTCTCCCCCCCTATTGTCCGTGTTGCTCTTGACGTCCCCCTCAGGCCAACGGCACGGCGCTGCTGCAGTGCAGCCAGGTCCTGGGGTTGTGGGAGCCGGTGAGAGAGGCGGCCGGCCTGAGCGAGGCCTTCCTGACCGCGTGGTGCAACGTCAGCCTCCAGCCGGTCATCCACGCCTACGCCCACTCCGACGCCGTCTACAACAACCTGCACAGCGTGACCGTGAGTCGGATTCGTCCCTCGATTGAATCATTAAAGACATTGTGCAGTGATCCCCCCCCCCCCACACACACACACACACACACACACACACAACATAATTGTCAGCTATTATGATTATTGGAGGAGGATTATTTTCAAAAGTGTACAGAAAGTGTTAAAATTATGTTTTTATGTGGCCACACCCACCTGTTCATTAAAGTGTTAGTTCACCTATTTTTGACATAAAGCTGTGTGAAATACTTGCCATTAAAACAGTGGTTAAAAATGTATTAATTGATTACCAGAGTCCCGTGGTCAGAGTTCTGGTCAGTTTCTAATGAATCTTAAGTGTGGCCCAATCATTGAAAATAGATTAATCCACAAAACTAGCGTCATTTATTGTTGGCCTATTTCTACCATATAGAGCGAGGTTTCGTTCTGATCAGCTGACTGCAAAGCACCTTGTTTTGGGGAAATGAGTGATACTGAACACAAAAAATAGTACCATGTGACAGAGGGGTCAAAGTTGAACGAAAGTTGGTCTATTTGGTAGAAATAGGTCAACAATACAAATGACGCTAGTTTTGTGGATTCATCTATTTTTAATGATTGGGCCATGAACCCCTGCCAAATCACCAGAACTACTTTATATTCATCTAAAACTGACCAGAACTCTGACCACAGGAGTCTGGTAATGAATTAATACATTTATAACCACTATTTTAATGGCAAGTATTTCACACAGCTTTATGTCAAAAATAGCTGAACTAACACTGGCAGGTGGGTGGTGACCCAGCTGAAGTTAGCCACACGAACAGAAGTTGTTGAATAGGGGAGGGGATGATATTATGATGTAATTATATCGGTGTATTTCAATTGGGCCATTTGACTCAGAGGCTTTCAGCTTTCAGGAAGTAACCGTATATACACAGAGAAGACATATTTGCATATTATAACCACACTTGGGGGTCTATTAACATTATCTGTGTTAACTCCATAGACACGTACAAAACAGAAAAGGCACCTCCTTAAAGGAGTAGTTCACCCCCAAAATGACTTTTTTTCTATTGATTACTCATGCCATGGAGAGTTGAGTTCAATAAAATGTTTTGGTTTTTGTCACATTCCTAAGACAAAAATTTGATTCGAGTAAATTTACCCCCATTGATTCCGGATGGGGACCCGTTTCGAAACGGGTCCCCATCCGGAACGAATGGGGGTACATTTATTGTCATCACATTTTTGTCTTAGGAATGCGACAAAAAACTAACCTTTAACCCCTGAAAATAAGAATTTTCTGAGAATTTACTGAAAATTGAGGGTTTACAAAAAAACATAAATTTACACAATACTAATTATAGTGCACTCAAGTTATAGTTTCGAGCTATCTATGAAAGTTTAATCTACAACACAATTGTATACAATACGTAGTGGGGGTCCCTGCTTCATCTCTCTCTCTCAGCTGAGGGGTCCTTGACCTGAAAAACATAAAAGAAAAACAATAGCTTCCGCTGTTACTCCAGAGAGAGGGGATGAGACGTGGTGGTTAACCTTTTCCGCCACCGGGTGGCAGTGTTGGCTCACCCTCCAATCTTGTCAGTCAGCATATCATCAACCATTCTGTTACTGTTATGTCTGCCCTGTATTACAGCAGCGTCCGGGAACGACGGCGACCGTCCCCGCCGTGGCCGCCAGCCTGGTGGAGGGCCTCAGGGCTCTGTACCTGGCCGACCTCAAGCAGGGCCTGGCCTTAGAGGGGCTGATCATGGCTTTCTGCTCAAAGCTGGAGCAGCTGGCGGCGCGGCCGGTGAGCGCCGAGGCGGAACGCCACTGGTTGAAGCAGTTCCAGGAGGCGCAGTTGATGCAGAGGTGAGTTGTCAGCAGGGGCGTCACAAGGAAAGGGTAGGAAAGTGGGACTGAGTTACTAGGGGCCCATGGTGGTGGAGGAGGGGCCTTAATTATTTGATACTTTAGCTATTGAAAAATAGCAGATATACAAGCTCACAGCGCGGCACCGAGTGCCGCGCTGCAAGCTTGTAGATCTGCTATTTTTTGAAAAGTCGTGAAAATGTGTGCAAATCTTTGAATGTATGTATTTTTTAAGCGAACATTTGTAACTAAAATTTTGCCTCTGGGTGGTCCCTGGAACTCAATATTTTGAGATGGGGGGTCCGTGGCCAAATCCATACCATTTTGGGGGTCCTTCACATGAAAAGGTTTGAGCTCCACTGACATCGAAACATAGGTTTTTCAAAAAAACCTTAGAAGGATTTGAAATATTCAAAGATTTTCATGATTCTTCAAAAATAGCAGATCTACAAGCTCGCAGCGCGGCACTCGGTGCCGCGCTGTGAGCTTGTATATCTGCTATTTTTCAATAGTTAAAGCACAGGGGCCCCACAGTGAATCCTTGTACCCGGGGCCCAGAATTTGGTGCGACAACCCTGGTTGTCAGCAGGGCTTCCGAGGAAGAGGACGGGGATGTGCTGGAACCCATAAAAGCAACCCTCCCTCGTCATCCACATGATGAGATTGCAAACATAAGTCGTATATTAAGTCATTTAGGCCTAGAATTATTCATTGTTTTAACTCAGTGTTTCTCAACCACTGTGTCTGGGGACCTTTGGTGTGCCCCTGAGAAGGGTCAAGTGTGCCCCTTGAAACTGCTTGAAAGTCAGTATTGTATTTATCATTTTGAAAATGATTTAAACTAGTGAAAACAGCCGATCTACAAGCACACACAACGCCTCGCGGTGCGAGGCGTTGTGTGAAAAAAGGTTGAGAAACACTGCTTTAACTATTGAAAATAGCAGATATAGAGCTCGTAGATTTGCTATTTTTGAAAAATCGTGAACATTTGAATTTTGACCCGATTTTGACCCAATTCTAAACTGTGTCTTCTAAATCCTTTGAAGGTTTTTAAAAAAAAAAAACACACGTTTCTACGTCAGCGGTTCTCAAACTCTTTCATGTCAAGGACCCCCTAGAATGATATGTATTTGGTCGCCGATCAATATATATTTTTCAAAGCAAACTTTTGTAACTCAAATCTCTGCTTCTGTGGGGGGTCCCTGGAACAACATATTTTGAGATGGTGGTCCGCGGCCAAATAAATGTAATTTTGGGGGTCCTTGACGTGAAAAAGTTTGAGAACAGCTGATTCAGAGGAAGGATTTAGAAGTCGGGTCAAAGATCGGGTCAAAGATCTACAAGCTTGCAGCGCGGCACTCGGTGCCGCGCTGCGAGCTTGTATATCTGCTATTTTTCAACAGTTAAAGCATAAAATAATGGTTAAAGTGGTTAAAATCTAACACGACTCGGGCGCGTTCAGGGTCTTTGAGGGTTAAAGCCGTGCACTGTTTACTCCAACGCTCTCTGAGCGCAGTTTATTACATGTTTTACTGCTACTGTAAATGTAGTCGGAAGATACAAGACAAGATACATGAATAACAAACTAAAGGCATGTGCGCACACACATACTGTACTATACAAACACACTCTCTTTCTCTCTCACACCTACTCACGCACACACGCACACACATGAATAACAAAGGCATGTGCGCGCGCGCACACACACACACACACACACACACACACACACACACACACACACACATACTATGCATACACACTCTCTTTCTCTCTCACATCTACTCACGCACGCACGCACGCACACACATGAATAACAAAGACATGTGCGCACACACACACACACATACTATGCATACACACTCTCTTTCTCTCTCACATCTACTCATGCACGCACGCACACACACACACACACACACACACACACATGAATAACAAAGGCATGTGCGCACACACACACATACTATGCAAACACACTCTTTCTCTCTCACATCTACTCACGCACACACGCACACACACATACTATGCATACACACTCCCTCTTTCTCTCTCACTCGTACGCACATCTTCTCACGCACGCACACACACACACACACACACACACACACACACACACACACACACACACACACACACACACACACACACACACACATGAATAACAAGGGTATGTGTGCACACACATACTATCAGTGTTGTAAAGTAACTAAGTAGATTTACTTAAGTACTGTAGGCCTATTTATGTACAGTTTTGAGGTATTTCTACTTTACTTGAGTATTTCCAGTTTTCAGTACTTTTACCTCTACTCCACTACATCTCAGATCCAAATATTGTACTTTTACTCCAATACAATTATTTGAAAACTTTAGTTACTCGTTACTTTGCAGCTATGAACGATTATATTATAAAACATACATTAATCCACTTCAGACCGATTGTATATCTTGGCTATTTGAAAATAGCAGATCTACATGCTCATAACGTGTTGCATCGCGACGCGTTGTGAGCTTGTAGATCTGCTATTTTCAAACATTTAGTACTTTTACCTTTGGCACTTTAAGTACATTTTGATGCCAACCCTTTCATACTTTTACTCAAGTACATTTTGAATTCCAGACTTTTACTTGTAACGGAGTGTTTCTACATTGCAGTATTGATACTTTTACTTAAGTAAAAAATGTGAGTACTTTTTTCCACCACTGCCTACTATACAAACACACTCTCTCTTTCTCTCTCACTCGTACCGTTCGTACGCACATCTACTCGCGCACACACGCACAAACACCTCCACCAAACATAAACTCGTCGTCTGTTAAAACAGCATTCGCGTTTACCAGACAAGACAATGTGATTCCGCCGCGTTAATGTAGTTTGACTCGTTTGGCTGAAAACGGGCAGCTCTGCACAGACAGTGGTGGAACCAGTCGTGATTCAGTTAGCCCAGACTTCCCTCTTAAAATTGATTTTCCTTTATGCGCCGGGCTGTAATAATGAACTGGGCATGACGATAAGGATCACATTCTGCATATCTCTAGGAATCAATCATGTCTGACTGCATGAGTTATAGATCATTGATCACAGTGGAAAGAATCCAAAGTCTATTATCTGGGCTGAAATGAGAAAATGAAGTGGGTAAGTTTAAAAATGTGATGATGATGGACGATGATTACTTCTGGCACCGACTGAGAAATTATAGCTTCAAGGAATTATTGTATTGAGTAAGTAAAAGCAATGTTGGTGTGTTAACAGCGGATGTTGAGGTGTACACTGCTGCAACACTCTAACTAAATGTTACGTTTATTACACACAACATTTTCCTCAAAGTACGTAAAAAATTGTGAAAATAGCAGATTTACAAGCATGAGCTTGTAGAATGCCTATTCTTTGCTGTTTTTGTGTGGCACTCTTTTACAATGAAGTTTGAAAATGGGCTTAATTGGTCAATAATATGATTTTGTTGATTATAGAAATGTTTATCTATCTCGATTATTTGATTAATCAAAAAATTAATTGATAGAATAACCTCTAAGACAGTGGTTCTCAAACTTTTCAAGGTCTTCCCTTAACTCTGACAGTGTACAAATGGAACCAAATGGACCCTAACAGGTCCATTTGGTTCCATTTGTACACTGTCAGAGTTACAGACTTGTAAGGGTCAATTTAGACCCCCAGAAAGGAACCTAGAGAGTCCCTGAAATCCACTTTGAGAACCACTGCTCAAAGACAATAGCGACTTTAAGCTCGATGATTTTCAGGACGGCAACGCCAGGCGGACTACGGCTGCTATGACGCAATCGCCTTAGCGGTCAAAATGGTTAAGCAAAGCCTCGGCGGCGACGGGTTCCCACCCCTTTCAGTGAACGCTTTGGTTCCCATGGCGACGCGTACACGCAGCAGACGGAGTAGGTGCTACGTGGGAAGGGACCTTCTGCGGTAGTAGAGACGGCTGCGGCGACGGCAGGTTTATCTATCGAGCGCGGATCATTTCCGGTTACCGTTGTCATCTGCCGTTGCCGTAGCGCTGCTTAAGGTCTCTACTAACCAGTAGCTACAGTACATCCTTAGTTGAAGTTTATGTGAATGTTTAACTCATTTGCTGCCTCCTCCCGAGTTATTAATGTTGTTAGAGGCTGCCAGGTCACGAGTTTCCCGAGTTGGCAGCCATTTATTTACTTTTTTTTATTTATTTTTTGGACCTCCAAAAATGTAGTAGGCATGATCGCGAAATTGTATGTTTAACCCCCATACCAACCACATATTTCAAACATGGCAGCCATGTTTGTTTACATTTGAAGAAAACATAATGGCTTCTATCTCATGAATGCCTGAATGGATTTCCAAGCGGATTTTTCTATCTCATGAATGCCTGAACGGATTTCCAAGCGGATTTTTTTGTTTGAAAGCTGTGAACAGCGTGATCTAGGCATGGGCGTGCACGGATCCGTGCACTAAAAATTACATGTTTTGGCATCCTGGTACTTGGCAGCCATTTTGAAAAGGCAGAGAATGAGTTAAATGAACAGTAGCCTAATTAATTACGTTTTCTCTCGTCTGCAGTCTGGAGTTGACGGCTTATCTGACAGAGGAAGTGGGGCGCTCGTCCCCGGCCCTGCGGGTCTACGCGGAGGCCGGTAACAAAGCCCTGACCCACGTCCTGCAGAACGTCCAGCACGCGCAGAACGCCAGCGCCGCCCGGAACCTCCTCCTGGAGGCGGGCCACGCCCTGCTGACCTCCCTGAACATCAGCTCTGACTCCGTGCTGCCGCTGCTGTTGGGGAACGCCTCCGGCGTGGACGGCGCGGCGCTCGGTGACCTGGCGAAGCAAGTGGTCGCACTGGTGATCCGCACGCAGGCGTTCGGGGACGTGCCCATGATTTACCAGGTAGGGATGTCCTCAACGATTTAATCGATTTTCGATTCATCGATCGATTCATCAATAATCGATGTTAATATTTCATAATCGGAAAATGAAAAAAAGATATTGTCGTTGTCAGGTGGAAACCTTGTATCTCCGAAACCGTTCGATTTGTATTTATCATCTATAAAATGTACTAAACTAGTGAAAACAGCAGATCTAGGAGCACACGTAGATCGGCTGTTTTCACTCGTTTTGTGCGACAGTCTTGTATGATGAAGCAGGGCTTTGCTTTACCAAAAGACGTACACATTTGAAACTTGGAGATAGAAGGTTTCTGCCCGACAGTGACGATATATATATTTTTTTAATGCTATTTTATGGCTTAGTTAGTTAGTTTCAACCAAAATATAGGCTGATAATAGTATTAATGATAATAGTAAACGGCCATTGATTTATTATTCACACCAGCACCAACTGTAAACTATAGTGATTAGGCCTACTGTGTAGAGTGGAGGAGCACAGCAGAGTGGCAGCTGCCTGCTACGCACACCCCTCCCCCCCTGTCTCAGACACAGGTGTGATTGATTCAGGCTTGATTGTTTGGTAGCCATTATCAAAGAAAAGGGGAAAACAGCGCCCTCTTTATTGTAAGCGTCACAGAATCTGTTCTTGAGAGATTAGGTGATCAGTACACTGACACACTAAAAAGAAAGATGAAGAGTAGTAGTTAGGCTACCAATTACCTGAAGTAATAATCGATTAATAATAGTTATTGCTATAGAATAATCGATTTTGATAAAGGTCCATTTTTGACATCCCTATAACCAGGCCATGGAGAAGCTCGTGGCCTCCAACGGCACCGCCCTCGCCGTGGAGCAGATGTACGAGGTGTTGGCGTGGTGGAGCTCCACCCAGGCCACCGGTATGGACTTCGTGACTCAGGCCGTGTCCAGGGTGTTCGGACTGCTCAGGGCTTTCTTGCCCGTCCTGACCGACGTGGGCACGGCCGTGGGCGCGGCCTTGGACCTGCCAGCCGACGCCGAGATGTTCGAAGCGCTGATCGAAAGCGTCGTCGACACGATAAGCCAAATGGGGATCACCGGTGACCTCCTGACGTCCATAGAGCAATTCCTGGAAGATCTGGAGGAGCTTTCGCAGCAGCAGCAGCAGCAGCAGCAGGTACGGGTGGGCGATATGGTGATAATTATCGCTGAGACGATACAATGTCTCCACGATATGCCTTTTCAGAGGTATCGTATATATCGCGATACAATTGAGGGAGCCTTGTAAAAAAAATCCTGTTTAATCGTTAATACAGAGATTCATTGCAGAATTCAATTTAAACCTGCATTTTGGTCTAAATCAGTAGTTCTCAAACTTTAAAATGTCAAGGTCTCCACGTAACTCTGACAGTATACAAATGAAACCATTTGGTTTCATTTGTATACTGTCAGAGTTACATACTTGTAAAGTTCAAATTAGACCTCCCAAAAGGAACCCAGAGAGTCTAGTATTTGTCAAGTAACTAGAAAAATAACCATAAAAACCAACGTGAAAAAAGAATTGTGATAAAACCGTGTATCCTGATACAGCTTGGGAAAATATCGTGATATTGTATTTTTTCCATATCGCCCACCCCTAGCAGCAGGCCAACTCTCACGCGGGCTCCAGACGCCGCCGACGCGAAGCCCCCGTGCAGCCGACGAGGGAGCCCATGGACGACTTCATAGACCTCTTCTTCGTCGACTACCGCGGCCTGTTCGAGGCCATCTCCGTGCCGCCCACGGTGCCAGAGATGGTGGAGACGGCCCACGTGTTCTTCTCCAACGCGGACCTGGGCGTGGTGATGAAGGGGGCGACCAAGGACCTGCCGTGGGCCCTGAACTCCTCCAAGGAGGACGCCATCGACGCCGCCCTGGGGGTGCTCTCCTACCTCACCCTGCCCCATAACGTCCAGACGTGAGTTGCACCAGTAATTGTCTAGGGCTGTCACAATTGTTACATGATTGTCTAATCTCAGTTATTTTGAGGTAATCGCAATTATTTAGCATAATCGTCATAATCGTTGAGAAATGTTAATAGTTTCAAACACTTTCAAAAAAGTAGTGGAAATAGCCGATCTACAAGCTCACAACGCGTCGCATCCTATCGATGTTCTTTTTTAAGTATAAAGTTGTCAAATATGTCAGTCATTTCTTTGTATATTTAGGTTATGTGTCATATCTGCCATGTGCAACTTCAAAGCCTGCAAGCCAAAAAGAAATGTAATTGTCAACGACAAATACACAATTAAATCGGTTTTCTCAGTGGAGTGCTAGTCTAGACCTTGTCCAGTATACATAAAAAGTAGAAATTAAAAATTCCAAAAAGGAGGAAAAATCAATGGCAAGGCCAACGTACTCTTTTATTTTATCTTTCCACTTTTTTATTGGCACACACCAACAAAGAACTTTTGTTTTAGCAACCTGGCAGCTCTGAGTACAAAGACTAGTCTGGGATCACTTCACTTTTCGGGGGGTTGATCCTGTCGGGAGCGGAAACCACAACACGTCATGTTGTAGTCCTAGACGGACTACACTTTGATTCAGTTTTAACCCAAAATATTCCCCTGCCCCAAAGGACATACTTTTAGGGCCTACCTAATAAACCCCTTGATACGGCGTAGTTTTGCTTTTGGAAAATGCGTTTGGTATATGCATCTTTTAGTCCAACTCGTATAGCGACTGGCAAGACTACACTAGGCTACTGGAGCATTTTAATAGGGATTGGGGAAACACACAGGGGGAAACAAAACAAAGTGACGCCACTTCTTCTGCTTGTGGTTTCTGCCTAGACCGGATCAGCGGCCCGTTGTAAACGATCACCAGGCTTTCCCCCAGAAAGCCTGGTGAGGCGAGGTTATACAAAGACAGAACAACAACGCTCTTTCCTTTTTCCTCCTCCAATGTTATTTAGCCTCTTTTAAATAGCAGACAAAGCCAAATGAAAAGCTGCTCAAAGAGCTTTTTGTTTTCATTATTTCAAATAATGCAAGCAAAAAAAAAAGAAAACAAAAATCAAGCGGCCTCTCTGCAAAGTGCTGTAAACGCTCCGTGGTAACAAATTGCTTCCCGTTGAACGGTTCCCAGACTGTCGATGGATCTGCTGATGGAAGCTGTTAACGTGATTCCCGACGGCCTCCCCCTCGCCGGACTCATAAAGAACGTCGCTGGTGGCTTCGCCGGTGAATCTCAAGGTAAACTTCATCTCTCTTCATTTGCAAACTCTACCACTCCTCTCTGACTCACTCTGTCTCTGGAGCCACGAGAAGCCTGCGTGTTCCTAGGATGGCTTGATGGTGAGAAATGCATGTCAGACAGTCTGGTTAAATAGGGAATCCCTGATCGGTGGAGCCTTAGCTTGCCTTTCCTCGCATTATGTTTGCTCCATTGCTGCTGAAAGTTAGCCGAGTATTCAACCAGGGGACGGGCCTCCATTCCGAAACACCACCATTCCGAAACACCACCATTCCGAAACACCACCATTCCGAAACACCACCATTCCGAAATTTAAATTATTTTAACTTTCACCCACCTCCACCCACTTTACCTCACCCACGTTCACCCCCCCACCCACCTCCAACCACTTTCCCCCTCCTCCACTCACTTCCTCCCACCTCCACCCACCTTCACTCACCTCCACCCACCCACCTCCACCAACTTTAACCCAGCCACCTCTACCCAATTTCACACACCTGGAGCGGGTGGAGATGGATGGGGGGATCTGGATGGAGGTAGGTGAAAGTTAGTGGAGGTGGGTGGGGCTGGGTGAAACCTGGTGGATGTGGGTACAGGTGGGGGTGGAGGTTGGTGGGGTGGATGGAGGTGGGTGGGTGGGGAAGGTGAAAGCGGGTAGAGGTGGGTGGAGATGGGTGGAGTTGGGTGAAATTGGGTGGAGGTTGAGAGTGGGTGGGGGTGGGTGGAGGTGGGTGAAAGTGGGTGGAGGTTGGTGGGTGTGGATGGAGGTGGGTGAAAATGAAACTGCATATTCGGAATGGTGGTGTTTCTGATTTTCGGAATAGTGGGGTCTTATAGAACAATGGGAAACCCCACCATTCCGAATAATGGAAGTCAATCTTCGGAATGGTGGGGTTTCGGAATGGAGGTGTGTGGTGTGTACCCATTAAACCAATCTGGGAACTAAATCTAAATCAATATCTTTCTTCACAAATGTGTTCATAAAGGTGTCTACTATCACCTCTGAACTTTCTCAATCACAACTCCCTTGGGGAACTTTTTGGGAACCAATCAAATTCGGGGGTATCGGGATACCTGGGCCTGGGATTAAAGGGGATAAAATGAAAGAATTGCCAATATGAGCGTATGAGGTGTGTAATTAGGGTATTTTGGGGCTGCTGAATCCATTCCAACCATTAGTTTTCAGTTTAAATGACTCCTTGGCCATAAAATAGGCCTAATTGGCTAAGGCTTAGTCAATCATGTAATTCGAGTTCACCTGTGTCCTGTTAGTCCCTATGCTTTAAACCCTTGTGCGCTTAGCCGATTACCCGCCTGATCTTGAATAGTTTTCATGAATTCAAACCCTACTCCAACCATTTGTTTTATTTCCAATATTATATGTCTCGTGGACACAAAAAGGTAGTTTGTTGTGGCCTATTTTATGGCCAAGGAGTCACTTTTACTGATAACTAATGGTTGGAATGGATTCAGCAGCCCCAAAATACCCTAATTACACACCTCATACGCTCATATTGGCCATTTTTTATTTTTTTCCCCCTTTAATCCCAGGCCCTCGGGATACCCCCAATTTTGATTGGCTCCCACAAAGTTCCCCAAGGGAGTTGTGATTGAGAAAGTTCAGAGGTGATAGTAGACACCTTTATGAACACATTTGTGAAGAAAGATATTGATTTAGATTTAGTTCCCAGATTGGTTTAATACTCGGCTAACTTTCCCTTACTACTGTATATCTCTACACGTTGACTTTACCCGCTGCTGCTTCTCTCTGTTTCCTCCCGTCCATGTCAGGTCTAATTGCACCTCTGTTGTAGCTCTCTCTCTGATGTTTTCAGCCCCCTCTCTGTGCAGCCTGCCACGATATATACTTTCTCTTAATTGTCGGTGGGCATTATTTCAATTTACGTGGCGTGTCAGGCTGTGCAGACCGCGTTGCTTAGAAACCTTCAGCGTTTCACTCTGACCTTCATAGCCCTTTGCCGGGGGATTCATCACGTTGTTGTTTTTTTTCTTTTTTTTTTTTTTTGCTAATGCTGTTGCTATTGTCTGTATGAGGGGCATAATTCATTTTGGACATGTGTGCTTTCAGGGTTCAATGTCGGCTTAGTCGGAGCTCCCAGAGAAACCCTGAGCCATATGGCTGCTCTCCAACGTAAAGCCACTCAGCACCTTATTAACCCGTTTAGGCCTAGAATGTATTGAATGCGAAAACTATTGAAAAATAGCAGATATACAAGCTCACAGCGCGGCACCGAGTGCCGCGCTGCGAGCTTGTAGATCTGCTATTTTTTGAAAAGAGTCGTGAAAATGTGTGCACATCTTTGAATATATGTATTTTTTAAAGCAAACGTTTGTAACTCAAAATTTTGCTTCTGGGGTGGTCCCTGGAACTAAATATTTTGAGATGGGGGGGGTCCGTGGACAGATTCGTATCATTTTGGGGGTCCTTCACATGAAAACCACTGACATGGTAGTCTCTCAAGAACGGACTAACTGAGCTCCAGTTTAAGTGAAAAGGACCTTTTCTTTGACGATGGCTGGCCAGATTGCTGACATGGAAACATTAGGTTTTTCAAAAAACCTTAGAAGGATTCAAAAGACGCTTATAGAATCGTGTCAAAATCTTTCAAATTTTCAAGATTTTTTTAAAATGGCAGATCTACAAGCTCACAGCGCGGCACTCGGTGCCGCGCTGTGAGCTTGTATATCTGCTATTCTTCAGTAGTTAAAGCATAAAATAATAATACACAATAATGTGTACCCCGTTCTGAACGGGTTAAATCTCATTAGCCAAAGTAGAATTCAATCGCTTATCCCACCCTCCCTCCCCAAATGCCGCGCCTGGCACCCACGCACTCCAGTGGACGTCCGTGACCTCGTTTTAATTGGCCCGCTGTACGCGCTGCGATAATGTTTGTGTTACACGGGATAACTCAGCGAGCGGGGCAACAGCTGCACTCGCCGCGCAGCCTCGTTCATCCTCCCGACGCGCACGGAGGCGAGCCGCCGCCGCCGCCGTAATTCTCTCCCAGCCTCTAGGTGTGTTGGCACGCACCGGAGATTAAAGCCTCAAAGACCTGTAATGCGCCCGAGTCGCGTTAGATTTTAACCACTTCAACCATTATTTATTTTATTTATGCTTTAACTATTGAAACATAGCAGATATACAAGCTCACAGCGTGCCGCGCAATCGGTGCCGATTGAAAAATCGTGAAAATGTGTGCAAGTCTTTGAATATCTTTGACCCGACCTTTGACCCGACTTCTAACTCCCTCCTCTAAATCAGCTGTTCTCAAACTTTTTCATGTCAAGGACCCCCAAAATTACATGTATTCGGCCGCAGACTCCCATCTCAAAATATGTTGTTCCAGGGACCCCCCCGGAAGCAGAGATTTGAGTTTAAAAAATTTCGCTTTCAAAAATATATATTGAAAAATGTGCACACATTTTCACGATTTTTCAAAAATAGCAGATCTACAAGCTCGCAGTGAGCTTGTATATCTGCTCTTTTTCAATAGTTAAAACATTCAATAATTCTATGCCTAAATGGGTTAAGCTGCGTCATTGTCTAATTTTGGCCTAATTAAATAATTCTGTCGTCGCGTCTCTCTCGCCCGCCGCCCCCCTGAGGCGGTGTTTGACTTTCTCGGGGGCTTGTCAGATGTGTTCTAATGTGTGCGGCGTGGCGCGTAGGAGAGCACCGGCGACCTCGTTGGCCTCATCAGCTCTGTCTGCACAGGGCTCCGCTTTAAGCACATCATTTGCTGCTCGCATCCTGGGCGACGCCGCCTCGAAACGGTGCCGGTCGTAATGAAGCCCAGCGGGACAGCATGTTATGCTGTCACCTCACAGACTCCCGCTGCCCTCTTCTCCCTCTTTTTGTACCCTTTCTCTCGGGGACGTGCTGGCCCCCTGACTCAGCCTGGCAAAAAGAGTTGGAGAGGCCCTCATTGCGCGCTCTATAGCGCTGCTGCTACTCAAAGATTTGTGACAAAGTGACAAGCCGGTGGGCCAATTACATGAGTTATTATTTTGTCGTTGTCGGGTGGAAACCTTGTATGTCCAAAACCGTTTGTTTTGTATTTATCATTTTAAAAAATGATTTAAACTAGTGAAAACAGCCGATCTACAAGCACACAACGCCTCGCGCCGCGAGGCGTTGTGTGCTTGTAGATCTTGTAGATCGGCTGTAGATCGGCTACTTTTGTGCGACGGCCTTGTATGATGAAGCAGGGCTTTGCTTTGCGAAAAAAAATGTACAAATTTGAAACATGGAGATACGAGGTTTCTGCCCGTCAGTGACGAATTACTTTGTTGGCCGCCCAGCCCCCAAAAAGGAACAAAGGACGACATTTTATTTGATTTTTTTTCCCAAAGGCCAGCACGTCCCTGCTTTCTCTCTCTCTCTCTCTCTCTCTCTCTCTCTCTCTCTCTCTCTCTCTCTCTCTCTCTCTCTCTCTCTCTCTCTCTGGTTGCCTCTACCCTCATTACCCCCGCCTCTCTCTCTCTCTCTGTCCACAGAGAACCTGATGTTCATGCAGCAGACCCTCCTGACGGCTTGGGATCTCCTGGGCGTCAGCCCCATGGACCAGCGGTTCACGGAGATACTGGGACGCCTGACGTCGCAGGTCTGAACGCCGGCTTAATTGACACCGCAGGCCTTAATTGGTTTATGCGTGTTTTGTTTAGAGTTATCTAAATCTGCAAAGTACTATAGTGTGGCTTGTGTGTAGTGGACTAGAAGTATAAAGGGTTGGAAAAAAAAGCAAATGCTCAAGCAAACTAAACATACTTCACACGTTCACCGTTCTACTAGCGCAAGTACGCTATTTAAAGACGGGGTGCTGTGATCAAAAACATGATCATCAGGTATTATGATTATACTAACTAGGAGGAAGTGTTAAAGTTATGTTTTTATGTGGCCACACCCAGCTGTTTAGTATAGCTGGTTTTCACCTTAGCACCACCCACCCGAAGTTTAGTGTCACTAAAGCAGTGTATTTCGATTGGGCCTTTAGATAGCTTTCAGGAAGAAACCAAAAATACACAGGGAAGACGCGGGGGTCTATTCCAGTGGTTCTCAACCTGTGGGTCGTGACCCCCAGGGGGGTCGCCAAATTATTTTGGGGGGTCCCCAGTTGATTAACTCAATTTACTATTTATGAACGACTGAGACCGTTGTCATATAATCTGTTCAGGAATATAAAAGAAAATATATCAATGGTATTTTTACAATCACTTGCTATTCGATGTGCACAGTGCATAATTAAATAATAATAATAACAGTAAATGATAATCGTTTCTGTCTCCGAAGTATCGCGAGATTTGGTTCACAGACAGGAAACGGTGGATAGTCTCGCGATGCTGGCACCCATGACATGGCGTATCCCCGTTGTCACGTGATGTCCCTACCTCCTATTTACCTTGACCTCTTTGAGGAAATGTCCTTAATGTTCTGAACTGGTTGCAGGTGTGCGCGGTGGAGCAGATGTCCTCTGTGCAGGGGCTGTGGCAGGCGGTGTCCATGGAGGCCGGGCTGATGTGCAAGACCGTCCTGCCCAGCCTGCAGCTCCTGGCCCAGGGCCTGCAGATGAACGCGTCGGAGCTGTCCGAGAGCCTCTTCCAGGTCTTCATCGGGAACCCCAGCGACTACGACGTCCACTCAGACTGGTACCACGTCGTGTTTGACTCCCATGTTGTTGGCATCTCTGATTTGTTCGACAGTGTATAGCCAGGGTTCCCACGGTCATGAAATTCCTGGAAATATTTTGAAATTAGAAAAATATCTTTCCAGTACTGGAAAAGTTTTGGAATTGATCAAGGGTCCTGGAAGGTCCTGGAAAAAAATAGCAATGCATTGTCTTTGGTTATTGATTTTGTTAATACCTCTGAAATGACAAATTAAACATTGGCCAAATTGTCAAATATTAGAGGCAGAAATCGTGAAAATAGCAGATCTACATGCTCACTAGATCGTCTATTTTCACAATAAAATTCTTAGTGCTCGTCAGGGTGCCGGGTCCCCAGTTCAAATATAATTATTTCGGGGGTCATGGCCTGAAAAGGTTGAGAACCACTGGCATACACTACCTGTCTTTGGGCATTGCGCATAGGAGCAAGCGACTTGTTATTGAGCTGAATTATTGTTATATAGTCCTGGAAATCGGGTTAAATATTCTGGAAAAGTTTTGGAAAAGTTTTGGAAATGAATTGGTAAAGATGTGTGGGAACCCTGTATAGCAGTATATGGTTGCTGTCAGGCCTTGTATGTCCAACCCTGTCTCACTCACCCCTAGTCACATTTTTGACTTATGGGCAGAACTCACCCACTGACTAGCCCCTAGTGCAGGAGTTCCCAAACTTTTTTGTCTCAGGGCACCCCATAAATATTTTTTTTAATCCGAGGCACCCCTACATTATAATTTTCACTCCCAGCACCTTATATTTATAGCATATCATCGTTGTCGGGTGGAAATACAAAACCTTTCGTTTTATATTTAACATCTATAAAATCTACTAAACTAGTGAAACCAGCAGATCTACAAGCACACAACGCCTCGCATCGCGAGGCGGTGTGTGCTTGTAGATCGGCTGTTTTCACTAGTTTTGTGCAACAGAGGTTTCTGCCCGACAGTGACGATATTTTAGTGATTATGTTGCGAGGAAAACGTTGAGATAATAGCCATGTTGGTTAGAACTGACTGAAAATAACGTTGTACTTCAAGTTTAAAATGATACTAAATATTTGAAAACCCCTGCCCTAGTCACATCCTGACTGGGCGCTTTAGTTGAAGCTCACAATGCCTCGCGCTGTGAGGCGTTGTGAGCTTGTAGATCGGCTAATTCCGGCAAAGAGCTTTGGTGTAGAGGGGGAAAAGAGCAGACTATAAGGGTTAGTGAAAGTCAAGTTTGAGTGAAAATCAAGTTTATTAAGTATTGACGGTTCGAGTGGTTACATATTTTAAAGCACAGATTGACATGAATCCAAAATACACTGATGATTGTGCTGCCAAACAATGAAACTATATGGAATCTATGAAAAGGTTGTGGGGGGACCCTGCTCCATCTCTCTCTCAACTAACGGGTCCTTGGCCTGAAATCTTTGAAGACCCCTGATCTAAACCACTCGTTAAGGACAGGGCATGCCAGGTAGCTCTTAGCCTGTGGAGCCACGGTGGCGTCCACAAAAAAAAAAAAACTGTTATGTTTTTGTACAAACCAAATATTTCTACCAGTAACATGTGTGACTAGGGCTGTCACAATTATTACATAATCGTCTAATTGTGATTATTTGACATAATCGTGATTATTTTTCATAATCGTCATAATCGTTTCCATGTAAAAAATAGTGGAAATAGCAGATCTACAAGCTCACAACGCGTCGCGATGCGACGCGTTGTGAGCTTGTAGATCGGCTATTTCCACTATCAATGTTCTTTTTTAAGTATAAAGTTGTCAAATATGTCAAGTAATTTCTTTGTATATTTAGCTTATGTGTCATATCTACCATGTGTAACTTCAAAGCCTAAAAGCCAAACAGAAATTTAATTGTCAACGACAAAAACACAATTAAATCGTTAATCGCAATTATTTGAGAGAAAATTAATCGTCATGTAAAATGTCATAATCGTGACAGCCCTATGTGTGCCCTTTTTCTCTCTCACGGGGTACATAATTGTACATGACATTTGTGTGTGTGTGTGTGTGTGCGTGCGTGTGTGTGTGTGTGTGTGTGTGTGTGTGTGTGTGTGCGCGTGTGTGTGTGTGTGTGTGTGTGTGTGTGTGTGCGTGTGCGTGCGCGTGCGTGTGAGTGTGTGTATGTGCGTGCGCGTGTGTCATTGCAGGGCCACCGTGTTCAGCGAGAGTTTTGGCCTGAATGCCAGCAGTCTGCAGGCTCTCAACATCAACGTCACCTCCCAAGGCAAGACCGCTCTCTAATTCAAATATGATCCCAATTAGGGGTGGGTGATATGGTGATAATTATCGTGGAGACGATACAACGTCTCCACGATATGCCTTTTCAGAGGTATCGTATATATCGTGATACAATTGAGGGAGCCTTATGAAAAAATCCTGTTTAATCGTTAATACAGAGATTCATTGCAGAATTCAATCTAAACCTGCATTTTGGTCTAAATCAGTAGTTCTCAAACTTTAAAATGTCAAGGTCTCCACTTAACTCTGACAGTATACAAATGAAACCAAATGGACCCTTACGGGTCCATTTGGTTTCATTTGTATACTGTCAGAGTTACATACTTGTAAAGTTCAATTTAGACCTCCCAAAAGGAACCCAGAGAGTCTAGTTTTTGTCAAGTACCTTGAAAAATAACCATAAAAACCAACGTGAAAAAGAATCGTGATAAAATCGTGTATCGTGATACAGCTTGGGAAAATATCGTGATATTGTATTTTTCCATATCGCCCACCCCTAACTCACTTGATGAAATCAACTATTTGGCCATGTCGAAGGCAGCGACACACGCAGGAAACTCCCCCAACCTACAGTGTTGATTTCGTCGACTAAAACCATGGCGAAAGTGTTTGTCGACTACGTTTTTCTCATTGACGAAAACTAAATAAAAACGAAATAAAAACTAAGCCATGGTGTCTAAAACCAAGACTAAATAACGTATAATAACAATGTCGTCAACAAAATAAAAACTAGACTAAAAGGTTAGGGAGGGACTAGTGGAAAAGAGAGTAATTTTATGTTTGGTTGCTCTCAGGTGTTGCGTGCTGAAAATAGCAGATCTGCGACGCGTTGTGAGCTTGTAGGTCGGCTATTTTCAGCACACAACCAAGTGTAAAATCAGTCATTATGATGCCATCAAGGCCTGCCAAAATACATCTTATGATATTTAGTCGACTAAATTATGACTAAAACTAAAATACATTTTACTCAAAAGACTATGACTAAAACTAAATCAAAATGTGCCATCAAAAAACAGCACTGCCAACCTAGAACATTGTGGGCAGCGATGTCCAACCAGTGCGTCCGTTCTCCTATGTTTACAGAGTGATCATTACAAGTAGTCTCCGTTGTTTTGTTTTGTATGGTTCTGCTGATTAAAGAATTCATTGACACCTTTAATTGCAAAGTGACCTGCTGAGATGCAAGGCAGAGACCATGCAATCCAATGAAGTTAATTCCACCGTACTGTACTGTACCTTCATTAGTGGGGAAGAACTACTCAGCCACAGCTCACCATTACATCTCTGTTTGTCCGCTTAACCATTTGAACCCGAGCAGCCTTATTTGGGGGGCTAACATTAGGAGAGAATAGCCTCTGCAAGCAGTCCACAAACTGAGCTTGTAAGCTTGTAAACTGAGTTTGTAGATTGGCTATTTTTGGGGGATTATTATAAAAAAGAAAAAAAGATTATAGAGGGAATAAAGGAGTGTACCAAGTATAGAGCCCTGTGGGACCCCTTAAAGTGGTTTGGTTGATTTTATATTTTCATAAAATGTTTTAAAAAATGCCCAAAATAGCCAAGATCTGCAATTTGTAGATCATCCATTTTTGCTATTTTCTTTCACAATTGTTGACAAATTTGACTTTGTTCTATAATGATTGCACAAAATAGGGACTGAAGATTGAAAGTGGTTCACATAACAGGAGGATCACGGTGGACTTTCAGCCGTTGTTTCATCCCAACAGTGTCGTAGGCTGTTAGAAAAGGAGCGGCGTCATCTTTTTCCACTTTTTTTTTGTTGCTCCACACACATTATTATCTTCAAAGAGAACGTGTTACTTCTTTCATAACAGTGGAAGTGTCATTTCTCTGGAACAGGATCACGTAAAGATTAATGACCCACATGATGTGATTAAGCCATTTAGGCCTCGAATCATTGAATGCTTTAACCACTGAAAAATAGCAGATATACAAGCTCACAGCGCGGCACCGAGTGCCGCGCTGCGAGCTTGTAGATCTGCTACTTTTGAAAAGTCATGAAGATTTGTGCAAATCTTTGAATATGCTGTAGGTATATATTTTTTTAAAGCGGACATTTGTAACTCAAACATTTGCTTCTGCGGGGTCCCTGATGCAACATTTTGAGATGGGGGTCCATGGCGAAAATACATAATCATTCATCATCAGTCCTTCGCATTAAAAGGTTTGAGCACCGCCGACATAGAAACATGATCTTTTTCAAAAAACCTTAGAAGGATTCAGAAGACAAAATATTCAAAGAATTGCACACATTTTCAAGATTTTTCAAAAAAAAAAATAGCAGATCTACAAGCTCGCAGCGCGGCACTCGGTGCTGCGCTGTGAGCTTGTATATCTGCTATTTTTTCAATAGCTAAAGCATAAAATGATACGCAATAATGCGTACTACCCGGTCTAAATGTGATTAATAACCACACACACGCTGCATGTGGCCTGGTTTCCCCCACAGGTGTGGTGACGGTCGGGGAGGTACTGAGGAACAAGAGTGCATTCATGCTGGACGTCCAGCAGAACATGGAGTTCGACCCCCGCGCTCTCAGCGCGCTGATGGAGACCCCTCTGCCCAACAGCAACCTAGCGGTGAGACACCTGGATCTCTGTCTCTCTGTCTCTCACACATTTATTACATTCATTCCGGATGGAGACACGAATGCACATCATTCACATTTTGTGTCTCCAGTAATCGATAAAAA
>NC_137829.1:43250222-43437722 GCF_963921795.1 Nannobrachium achirus | reverse complement strand
TAGAAATCCATGCCGTTACGCCACATCTCCAGTATTGACTTGATTATGCTTAGTTTAGTGTGGTAACAAGTACTGACAATAGCCGACCTCCAAGCTGACGAGGTCTGCTATTTTCGGTATTTTCACCAAAAGGCCCTTTTAGGAATTTGAGCCCCTGCCTCTCTAACATTCTCTGCACGTCGCTGCTCCTGACCAATTTCGCTCTCCAGTGTTGGAGGTGCAGTCACTGATTTACCTTCACATGTCGTGTTCATGCAATTCATTTTACACTGACTATTTGGGAATTTTACTAGATGTTCGCCTATAATGACATGCTGAAAATACGCCAGGCTGAAAGTGGTTAGGTTAGGTTATTATCTAAATAAATAAAAAAGGCAAATGGTGCGTTTGTGTAGCACTTTTATCCAAAGTGCTTTACAAAGTGCACTTTCATTCACCCTTTTACACGCCAACGGTGGAGGAAACCATGGGAGGCACATAGGGACCAGTTAGCTCAGTGTCTTGCTCAAGAACCGCACACACACACACACGCACACACACGTGCACACACATGCACGACCAGTGGTGTGGTATGGATTTTTGAAGTGTGGGTACTTCGGTAATTCATGGCGTCACATGCGCACGCACGTGCACGCGCATGTGTGCGCGCGGCTTGCTAGTTGCTAGCTGAAACACTGTATTCAATTTCCCGAGTATTGTTATGCAAAGTTTATACAGTGCAAATGGGTTAGGGTAACCTAACCCTAACCCTAACCCTAACTGGGGACGTAGAGGCCTGCTTGCCCGAGTATTGTTATGCAAAGCAGCCAGATAGGGGGAATGAAGTGTGGACCACGCCGTCACAAATCTTGACGGCGCGCATGCACACACGTGCTTGTGGGGGGCACGTGCGTGCACAGTGGCGTCAGTTCAGCAAAAGCTAGGGTATGGCAAAGATGGGAGTCCTCATGGAAAATAGGCATTACATTTTGGATAACACGGTTGTGAAAATAGCAGATCTACATGCTCACAACGCCTCGCGCTGCGAGGCGTTGTGAGCATGTAGATCGGCTATTTTCACAATGTCTGAAAAAAACCCCGACTTTTGTCAGTTCTTTACACAGGTTTCTACGGTTTCTTGGGCTGGATATGGCAGCCTGGAATGGTTGTTCAAGACAAGTGCAGCAGCTAAACTTAGCATGTTAGTAAACGTGCCACAATTAACAATAATGCATTGCACCTGTGCAGCTGACCTGCGGAACCTGGGAATATACCATTTTGTCAAGATGGGGAGAATACAAGTGTGGAGAATATAATTATAATACCTTGTTAAAGTGACCATTATGTTAACTCATTTGCTGCCATTTTAACATTGTACTGTATGGCTTTCCTGCCATTTTGTACAATGGATATTTTTTTTTATATTTACATTTTTCCTAAATTCTGTATTTGCACGACAATGTCAAACAGGGTTGAAGATGAAAGAGGACAAGCTCTAGTTTCACCCAAAAATAAAATGTTGTGTTTGCGCTGTACCGTTCTATAGTTATAGCCATTTCAAAACTCTTGTTTTTTGATTTTCCAAGCTTGAAAATCAAATGAAATGGAGTTATTTAGGTTTTTGTGAAGGGTCTCTTTTCAAGCAGATAAGTCACTTGATATCTATCTTTATGACCTCAGGCCTTATCAGATGAGTGTACTAGTGTAATAAGTGTAATTGTGTATAACTGGAATTGTGTAATAGTGCTGTAATAGGTCACCTCTTGCCCTTAGGGCGTCTTACTTCTCACAAAGAGAAATACGCTTTTTATATTGGACTGGCCCACGATGGTCTGCAGTACCTCCTCACGCACCCACGCACACACACACACACGCACACACACGCACGCACACACGCGCACACACACACACACACACACACACACACACACACACACACACACACACACACACACACACACACACACACACACACACACACACACACACACACACACACACACACACACAGACACACACACACACACACACACTATACTGTAGGCTATACACACACGTACATAAACGCTATATAGGCATTATATATATATATGCTTATATTCACGCACACGCACACACGCACACACGCGCACACGCACACACACACACACACACACACACACACACACACACACACACACACACACACACACAATACTGTAGGCTATACACACACGTACATAAACGCTATATAGGCATTATATATATATGCTTATATTTATATATTATATATATATCAGGGGTTGACACTAAGGTCTCAGAGGCACTTGCCCGTCGGGCAAGTACAGGTCATGTTCTACTTGCCCTCAGGTCATGGCCACTTGCCCCCCTCCCCCCCACTGCAAAAAATAAAAAAAAAGATATATATGTATATATTTCCATAGACCTGATTACTTGTTTCTCTCTCATAAACAAAACATGGCAACGGAAATAGACCTGATTACTTGTTTCTCTCTCATAAACAAAACATGGCAACGGTGTGTTTCCTGGCTGCTACCGATACACGACACAGCACAAAGTTAGGATGAAAGTAAAAAAAGAAACTTACAGCAAATGGAACGATCGCCGCGCTTCTTCCTCGTATTCGGCCTCACTGTTACTGGGATCCACGTATGTTACAGACAGCTCATACAAAGGAGGCGACATATCGTTTGGATTATATGGACTAATGGACACGAGGATTTTTACCAACGCGTTTTCCGTGAGGGACCATGATCAGGCATTGCTCGCAGTTGTCCGTTGCTGCAAGATGGGGGGACAATATGCGGGGCACGCGAAGGAGAAGCGGTATCCCCCGGGGAGCCCCGTCCAGGCGACCATTGACTTTTTGTCTACTATGTAGCTGTCCGGAGACTGGTCGTCCATCATCATCTCGACCGGAGCGATAGCGACTCACTCCACAGGTTGGCCCGGGAGTTGGAAAACAATTCTCTTTTAGTCCATTGGCCTCTTTTGCCACCCCCGGGACCCCGAAATCGGTGGATATTTCAAGTCTGAGGAAGCCGCGGTACGTAGATGTATAGTTGTGAGTGTGACTGTGTTGGTTTTGCAAGGGTGTCGGTTCTGGGCACTGGGTACAAGGATTCACTGTGGGCCCCCCATGAATGTTCTTCATATGGGGATTTAAAAAATAGCAGATCTACAAGCTTGCAGCGCGGCACCGAGTGCCGCGCTGTGAGCTTGTAGATCTGCTATTTTTCAATAGCAAACGTATAAAATATCAAAGGCCCTTCCACCTTGGGCCCTAGTAACTCAGCCCCACGTCTTTTTCCCCCCTTGTGACATCCCTGCAAATTGTCGCTGCTGTTGTGGCTGCGGTTCTGGGCCCTGGGTACAAGGATTCACTGTGGGCCCCCCATGAATGTTCTTCATATGGGGATTTAAAAAATAGCAGATCTACAAGCTTGCAGCCGCGCTGTGAGCTTGTAGATCTGCTATTTTTCAATAGCAAACGTATAAAATATCAAAGGCCCTTCCACCTTGGGCCCTAGTAACTCAGCCCCACGTTCTTTCCCCCCCCTTGTGACATCCCTGCAAATGTTGTTGTTGTGGCTGCGACATAGGACTACTTTGTCGCTCCTATTTTGTTTTGTTGTGGAGACAGTTTGAAATATTTCTGTGGCATTATGGAGCTCATGGCAGGGCTTTTCAAGTGAAAATGTCACGGGATTGTGTTTGATTTATTCATAATGGTTTCTATAGCTAGATCGAGCCGCACTTTTGTAGCTACTGCTTGGGGGGGGGGCTTCTCCATTCAGACATGCTGCCATTCAGAGATTCAATTCCAATTCCATAGATGTAATGTCAAGGATTGGTGTAGGAAAGGGGGATGTGTGTGAATGGCTGCATGCATGTTGGAGGATGCTGAAAAAAAAGAGAGAAAAAAAAAGAACGCATTGTGCCAGGCCAGCCAGAATGCAGCGGTGTGTGCGAAATGCCAGCACTGTTCCTTCACTGTGTGGATTATGGGGAGCACTTTTATTGAGATTTGTACATTTATTACACTCTTGTTTTCAAACACACTCACTTTGATGTGTGATATTTTGGTTTCCTTATAAGATAGAAGGCTAAAACTTTTTGAGGAGCTGTGGGAGAGTCTAATTTAGCATTACATAATTTAAAAGCACATTGGCGGGATTCACGGGCGTGGCAGGGACGTACAGCGGGATTTTTACGGGATTCACGGCCATAGCAGCAAATGAGTTAAATTCGTTTCATTATGGCGGTGCCGCACTGTGAGCTTGTATATTTGCTATCTTTCAATAGTTAAAGCATAAAATAATGATACACAATAATGTGTACCCATTCTGAATGGGTTTTAACACAACCCAGAGGTAGCCAGGGATCGAACCAGGAACCTTCCAGTTCCAAATTGGCTGCTCTACCTCCCGAGCCACTGCCACCCCGTTTCTACAGCACTTCTACTGTTTCTAATGGAATGACAGAGGCACAGATTCAGGGGCGAGGCAAGGTATTCATTAGCCTGGCTCCAGAAGGATAATCAGGCTAGGTACAGTAGCCATTATGTACTCAGCTGAAATTTGAAACAATGATTTATGCACTGTAACTGAAAGATATATTTTAGTTGACATGCAGGGAGATTTTTCAATTAAAATTGACATGTTCATTTCCATGCGCCTTGTGTTTGACATGAATTGTATATTCCCATTTTGAAGTTAATTATATAGATAAAGTAATTTAATAAGATACAGTATTATCAAAGGAATCCTCATCAAGCTGCCGATATCTGGATTTAATTTCTGGAGCAAAACACTTACTTTGGGTTGCCTGTTGATACAGAGGAGAGAGACTGAGAAACAGAGAGAGTAGGGGCCGGCCAGCAGGGAATGGAATCTCGGGGCTAGCTGTCAAGCATTGTGGCCAGGGACGTGCAGAGAATGTTAGAGAGGCAGGGGCTGACATTTCCAAAAGGGCCTGTTGGTGAAAATATCAAAAATAGCAGACCTCCAAACTCACAACGCGTTGTGCTGCGACTCGTTGTGAGCTTGGAGGTTGGCTATTTACTTGGTACCGAACTGAACCAAGCATAATCAAGTCAATACTGGAGATGTGGTGTATGGCATGGATTTCTAAATAGAGAGGGCAGAGAGGGAGAATTTGGACAAGGCAATTGTCTTGAGCACTGCCTTCAGGTATGGCATAGAAAGAGGGCATTTGCATTTCTTTCACCATAGTAAAAACTGCATTCATGG
The DNA here is from genome assembly GCF_963921795.1 of Nannobrachium achirus. Taxonomy (NCBI): domain Eukaryota; kingdom Metazoa; phylum Chordata; class Actinopteri; order Myctophiformes; family Myctophidae; genus Nannobrachium; species Nannobrachium achirus. Next base: position 43,432,491 of record NC_137829.1, on the reverse strand, counting down.
TCTGGAGAGGGCACTTTTTTTTTACAGACGGATAAAAGGGCAGGGACTCAAGCCCCCTTTTGATGTCTATGTGTGCACAACACACTAACCACTCAGCTATCGGGTCGCAAAACCATTTTTTTTAACTGTTGGTTGAGTTCGCTACTGTTCACAATCCCCAAAGTCCACTGGGTAATCAAACCAATCTTGATTCCCACACAAAAGAACATCAACTCAAAATGTCATCCTAGTGAACGACGGCTGCACAGCGCTTCAGCAAGACACATCAGTGTCATGCTCACAAGATGACGCCACATGCAGGGGCGTCACACCAAATTCTGGGCCCTGGGTACAAGGATTCACTGCGGGCCCCCCATGAATGTTAACTATTGAAAAATAGCAGATATACAAGCTCACAGCGCGGCACCGAGTGTCGCGCTGCGAGCTTGTAGATCTGCTATTTTTGAAAAATCGTGAAAATGTGTGCAAGAAACCTATGTCAAGGACCCCCAAGATGATGTGTATTTGGCCACGGACCCCGATCTCAAAATATTTAGTTCCAGGGACCCCCAGAAGCAAAATTTGAGTTAGAAATGTTCGCTTAAAAAATACATATATTCAAAGATTTTCACACATTTTCACAACTTTTCAAAAATAGCAGATCTACAAGCTCGCAGCGCGGCACTCGGTGCCGCGCTGTGAGCTTGTATATCTGCTATTTTTCAATAGATAAAGTTATTATAGGGCCCCTCCACCTTGGGCCCCAGTAACTCAGTCCCACTTTCCTACCCCTTGTGACGCCCCTGGCCACATGTCATGTGTTGTAATGTAATGGTGATAGGTGATGGGAATGAGGATGTCACCCTTCACTCATCAGTTACCTCAGTCTGCATTCCATCAGTGACACCAATGCATACATGCAGTCTGAGCAGGCATGAACATATTATCATCAGTGTCAGGCAGAAATATTTATTTCATAAAATGAATGCCCTATCTTATACTTTGAGCACAGCTCAAAATCATCTATATAATTTATATCAGTGGTCTTCAACGTTTTCAGGCCAAGGACCCCTTAGTTGAGAGAGAGATGAAGCAGGGACCCCCCACAACCTGTTCATAGATTCCATATAGTTTCAATGTTTGACAGCACAATCATCAGTGTATTTTGGATTCATGTCAATTTTTGTTTTCAGATACATATTTAACTACTTGAATCCTCAATACATAACTTGACATATCACTCTGTACTTAGTCTGCTCTTTTTCCCCTCTACACCAAACATCTTTGCCGAAAATAGCCGATCTACAAGCTCACAACGCCTCGCAGCGCGAGTCGTTGTGAGCTTGTAGATCTGCTATTTTTGGCTAAAGTTCTCAGAATATGGACATACTAAGGGAAAGTTAGCCTATTGCTACATCAATCTGGGAACTAAATCTAAATCACTAGCTTTCTTCACAAATGTGTTCATAAAGGTGTCTACTATCACCTCTGAACTTTGTCAAACCCAACTCCCTTGACATACTTTGTGGGAGCCAATCAAATCTATTGGGTATCCCGAGGGCCTGGGATTAAAAAAATTGGAGTAGGGTTTGAATTCATGAAAACTATTCAAGATCAGGAGGGTAAGCACACATCATGACACACAGGATAACATGATACAATCTGACAAAGAACACTCAAACACAGGGTTTAAAACAGGGACTAACAGGACACAGGTGAACTCGAATGACATGATTGGCTAAGCCTTAGCCAATTAGGCCTTTTTTATGGCCAAGGAGTCATTTTTACTGATAACTAATGGTTGGAATGGATTCAGCAGCACACCAATACCCTAATTACACACCTCATACATTCATACTGGCCATTTCTTATTTTTCCCCCTTTAATCCCAGGCCCTGGGTATCCCGATACCCCCAACTTTGATTGGCTCCCACAAAGTATGTCAAGGGAGTTGGGTTTGACACAGTTCAGAGGTGGTAGTAGACACCTTTATGAACACATTTGTGAAGAAAGCTAGTGATTTAGATTTAGTTCCCAGATTGATGTAGCAATAGGCTAACTTTCCCTTACTAACACTAGGGTTCAAGTGGTTAATATAAAAAAGGAGAAAAAAGTTTGTATCACACAAAGATTTGGAGGACCCCCCCTAGTAACTCTGAGGACCCCCTAGGGGTCCCGGACCCCCTGTTGAAGACTTTATATAATTTTGATTTCGTCTTTTACATCTTTGGAATCTTGTCTTCTGTGGGTCTCTGGCACAAAACCCTTTCAGACAGGGGTCTGCGACTATACATATCAATTTGGAGGCCCTTGACATGAAAAGGTTTGAGAACCACTAACCAGTAACATACACACATACATGCACGCACGCACGCACCTTTCCACCCGGGGTGATTGAAATGAATATAGCTTGGCCTGGGGAGCCATGCAGCGGGCAGGAGGAGGAGGAGGAGTACAGGACTGAGAGATTTACTCCACCGTCGGCTGCCATAACTCTCAGCCTCTCTGTGCCTCTTCAGGCGCCGTGGTGATGAAGGTGTGATGAAAGGAAGGCACTTCCTCGTCTCTCTCTCTCTCTCTCTCTCTCTCTCTCTCTCTCTCGAACGCGAGCACCTCTGGCTTTTTGCACCGCCGCCACAAAGACAGCATCTAGGTCCCCCCCCCTCCCCCACCCTGCCAAACCTTGCTGACTACTGATTTGGTCATGAATTATGGGCCTGTTTTGGACCCTGGCTCGTCGTTGCGGACATGAAATATTAGTTTGCATTTGAGCATGCATGATTCAGGGAGAGAAGCAGAGCAATAACACAGCTGTGGATGTGTGCATGTGTGCGTGTGCGTGTGTGCGTGTGTGCGTGTGTGTGTGTGTGTGTGTGCGTGTGCGTGTGCGTGTGCGTGAACTTGTGTGTATACCTCAACTCAGCTCTATTCCTATTCACAATTAGAGTACAATAGAGCCTTATTTGTTTTTCATTTACCCTTCAGTGGAAAGCGAACTACAGAAGCTGCACTGGGGGGATAATTAGTTCTGATGTGTGGACTCAAATATGATTTATTTGGTGAAAATCTCAATACTATTTGATACCATGTTGTTTTCCATACTATGAATGAACATAGTGTAGGCTAGGCGATATGGTGATAATTATCGTTGGGACGATACAATGTCTCCACGCTATGCCTTTTCAGAGGTATCGTATATATCGTCATACAATTGAGGAGCCTTGTAAAAAATCCTGTTTAATCGTTAACACAGAGATTCATTGCCAAATTCAATTAAACCTGCATTTTGGTCAAAATCATCAGTTCTCAAACTTTAAAATGTCAAGGTCTCCACTTAACTCTGACAGTGTACAAATGATACCAAATGGACCCGTAAGGGTCCATTTGGTTTCATTTGTATACTGTCAGAGTTACATACTTGTAAAGTTCAATTTAGACCTCCCAAAAGGAACCCAGATAGTCTAGTTTTTGTCAAGTAACTTGAAAAATAAGCGTAAAAACCAAAGTGAAAAAGAATTGTGATGACATCGTGTATCGTGATACAGCTTAGCCTTTGGAAAATATTGTGGTATTGTTTTTCCATATCGCCCACCCCTACTGTAGGCCAGGAGTTCTCAACCCCGAACCCCATTATAGTTTTAAATCAATAGCTCTCACACATTAACGCTGTGAGCTTGTAGTACAGTATATCTGCTATTGTTCATAGCCAAAAAAAGCAAATGACACAGACACTTTCCCGGTTTGAATGGGTAAACATTTTGTACATCAGAGTATAATACAGTATTCAGTAAATATCATATTGTCTCTGCTTTCGAAGGATGAAACTAGCCTTTCTAAAAGTACTGGTCTCATCTGGTCCGGGTCCAAATGGACCCTTATGGGTCTGTTACTGGATAGTAGTCTGAGTTAAGCCCTTTGCACACAGGACAGTTGCGTTTTTTTTCGTTTGCTGCATGAATAAAACGCATTGGATTTGGTCGCACGGCCAATTCGTAAGTGGGACTGAGTTAATAGGGCCCAAGGCGGAGGGGCCTCAATTAGATCTGCTATTTTTGAAAAGTAGTGAAAATGTGTGCAAATGTTTGAGTTGTATGTATTTTTTAGGCGAACATTTGTAACTCAAATCTTTCTTCTGAGGGGGTCCCCGGAACTAAAAGATTTTAAAAAAATAGCAGATCTAGCTGTGAGCTTGTATATCTGCTATTTTTCAATAGCTAAAGCACAAAATAACGCGCAATAAATGCGTTCCCAGTCTAAATGTGTTAAACCCCCTCCTCCCCCTATGAAGAACATTCATGGGGGGCCCGCAGTGAATCCTTGTACCCAGGGCCCACAATTTTGGTGCGACTCCCCCGCACACACGTGCCTGGTGATGTCAGGGAATTTGATGGATGTCTGGAGCCGTGACGCGGCCTTCCCCGCCTCCCCCCCTTCCCCCCCTCCCCGTAGAGAGAGCCCCGCGGTGGGCCAGAGAGAACGCCTCACATCTGTCGAGGAGAGAACGCGGAGGAATGTGCAGACAGAACGAGCCAAGACACTAACGCAGTGGCGTCAGTTCAGCAAAAGCTAGGGTATGGCAAAGATGGGAGTCCTCATGGAAAAGAGGCATTACATTTTGTATAAGACAGTTCTATCGTGAAAATAGCAGATCTACATGCTCACAACGCCTCGCGCTGCGAGGCGTTGTGAGCATGTAGATCTGCTATTTTCACAATGTCTGAAAAAACCCGAATTTTGGCAGTTTTTTACACAGGTTTCTACGGTTTCTTGGTCTGGATATGGCAGCCTGGAACGGTTGTTCAAGTGCAGCTAAACTTGGCATGTTAGTAAATGTGCCACAATTAACAATAATGCATTGCACCTGTGCAGCTGACCTGCGGAACCTGAGAATATACCATTTTGTCAAGATGGGGAGAAGTGTGGAGAATAGTTAAAGTGACCATTTTGTTACATTTTGCATTTGTAGTTATTTTACTGTAATTTAACAACACAATAACCAGCGCAGAAAGACAAAGAGACATTCATGGATTTATATTTAAAAGTAACTTTTATTTTCCCCCCTGGACCCATGGGGTATGGCAGCTGCATACCCCTGCCATACCCAATTGACGCCCCTGTGGACAAGGTTGCTGAACATGCTTGCTGGGGTGAGTTATGTATAAGGGTGTGCAGTGGTGGAATGTACACTTACTCAAGTAGCTGTACACGCATGACTGAACAGGTCATTTTGAAATTTTTTGAAATTTAGAAATGGATTTAGATTGCTCAGGAAACACTCAAAAATATGTATTGCGCATTTACATTCATTCACACCGATGGTGGAGGGAACCATGCAAGGCACCAACCAGCTCATCGGGAGCAATTAGGGGTTCAGCGTCTTGCTCAAGGACACTTCGACACGAGGAGCCGGGAAGCGGACCTGGAACCTGCAGATTCTAGCCTTGTGTGTGTATGTGTGAGAGTGTGCGTGCGGGCGGGGTAGGTGGTAGGGGGTGGTGCGAGTGTTTGGCAAGCTTTCCCCTTATGATACATGCCAGAATTTGACAAAATGTATTGATCAAAGACTTTCTTGGTCATATCAACTCAAGCAATTAAAGTGCGGGTGCCATGATTTCCCCCCCTATAAAACATGTTTATCTACTATTATGATTATACTAGGAGGAAGATTTTTTCCAAAAAAGTGTACAGAAATAGTTAAAATGATGTTTTTATGTGGCCACACCCACCAGTTCATTGGTATGCGTGGTTGTCATGGTGGGTGGTGACCCAGCTGAAGTTAGCGACACCCACGTATGTTGGGTGAATGGTAATTAGGGGAGGGGTTGATTCTGTGATGTAATAAGTATCTGTGTTTTTGGACCGGCACGTTTGACCCCACAAGGTGGCAGCCTACAGCTAAAACCCAAATAGAAAGCAGGGTTTCCTGCAGTGCTTTATTGGCCAGGCGGGCCACCCGGCCTAAAATCTTTAGCGCCCGGCCAAGACGCATAGCGAAAAGCCCTAAACGTCACCAGTGCATGCTTGTTTTCATCACATACACATGTCCAGAGCAGCCCACCGTCACAAATGTTCACCGGGGCTTTAACGGTGCACGGAACAGATGTAGATTTCTTTTAAAACCACTATAGTACATTTGGGACTAATATACAGTAGATGGACTTCACATTTCGCCTACACCATGCTGCGCTGCGGCGCCGCCCGCGAGCATGTTTCTCCTCGCGGAGAGGAGAGGTGGAGAGGGTTTCACAATGCTGAGCGGCTGATGGCTGAGCCTTTACCTCCGACCGCCGTGGAAATCCTGGCTGTTACCCGCGACTCACGTAGAAAAACTTGCATAAGTATTTAACTCCAGCACGGGAGGGATGTGTTACGCGTTGTGAACTTGTGTAGGATACACTGCATGAGAATCACGCACCACTCCGTGAGTTAGTTTCACAGGACTTTGTGCAGGTGCTCAATAAAGCCTTCCGTGTGAAAAGCTTTACTATTTACGTTGGTTTAATGTGTAAGATCAAACATAGCAGTGCCAATACCACGTTACCTAACCCTACAACGATAGTATAGTGTCCGATCACTGGTCATCATCAGCACACAGTAGCACTATAGCAAGCTAGGTAGCTATGCTATCGTTCGTCATGTCAAACCAACGTAAACCTGTTACCCCGGTCAATACATAGGCTTCAAAATAAGAGTGGACTTCAAAACAAAATAAGAACGCTTGGTACTTAAATGTAAAGTAGCCTATAAACAAGCTCGCCAACATTTGGTTTAGCTGTGTGATGCTGTGAGCTTGTAGATCAGCTATTTTCAAAAAGCAGATGTACAGGGTCAAAGTAGCTAAACTGGTTTTGCTACACAATAGTGGCGTTTCCATAAACTTATTCGAATTAGGGAAGCGAATTATCAGAAATGCGCTTTAAGACAAAGCGAATTTAGCCCGTTTCCATTAAACTGGTGAAATGCGATTCTTGGGAGATCCTGCCTGGGTCAGTCTAACCGACGTGCTGTAAACACTTCCCACGGGCTTGCACACATGCAGTGCACACGCATCCCGACCCAGAGCCTGTCGCGACGCACCGCCGCGGAGAAAGTGCGGCCGGCAGGAGCACAGAGCAGGCATCCCCGAGCCGAGGCGGCCGGCCCGCCGCCCGGTTGAGTCCTCCGGGCAGACTGCATCCTGCAGCGTCGCTGCTGTGAGCTTGTACGGCCACTTTTTCCACGCGCAACACGGTGTGATGACGAAGGGTCACTCCGTGTGTAACAACCGGTTTGTTTTGTGGGCTAACGCTATACAATGGACGTTAATTAAGCGGCGGGGGAAAGTGTTATAGGAGGACGATAGGGACCAGAACGTCATATTTTATTCGCATTTATTGTCTGACCCGTTTCCATTCACTTAAGCGCATTTAGTTTATTCGATTAAGCCTCAAAATCCTCCTCCTCCAAGCGGATAATTCTTTTTGCGGATAATGAAAGTTTATTCGCATTTTGAAGTGTTTCCATAAAAAGATTTAGCGAATAAGCCGTTAATGCGCAAAAAGTAGCTTTATGGAAACGCCACTAATGTTGAATAAATGTGAATAATGATAGCATAATGTAGTTGCATTTTCCTTTTTCACACCAACTCATTAATATTTTGAGGGCAAAAATGATAACTGATTTAATCAAAAATTGAAATATGTTTTGATTTGTTTGTTATGAGCAACTTCTCTCTCTTATTTAACTTCACTTAATATTTTGAGGGCAAACATAAGCATTAATATAATAAAAAATAATCAAGAAATGCATTTTAATTAAGCAAATTAATTAATTAAGCAAAAATGTCCGGTTCGCGCGCAATGCTTCCGGAATATGCTTCCCCCCTGGTCAAGACTTTTTCCTGCAGGAAACCCTGGAAAGGCAATACATAATTGCTCATATCAACCACACCAGGGGGTCTAATGAAGTACTGTCAACCTCCTAGACACATGAAAACTAGAAAAAGTACAAAACTAGGGCACCACCTCTTTAAGGAACAGAATAGACATTTGACATTAATAGACAGTTCAGCTGCTGTATACTGTACCTGCTTCCACCCCTTTATTAATTCAGACAACATATCAGAGAGAAAGGTGTCTCCACCAAAAGCAATGGTCACACTGATTTATAATGGACCACAGGGTGAATGCAAAGGATGATGTATAGGATGATATAGTAGGCCTACCTGTACATGCAAACCAATGTAAAAGCTACTGAATAAAGTGTACAGCATATATTTTGGTATTTTGGTATATTTTAGTAGGCATTGAATATATATATATATATATATATATATATATATATATATATATATATATATATATATATATATATATATATATATAGTTTTAAATATATCTTTTGGGATATATATATATATATATGTAACGGAGGTGATCCGAACCTCCCCACCCTCCCCCACCCGGTTTCGAACCCGCGTGAAAGTTCTATATCTTAACCATTACTCCAAAGGGATATCCCTATATAAATCCCAAAAGATAGCACATCCAAAATTTCAAATCAATGGAGGACAAAGGCCTCACTTTTTTTTTTTGGCACACACCAATAAACAAACGCTTACGCATTTCGGCTATGAGTCTTCATCAGAGCACACCACATCATACTCTTGATATGTATACTGGATTTTGGGGTCTACAGCACTGCACTGAGTGCTGATGCGCATTGCGCAGCCTCTTTTTCTTATTTAGTATGTATTTTTATTCTGTGTAGGCGAGGTGTCAATTGTAGGTACTTCACACTGCTTATATTGTTGTTTTTTTATGATCTGATCATATTCTGAACACGTTTTCTATACTGAATGAACCATCCGCAGCAGGAACGTGCCCAAAGTTTTAGCATCCCCTGAATTCTCCCCTGCATGCATTACATACAGAGCATCAGGGACGGGCAGAGAATGCAAGAGAGGCAGGGGCTGGAATTTCTAAAAGGGCCTTTTGGTGAAATATCGAACATTTTTCGTCTATTTTCGGTACTTGATACCACTGAACTAAGCATAATCAAGTGAATAGGCTACTGGAGATGTGGCGTAACGGCGTGGATTTCTACACAGAGAGGGCAATTCACCCTTTGTCAGGTCCCGCCCATTGTCCTGCCCCTCTCCACACCCATTGGTTGCTGTGTCTTGGTGGGACATTCAGTGGGACATTCCATCCACTGCCATGTTAATTCAGTTGCTTCATATTGTTATTCTGTGGGCTCAATTCTAATTTCAAACTTTGTTTCAGTCAATTGGAGCTGCTCAGTGGCAGCATAGTGAATCAGCATGTTTTTAAATGTTTTTATTTCTCCAAAAATGATGTTTTAGCTAATTCAACATAAAAAAGGCGGAACCAGGGCGGGACAAGGCAGATAGAGCTTGCTGGTTGGTCAGTCAGGGACCAACCAGGAGGCTAACAAAGGGTGAATTCTTTCAACATAAGATGCTGCATTCAAGTTCAGGAGAGTTTGGACAAGGACATTCTCTTGAACGCTGCCTTCAGGTATGGCATGGAAAGAGGGGGCATTTGCATTTCTTTCACCAAAGTAAAAACTGCATTCATGGTCTGGAGAGGACACTTTCTAAAGACGGGTAAAAGGGCAGGGGCTCAAGCCCCCTTTGATGTCTATGTGTGCACGTGCCTGCGGCGCATTCAATGATTCAGGAGCCTGCTATAGCTGCAGCTCTGACAGAGTGAAACATCCACCATGTGTAGAGTTGTGCCTGTCTCAGCTGTAGCCTGTGGATCTTGTCCTGTCTGTTGTCATTTCTAAAGAGGCGCAGGCAGGGGTGTCGCACCAAATTCTGGGCCCTGGGTACAAGGATTCACTGCATTATTTTGTGCTTTAACTATTGAAAAATAGCAGATATACAAGCTAGATCTGCTATTTTTGAAAAATGGTTAAAAGTCTTTGAAAGGTTTTTTGAAAAACCTATGTCTCTATGTGGTTCTCAAACTTTTTCATGTGAAGGACCCCAAAAATAATATGTATTTGGCCACGGACCCCCATCTCAAAATATTTAGTTCCAGGGACCCCCACCAGAAGCAAAATTTGAGTGACAAATGTTCGCTTAAAAAATACATATATTCAAAGATTTGCACAAATTTTCACGATTTTTCAAAAAAAGCAGATCTACAAGCTCGCAGCGCGGCACTTGGTGCCGTGCTGTGAGCTTGTATATCTGCTATTTTTTTCAATAGCTAAAGTACGGTATAACATAATGAAGGCCCCTCCACCTTGGGCCCTAGTAACTCAGTCCCACTTCCCACCCCCCTTGTGACGCCCCTGGGCGCAGGAGTGTGATTGCTGGGGAGAGAGAAAAAAAAGAGCAGCTTGCCATAGTTGACTTCAGATCTCCTGCAACAGCCAAAATATCCCCAAGAGCTCAGAGAGATGTGCTGCCAGGGACGTGCTGGCCATTGGGAAAAGCGGGACAACTCCCGAACGGCCGGTTCATTCCCGGCCGGTCCAGGCCGGCCATTAGGAAAACAATTAAAATAAAATGTCGGCCTTCGTTCCATTTTGGGGGCTGGGCGGCCAACAAAGTAAATCGTCACTGTCGGGCAAAAACCTCGTATCTCCAAGTTTCAAATGTATACATTTTTTCGCAAAGCCCTGCTTCATCATACAAGGCCGTTGCACAAAAGTAGTGAAAACAGCAAATCTACAAGCACACAACGCCTCGCGGCGCGAGGCGTTGTGTGCTTGTAGATCGGCTGTTTTCACTAGTTTAAATCATTTTTAAAAGGATAAATACAAAACAAACGGTTTTGGACATACAAGGTTTCCACCCGACAGCGACGAAATATAACTCATGTACAGTAATTGGCCCACTGGCTTGTCACTTGTCATGATCTGAAATGGCAAATCTTTGAGTAGCAGCAGCGCTAGAGAGAGATCTCTCTCTATAGCGCGCAATGAGGGCCTCTCCAACTCTTTTTCCCGGGCTGAATCAGGGGCCCAGCACGTCCCTGTGTGCTGCCGCCGTGTGCGGTGTGCTGCTGCCTGACGTGGAACTCAACTTGACCCACTGGTTCCTCTATATACTGTCCTGAAGAATCCCCAACATAAAGGTTGTTTGTTTTTTACTTTACCTACACCTGACCTATATACTGTACACCGTATTGCTGTTTGTTTTTTGCTCTCCAGTCTCCACTACGGAGGTCAGATCTCTCCTCGTACCTCCATATTTTAACTTTTTGTGTGTGTTTATTTTTTATTTGTGTGTGTGTGTGTGTGTGTGTGTGTGTGTGTGTGTGTGTGTGTGTGTGTGTGTGTGTGTGTGTGTGTGTGTGTGTGTGTGTGTGTGTGTGTGTGTGTGTGTGTGTGTGTGTGTGTGTGTGTGTTCGTGTGCGTGTGTGTGTGTGTGTGTGTGTGAATTAATGCCCTATGGCATGTGATCATGCTACAGATAGCAATAGCAGATCCATCAGCTCGAAACGCGGTGCGAAGAGACGCGTTTGAGCTTGTAGATCTGAGATTTTTGGATTTGAATCCTGAAAAAGAAACAGTTTTGGACATAATGAGCTCTCCACCCGACAGAAGCGATATTGCTTTTAGTTTGTTGCTCTCCACTAAGTGCTGATCAGTGAAGTAAAAAATCACACCCAATGTGAAGTGAGCAGTGGTCGTGCTTGCATAACATCTTCAGACTAGGATTTACATCTAGGATGTACAGGCTATGCTACACACACACATTTTGCTATGGCAGAACGCTGAGGAAAAAGGCTACAGACATACGACATATGACATCACTAGACAAACATGATGCTACGCACACACATTTTACTATGGCAAAACGCTGAGGAAAAAGGCTACGGACACACGCACAGCTACGGACACACACACATTTTGCTATGGCAAAACGCTGAGGAAAAAGGCTACAGACATACGACATATGACATCACTAGACAAACATGATGCTACGCACACACATTTTACTATGGCAAAACGCGGAGGAAAAAGGTTATACGGACACACGCACATGGGTGTGCGGGTCCTGCGCTTGCGACTGACGTTGCACTGATTGGCTTTTGCCTTTGAATTCCTCTTCAAACCTTTATTGAACACTGGAAATAAAGTTCCAAAAAAAGAAACCCACCACTGCAGGGCCCCGATGGTGGGTCGGGTGGCGAGGGACCCCCTCCCTGGCTGAGCCACAGCCCGAGGAGCGGAGCCGGAGCTGGAAGATCTGCTACATTCGGCTTATTTTTTCATTTGTTTTTTCCAGCGGCGCGGGGGTCCACGGCGGGCCCTGGCGGTGGGTCGGTCGACCCACCACCGGTGATAGCAGATCTACAAGCTCCAGCTCCGCTCCACGCGAACCCCCGTCCGCGAACCCCCGCTCCTCAGGAGGGGGGTCCCCGGGGGTCCCTTTATTGTGGGCTCACCTGAAAGGCGAGAACACTATGTTATCTTCATTATTTATTTACCAAGTTCCGTTGCAGACAGTACAAAGGCAGGGCCCTTAGCCAATGAGGTACAATTGGCGGAAAAACATCTGGGAGTGGTGGAGTATTGGTTGAGCTTCACATGACAGTTAGCACGCTGCAGAATACAGTCACGAGCGAGCCTACACTGTTTGGTAGGAACAATGAGAACACTGTTCAGGTCTTTGCTCCGGTGGACACGCTGGTGGAATAGCAGATTACCTTTTAAACTGAAATCTCTGCTACATTGTTTGCAATGGAAAGGTTTCTCCCGGCTGTGGACACGCAAGTGTTTTCTCAGACTGTTTAAATCTCTGAAACTCTTGTCACACTGTTTGCAGACGAAAGGCTTTTCTCCCGTGTGGATTCGCTGGTGTATCGTCAGGTGATCTGATTGATTGAAACTTTTGCCACACTCTTGACAGTGGTAAGGTTTTTCTCCAGTGTGGATGCGCTGGTGTCTGACTAGATTAGCTCGCTGACTGAAGCTCTTGTCACACACTTTACAGTTGTAAGGTTTTTCTCCAGTGTGGACACACTGGTGTGATCTCAGGTTACTCCACTGACTGAAACTCTTGTCACACAGTTCACATTGGAACGGCTGTTCCCCACTGTGGACGCGTAGGTGGCGCTTCAGCTCACTTAACCGACTGAAACCCTTGTCACACTTTCCATCTGCTTCACAGATGTGGATCTCTCCTGCGCAAGACATCGGGGTACGAGTGTAAGTCTGTTGGGGCTTAAAGACCTTACCGTCTTTCTTTCTCAGTTTGTCCGTACTGTCCGTCCTGTCTCTGTCCAAATATGGAGATTGAGCCCACTAATACTGTCTGCACCCTCTCTGTCTTCTCCCAAAAGTAACTCACTTCTTCGTTCACTCAAGACAATTAATCCAGCTCTCAATTCAACTTTGAATCTAGAGTGGCATTTTCACATCTTATATAGGCTGATATCTCTGGTCTGACGTCACACACTAACCATGCATGCTTAACAACACAATTTGCGCAGGTGCCCTTGTCCTGAATTTGGCATGTAATTTTTTTTTGACAGAGCCCTTATACACGTTGCTTTTAGTTTGTTGCTCTCCACTAAGTGCTGATCGGTGAAGTAAAAAAATAAAAAATAAAAAGTTATTCTGTTGTATAAATCTTACAATAAATGGGAGAAATCCCTGTAAAGTTTCACGGCACACGCGCGAAAGGTTCAAAATCTCCATATGCGGAGCTGATGTATGACATCAGGCTGTTCCGGAACAGTGTGGTACTGGGTACAAATTGTTAAAAAATAGCAATAGCAAGCTCGTATTTTTTTGTAACAGGGCATAGAATTGACACAGGTATAAATATTGGCAGACTACAAAAAGTCTCCTCAGAGCACAGGTTTCCACCAGGTCAGATAGGTTATTGTGGGCCAGCCAATAGAGCGGAATAAATCAAACAGATCCGTCTTGATCACATGTCATTTGAATAAAGTCTGAAGGAGTAAAAAAAAGGTTTTACATAAGATGGTCTCCTGGTGGCGCTATAAAAGGCGGATGTGAAAAATCCAGGGCAAAGGTTTTTCCTTGGCCTCTAGGGAGTGTGCAATCTGTGCATACAAAGTTTCACACAGATAGGCAGGAAGTTTGGCCTGTTTCATGATGTGGTTGGCCGAAATGCCATGTGAAGCTCACAAACCCACCAATCCTCAAGACATACAGTACACCCCTCTAATTGGCTATGGCATTGACAGCCCCTATTTGATTGGCTATGGGCCTAAACCAGTGGCGTAGACAGAATCGAACCGGCGACTGGGCCTGAGCCCAACTGGGTGGGCCTGGGTGCGCGCCGCGCGTTAGCGCGAAAAAAAATCCATGTTTTTCGGGTCGGATCGGGTCTTCTGGTGCGATTTGGGTCGGGTTTGCATGATTAAATAATCAATTCATGCGTGGTGTCCACTAGTGATGCGCGGGTCATTCCAGCCGTGCAAAAACAGAATGGCATATTAGAGAAGAAGCCGGTAACATGACGGCATGAGATGCTTATTTTAATTGACAACACTCCTGTTAGTATAAGACTATACACACGGAGCACAACGCTAATGTATCACAGAGAGATATTGCAGACTGACCCAGTAGCCTAGTCACTGGTGCAAGACAAAATAAACAACTATGAAGAGAAAAGACCGAAATGTTTAATTGCACCGTCAACTTTTTATCAGAGCTCTGACGCTTCTCCCTCTCCCACAACAAAAACAGCCAAGCCAGCAGAACGTAATTAACCAGTCTCACTCACCTATTGCTGCTTTCAAACGCTGTGTATTGTTTTAAGTCCCAGGAGCATGGTTTCATATCATGAATATGAACTTTAGATTAGTCAAAAAGCTTGAGTCAGTATAATCCACGTGAATCCTGTATACATTGTGCAGGCTGCAACAACTCTTGACAAGTAGCCAGAAGCGGCGATTACGCAGGGCATTGTGGGCAAGTGCCCAGGGGCGCAATGGCACAAGGGGGCGCCAGGGGGCGCCAGAGGAGAGAGAAGCGCTGCATGCATTCTTCCCCTTGCCGCAATGCAAGATAATAGACCAATTATTTGTTTACTAACATTGAGACTGAATGCACAGCTGACTGTATCATGTAATCAATTCCCAACAGATCCCCAAACCTGTTGTTTTGGGGAGCACTGGTTATTCAACCTCCTCTTGTGTGCTAGTGAGGTGCTCCCATGGGAGCGCCCTTATCGAGACATATATACTTCATTGCGCAACGGTGTTCCACGTCAAGAGTAGCTGATATACAAACTCACATCGCGTCACCAATGCAACCCTTCTGAGCTTGGAGGTCTGCGGCTCTGCGCGCGACACCGTCGCAGGACGGAGCATAATTAGGCTTCATGGACTGCAGCTGGGCGAGCAGTAGACGCTCTGGTGATCCAGTGGATCGGGTGGGTGATCAAGAGGAGCGCTCCCTCTGTTCTGATGACGGTGAATAGAGGTGGGGTTTGAAGGACAACTGTTTTGAATCGCTATTATTGTTTACAATCAACAGAAACTAAGGATTATGTATTTCAAGGGTGAGAATTTACAGTAAAAATCCTAAGCATTCTTCCTCCACACTGGGAGAAAAACGGCATCTGAAAGTTTGATGGAATGCATTTTTAAACGCAAGTGCCATCCATTGCATCCTATGAGCGGTGGGGTTCATTCGGTGCCTACCTGCGTGCGCATGCTGGTTTTTAACAGTGTGACGTGGACCATTAAGGCAACTGATAATTAACCAGCTGAAAACCCTTGTCGGTAACACTTGGGGAGGCGTGTGGTCCGTGGGGGGGGGGGGGAGGCGGGGGGGGGGCGCATCATAGGTACATTGCCCAGAGCGTCAGATGTCCCAGCCCCGGGCCTGCAAGTAGCCCAACACGCTTAAGCATTTCCTGTAACGGTGGATTTCAAAATAAGACCCTGCCGTAATATGATGATATATAAGCAATTGGTTTTATTTTTAAGTCGACTACTTACAGGAAGTAAATGGACTAAATTAGAATTAAATGACACACTAGTCTAGACATGCTTGGCTGCGAGCAGGGAAGGACGCTTGTTGCACATTATAGCGTCCACATGATGATGTTATGTTATTTTAGTTGTTGTAAGGATGCGACTATCATCAAAATGACTTAATATGCTATAAAAAATATAATATATGTAATAAAATAAAATAAATAAAAAAAATATATAATTTTTTATTTTTTATTTTATTTTTTTGGGTGGGCACAAAAACGAAATGGGTGGGCCTAGGCCTAGTCAGGCCCACCCATGGCTACGCCTCTGGCCTAAACACCGAATCACACTGTTTCACACTGTCTTTCTTGGATGGCGTCACCCTGTGTTTCTTCAAGGGTTTTCCCATCGGATGACGTCATCTGGAAATGTTTCTCTATGTCCGCTGCAATGTTATCAGGCCGTCCACACACATTAAAAACAAATGTTCTTTCAGAGTTCTGGGGGGAGGCGGGGGGTAAAGCAGAGCACAATTCATTCCCAATGGAAGTCACATGGTTTGAAGAAGCAAGCTTGCTTGCTTGCTTGCTTGGTTGCACTAAGCATGCTTCGAGCACCAAAAGACTTGCTTAGTGCAAGCACAGAGCAAGTTGTAGGCGAGCAGCAGGGGGCAGACAAGGTGCACTGGAGGAACCTTGATGAGACAGAAGGGCATGGTTCAACTGCCAACCAATAGGAAAGAAGGGCCACCATGTGATCCCACACAGCTGTGTTCACTTCACTTGTAGTCTGTACTCCACAGCAGCAGAGCCTGTCTGTACTGCAGTGACATGAAGCCTCCATTTCAGAACGAAAAATATTTTAAATAAATTAAAGTAAAGTGCATGATTAGAACATGCTTAAACAATCGACAATAACAATTAATATTACAAATATTTATTTACATGTCATAATAATTGAAGCAATTGATTAAATGTGCTATTCATAACAAAATGTAAGCTTTTTGTCATGTACGGTGGTGGAAAAAATGAATGGGATGAAATAGGCCTGATTATTGTGGGCTTGCCTGAAAGGCGAGAACACTGTTATCTTTTAACCATCTTTTTGCCTGTGTCCATTTATGCTCATATATAGAGATATCTGTATCTGTCTGTCTTCGTCCATTTTATGCCCATATATGGAGATCTCTGTATCTGTCTGTGTCCCTTTTATGCCTGTATATGGAGATCTCTGTATCTGTCTGTCTATGTCCTTTTATGCCCATATATGGATATCTCTGTATCTCTCTTTCTGTGTCTCTTTATGCCCATATGGAGATCTCTTTTTCAGACCAAATGCCTGAAATGTGATATACATTTATATTGTCAGGACCTCAGGAAAGACAACATTGCTGACATTGCCAAATGGTTTCCACTCCATTCCATTTGAAAAGAAGAATCCACCTTCATAGGTCTAAACTTCAAAGTCAGAGAACGTCACAAACATTGCAAAAAATAGCTGATCTAGAAGCTCAAAGTTTTGCCAATCCACAATGGCAGGACATGTGAAGTGAATCTGTACTTGCACATCAGTCTGCCTCATGCTATGGAAACACTATATAGCCGGGGAGCCACAGGCCCAAAATTTGACAGGACCTGTGATGTCATAACATACTTTTTATTTTTGTTTTTTTTTATTAATTTGGTCAATAAGGTACACAGAATGAGAGG
Source organism: Nannobrachium achirus (assembly GCF_963921795.1). Taxonomy (NCBI): domain Eukaryota; kingdom Metazoa; phylum Chordata; class Actinopteri; order Myctophiformes; family Myctophidae; genus Nannobrachium; species Nannobrachium achirus. The sequence continues at coordinate 43,414,883 of NC_137829.1, read as the reverse complement.
CCCGGAAATATTGCGAAAAAAAAGTCCCATCGACGTCACTATACAAAAAAAGAATACACAAATAAATCTGCTTTAAGTAGCATGTGAGGGGTCAAACTAGGGGTTCTTCGTGATTCTGAATCCATTGCAAGTATTTGTTTTGCATGAAAAACATTCCTTAGGCTAGATTTCAGCCCCACAAAACGGTGAAAAGTGATGAGTCATCAAAAATCACAGTTTTGAAAGGCCAGAATCTAGCCCAAGGAAAGTTTTTCATTGTATTCTTTTCCTGTATAGTGAAGTCAATGGAGTGAATATACAAATGGCCATAACCTTTTTTCGCAATGTTTCCGGCAGAGCAGGCCTCTCCTTCTGTGTACCTTAATGACCAAATGAATAGAAAAAACAAAAATAAAAAGTATGTCATGATGTCACAGGTAAAACCCTATTCTTTGAGCTTTTGGGCCTGTGGCTCCCCGACTAATAGGGGGTCACATACAGTACATGGCTTGGGGTCCTGTTGGTCCCCAAGACAACTTCATTGACATGTCAGCAAATACATCATTAAGCATCCTGTTTTCTGAGCATGCACATGAAAAAAACTAAAAAAAACTAATCCCGCATCCAGAAAGTGGCTTCTCAGGAGCGACTGTACTGTAGTAGCTCTGTATGGATTGGAGTAGCTCACCAGGCAGGCTGCAGTCGAGTGGGCATGGATGGATTGACATACAAAGACGTATACTGACAGCACTGGGGGCGGCATAGCTCAGGGGTAGAGAAACCGGCAGTAGAGCACGAAGGGTTCCCGAAGGGTTCCCAGTTCGAATCCGGGCTCCCCCTGAGTTGTCAAAGAGTCCTTGAGCAAGACTCTGAACCCCTAGTTGCTCCCGGTCAGCAGGTTGGTGCCTTGCATGGTTTAGTCCGCCGGTGTATGAATGTGTGTGTGAATGGGTGAATGTAATGCACAATCTATGTAAAGTGCCTTGGATAAAAGCGCTATATAAATGCACCATTTAACACTGTTGGGGGACATATTATTCACCAGTGGTCAGTGTTGCCAAGACTGCTTATTATAAGCAACTTTGGTATTTTTGTCCTGTAAAGTTGTTTCTAAAGTGAACTTACTTATTTGGGCTTGATCCCTAATATTGTTTAAATCAATGGTTCTCAACCCCAAATTAGTATGTATTTGTTGACAGACCCCCTCTAAAAAATATGTTGACCCCTGAACCAGATTTGTGTTGTTAAAATGTTTTTTTTAAATGGCAGATCTACAAGCTATTTTCAAATATCCGTATCAAATTGTTTCAAGTGCTCATGAGGCCTAATCGCTTCCTTTGGGCTATCTCTCATATACCTGGTGGCTTATTTCCCTCGCAAAATCTGGCAACACTGCCAGTGGTTCTCAACAATGAAACTTCCAATAAAAAATGTTTGCCCAGAATTCACTTATCGCTTTAAAGTGATTTTGTTCAGCATCTGGGGAAGAACAATATTGATTCCTCTAAACATAAGTAAACACTTCAAGCTACTTCTGGCTGGCTCACCAAAGCCCAAATTGGTCCCAGGGTATTTCAATAATTAGATTCTGTGATGTTAATGCAGTACATTGGTACAGTTCTGGGCTTTGCACTGCTATAAGCACAACATATATTTTTGAAATAATATGGTATTCAGCAGGGGTTCCCAAGGCCTACTACATTACAACACTGACAAAACCCTGTCAGTGTTCAGCTTGTTACCCTGTTCAGCTTGTTATTCCGTTCGTGCACTTTTATTTTATTCTTTTTTACTTCCAAGCTGGTGAAAACATGTCAAATTAGTGTGCCTATGTGTGAGATTTACATTTTACATTTTCAGAAGAAAATAGCTGAAACCAAAGACCAGTTCTGCTGAGCTACTCCCATGTTGATTTTCCTTCTTTTTTTTTCTTTTGTTTTGTTAAATATGTAAATACTGCTGCACAAATAAAACAATCGTTCATCCTATTTCTATTTCACTCCACTCTCAATGCATATAGGCCTATAGCTGGTGCCACTCCATAGCAGAATGTCTTTCCGAGGGCTGACCTTGCTCTGAGCAAGCCAGGCTTATATACATCTTATTTCTATTAGGGGCCTTTGAAACTTGGGCAGCGTTTAAAAGGGGGAGATTTGTGCGGCTTTCAGCAACTCATCACCCTCAGAAGCTCAATAATCCATGTTGTTTATCCAGACAGTGCTCTTGGCACAACCTCCCACAGGGTTGCAAATGCAAAGTCAAGGGCTCAAGCATTATAGCCTGATATGTTTTCTTTTCAAAAATTCCCCCCCTAGTGACATGGTGGTAGTGGTATTTCCCAATTATGCTAATGCTGGTCCCTCAATACATACATAATACATAGTTGGCACAAAATAAGAAGGCGCCATATCTTTCCAAAGTGGAAGCCTGTTAATGCACGTGCCTTGTAGTTAATCATGACAAATTATAAGCAAATCCCACATTCATTTGTTGCACTTTAAAAGCTTTGATTTACTCTGATAGACACTCATTTATCTTTCTCTTATTAGGGAATACTAATTTATTTGTATGTATGTCATAAAATGCCTTGTCAAAGTGCATTACTTTGCTAAGTACATACTGTAACATTTTGAGGGAAATGATGGGCTTTTGGTGGGCATTGTGCACTTAGCCACATGAACCCTATAGCATCCTGATTCTAGGCATATAGGCTAACATTCAGCAAAAAGGCAAACATTCTGTGAAAACAGGCAGGCATTCTGCAAAAACAGCAGATCTACAAGCAAAATGACGTGTTGTGAGCTTGTAGACTAGCTATTTTCACTATTTAATGATTAACCGTGTGTGTGTGTGTGTGTGTGTGTGTGTGTGTGTGTGTGTGTGTGTGTGTGTGTGTGTGTGTGCGTGTGCGTGCACACAATTCAACAATTGTCCTGGTCTTTAGGTGTGGGTAAGGCACCCTTCAGTAGTTCATCAGTCCATTTTATCAGCCTCTTCCAATAAGCTCTCTCACAGCTATGCAGCGGACATTACTTTTGAGCGCAATCACCACAATATTTAGAGGCCAGCGGGGGCCTTGGAGCGCCCGCGCTCTGCCAAGAAAATACGCCAGGGGACATGGTGGCATTATACGTGCGAAGGTCAGCTTGTTAACCAAAGTAATTGGATTTTCAGCCCTCTCCGGGCTGTGCGAGCATTTAGCCTGCTTTCGCCTCATATTCTTATAGGAACACTCTCTAGCCCCTCGCCTCTAATTTTGCTATTGATTGGTCTCTCCATTTGAATTGAAATAAAGAAGGCTTCATCGGACATCAATCAAATTTGGTTTCATTAAACATTCTCACAGTTTTGATTAAGCAGTGTCTAGACAAAGTAGATGGAATGGCTTTTGTCTTTGTCACTCAAAGCCAAGGCCTGAAGCCAGGGGGATAATCCTGGATTATCCACAGAAACTGTGCCCAAGCAACATTTGGGAATAATGTGTTTCATAACTTACAAAAAAGAAATAGTTATTTGGTCACTGGCACAGTTAATTAGCAACTTATTAAGTCAATTCTTACATCTTTTCTCAGTGCTCAGAGACAATCCTTAAATGGGTATTTACATTCTCAAAAGAATGTATCACATTAGTTGCCTAAAATATATCATTTTGTATTACTGTAACAGAAAAGTCCCTGAATCGCTAGCCACGGCCATTAAAAAATATCTTCTGGCGATTCAGGTCTGGTGACGCTGTCAATGGTGAGACTAGCTCAGTTGAAAATCTGTACGGCAAATCATCATCGTTTCAACTCGATGACATCAAATAACAGCGCCGGACATTCCCAAACATCTGCGGTAACTTGCGATCGTATCTATCTCGCTATGAAACATCAGTAGCAGACATATTTTACTGTGTTGATTAGTAGCGCTCCTATTTGGTTAGCAAGTAGCAACAGGTTAGCCAGCCACATAACAACACGAATAAGGGTCGCTTAACAACGACTTCATCTGCTTTGCCACTATTGTGATTGATTAGGGGGTGAACTAAACACAGTGGACGGCCTCTTTGGCAACGTCCATCCCAGAAACTGCTGCGGTGGGAGGAAGGGCTTTCAGACTGAATAATGGAGTGAAACGAAATGAAAATTCAGGCTGATAGTCGGGGCTAACAGAAAATGCAATTGTGAAGCACATGTCAGCAGCCATCACCAGTAACAACTGAGAAACTCATCTCGGAGTGGAGGCTGAAAAGGTTTACGATCAGCAGCCCATGACCAGATGTCTGCTGGATGCTGGTTGTGTGCTAATCGGGTCAGAAGCTGGAAGGGAAGTCTCACGCAAGAGAGAATATCAGCTGTGAGATGAACAAAACGCTTTGGCCTGACAGCGAGGAGACAATGGATGGCCGAGGACAGGAGTGGCTTTACATCTTAAAGTATCGTTTGAAAACACATTTGGAGCCCCAGCATCCCTTTTTATGGTGGTGAAAATGTGTCGATAAATAAGAGATTTAGCAGAGCTCACAGTCACAACGCATCACATTGAGTTTGTAGATCAGCTATTTTCAGCTAAGTGAAGAATACGTCGTTGTCGGGTGAAAACCCTGTATGTCCAAAAACGTTCGTTTTGCATTTATCATTTTAAAAATGATTAGAACTAGTGAAAACAGCCGATCTACAAGCACACAACGCCTCGCACCGTGACTTCCGCGAGGCGTTGTGTGCTTGTAGATCTGCTGTTCACTACTTTTGTGCGACGGCCTTGTATGATGAAGCAGGGCTTTGCTTTGCGAAAAAAAAACTACAAATTGAAACTTGGAGATACGAGGTTTCTGCCCGACAGTGACGATATATGCATTCGCATTGTTGCGACCGTAGGTCGCATTTACTATCAAAAGCTCCACCGGCTGTCCGTGCGTCAGTCAGTGAGTCCGTCACACTTTTGCCCTGCTCATATCTCCACAACCGTTACCCCGATCCATGCCAGATTTTGCACACACACTCCTTGACTGCCAAACTACAACCTCCAAGGACCCCCGGAGTCCCTGGGGGACCCCCAGATGTAAAAAATGACCAAATGTGCTCACACGTCACACGTCACACTTTTTCCCTGCTTATATCTCCGCACCCGTTGACCCGATCCATGCCAGATTTTACACACACACTCCTTGCCTGCCAAACTACAACCTCCAAGGACCCCCGGAGCCCCAGGGACCCCCAGGTCCCTGGGGGACCCCCAGATGTAAAAAATGACCAAATGTGCAAAAATGACCAAATGACCACCCCAACGGGGCTGCTCACGGGGAATTCCCGGGGACCACCGACTCCTGGTGCTCCAGAACGGATGCAAAAGTGGTGGCGCCCCCAGTGGAGGACCCCCTGCCACTGCAGCGCACATACAATGCCGTAACTTGGGCTAGGAGCGACCGGGAGAGCCGGGGCCGGTACCTATTCGTCCGCCTCGGCGGCGCGGAGACCCCACCCCTCATTTCTCACATGGCCCTCTTCTAGCGCCACCATGAGGCAGATTCTTGCAAAACACATTTTTGGACACTGCTCCTACAATTTTGCCCCTAAAATCACTCAAATCGGTACACAGTATGTCTACACTCATGTCATCAACATGGATCTGTCCCATATAGCGCCACCTTCAGGCCGATTTTGGAAAGCACATTTTTGGACACTGCTCCTCCAATTTCTCCCCTATTATCACGAAACTCGCTACACAGTATGTCTACACTCATGTCATCAACATGGATCCCTCCACATTTTTTGGGGACACTGCTCCCTACTCTTTGTGTATACATGTGACCTACGGTCGCTTATCTCCCGATTAGGGAGTCTTACTGGTATATTATTTTAAAAAGTCATGACCGGAAAATCATGACGATTTTTATTGAGGCGGGCATCTGGGTGGTAAAATTAAAACGTATAAATCCACCACTCTAGAGGCCAGTGTTCCTTTACTGGCAGCGATGTCTCCGGCTTGGCCGGGGCGCTCCCAAGAGTAGGCCTACAATAGGCTATATGCACATACGCCATTTTGTTCTACTTCCGGGTGTCTTTCGACTTTCTTCACAGGTGTTTCTGATGATACTAATCAAGGGTCTGTTCCATTCTGGTCAAACAGAGTCAGGGTGCTGATATTGTGCATGTTGGCTCAGCAGGCTCACTGGAAACACTCTGCTACACCAGTGGGTCTCAAAGTGTCCTTGAGTGTGGGTTCCAAATGTCCCCATACAGGTGTGTAACTCTGAGAGTGTACAAATGGAGGCAAATGGACCTGCAAGGTTGATTCCATTTGTACAGAGTTATGGGGGTCCTTGAAATTAAAGAACCACTGTACAATAAATCAAACAGAGCCTTAATTAGTATCATCAGTAACACCTGTGAAGGAAGTCGAAGAAAAAAAAGTAGAACAAAATGGCGTATATGCATATACCCAAATGGAGGTGTTTGTAGGCTTGAAGCCAGCAGGGGATCGTGTCCTTGTCACAGCACTAGCGACTCCTACTGGGTGGTTGGGGTGCCTGTTCGGCAGGGAGGGGAACCGGGGGAAGATAGAGCAAAGTGAGTCTGAAATTCCTGTGTCAAGTGACAAGAACCAGGAGGTGACTCCATGTGTATCGGAGGAGGAGGAGGCCCCTGGCTGACTACATCCACCCCAGGACAACAGTGGAAGTTGGCAGCAACAGGGACTGCAGTACACATGAGGGGACGTGGCAAAAAAAAAAAAAAAGTTCTTTGGTCACTGGCACAGTTAATTAGCAACTTATTAAGTAAATTATTACATATTTTCTTTAGTGCTCAGAGACAATCCTTAAATGGGTATTTACATTCTCAAAAGAATGTATCACATTAGTTGCCTAACACATATCATTTTGTATTACTGTAACAGAAAAGTCTCTGAATCGCTAGCCACGGCCATTACAAAATATCTTCTGGCGATTCAGGTCTGGTGACGCTGTCAATGGCGAGACTAGCTCAGTTGAAAATCTGTACGGCAAATCATCATCGTTTCAACTCGATGGCATCAAATAACAGCACACTGGCACTGGCACAGCACACTGTCACTGGCACAGTTAATTAGCAACTTATTAAGTAAATTATTACATCTTTTCTCAGTGCTCAGAAACAATCCTTAAATGGGTATTTACATTCTCAAAAGAATGTATCACATTAGTTGCCTAGAATATATCATTTTGTATTACTGTAACAGAAAAGTCCCTGAATCGCTAGCCACGGCCATTAAAAAATATCTTCTGGCGATTCAGGTCTGGTGACGCTGTCAAAGGCGAGACTAGCTCAGTTGAAAATCTGTACGGCAAATCATCATCGTTTCAACTCGATGACATCAAATAACAGCAACACATTTTCATAGAGACAGTCTAAACGGAGGAGAAAAACAACACATTTTCATTGAGACAGAAAACTAAGTCTGACCAATATGTGCACATCGGCTAAGTCCATAGGGCTTTGTTCAGAGCCCATGCATGCAAATCTGATTTGTTTCTCAAAACAATTTGCAAGCGATTAAAGGACAACTTTGTTTTACGATTGTAATTAGAGAAAAGAAAAAGTGAGTGTTAAAATGTTTTCATTTGCTTCGTTCTATTGTTTTATTTTGTTTACCGTGCTAAACTGTGGGGCATGCGTACGCATGGGGGCATGCGTACAAGTGGCTAAATATGTCTTTTTAGACACAATAAGCCAGCAGTTTGTTTATTGCTATTTACAGAAACACTTCTAGCCCCCATAAGTCACATCCAACCATGAAAGGTTGTGTTATAGCTTGGGAATGGGCTTATTCTGTGTAAAATGATTGGTAAAATTTTGCCACTTGTACGCATGCCCCCAACCACTAAATCTCTAAAACAATAGAAAGAAGTAAATGAAATAATTTCAACACTCATCTTTTATATTATTTAATTACAATCTAAAATATGAACCCTTGTTGTAAAAAAACGAAAGTTGTCCTTCAAGGATTGCTTTTCTGTATTCAGAGTTCAGACATCGTCGACCTACACTATCTGCATCATTGGTTGCACAATTTCCATGTGATTTGCTGCTGATCAGACTTGATAAAACCAATGAGATTCCAATCTGGACTGACAGTCTGAACTGAAGAGCCAAGGGCGTAACTACGCAGCCGACGCATGCGCATTATAGGGCCCATGACGTCCAGGGGCACACGCAGGTCGGAGGAGAAAAGAAAATCGAATAACAATGTATACAGACGGAGCCGCTGTTCTGTCCATGTGACTGTGACAGTGTCTGCTGCTTCTATTTCTTGTAGTAGGCTGCTACCATTTCAAAATAAAACATGTGTTCAATGATCACATTACAAATATCCAATACAATGACTCTTGTTTTGAAATGCCCACTGGTATGACAGGAAGCTCTCTATAGGGCCCTTTAGTGCTGCTGACGGAACACAGGCTGAAGAGACGTTCTGACTTCGGGGTGGTGGTGGTGTTGTTGTTGTTGTTGTTGTTGAGGGGCACTTGGTGAAAATCTCGCATTTGGGGCACGTCGGGGCCTAGATCCGCCTGAAGTGCTCTTCCTTTGGCGTCCGTCTCCCAGATCTGTCAAACACCTTAAAGGAGTAGTTCACCCCCGAAATTACTTTTTGTTCTATTGGTTAGTCACGTCATGGAGACTAGAGTTCAATAATATTTTTTGGTTTTTGTCACATTCCTAAGAAAAAGGGTTAGGGTTAGGGGGGGTCGCCCTGGTCGACTAGTGATTCTTTTTGCTCTGGACCGTTCTCATCTTTGACAGTTTGTTCATGTGCCTGATTGTTTGTGGAAAGAAGCTTTTTTGCAGTCTGCTAGTAGCTTTGAGCCTACGTAGCCGCTTTCCATGCGGCAACATCTTGAACAGGCTGTGGTTGGGATGGTGAAGATCTTTGATGATTCCTTGGGCTTTTTTGACACAGCGTTCGTCGTACAGGGCTTGGATTGGTGGGAGATCGCATCCGCTGATCCGTTCTGCTGTCCGCACAACCCTCTGCAGGGCCTTGCGGTTGAGGTCAGTGCAGCTGCCATACCATGCAGTGAAGCAGCCAGTCAGGATGCTCTCTGTGGTGCCTCTGTAGAAAGCTCTTAGGACTTTGGGGCCCATCCCAGCCTTCTTCAGCTTTCTGAGAAACTAGAGGCGTTGTTGTGCTTTCTTGACAACCCGCTCTGTCTGCACTGCCCAGGTAAGATCCTCAGAGATGTGCACGCCCAGGATGGGAAGGATGGGAAGCGGGCGGGGCTTCGCCGTGCCCTGCTGGCAGGGCTTTCACCGTACTACTGTAGACTTGGGAAGCTCCGTCACATTCTAATTCAGCCTGAAAACCCCATTCCAACACTCGGTGGTATGCCTCACTAATCATTAGACTTCCAACCTCAGCCTCCTGGGATAGAATCTTGCTGCCACCACTGTTTTTATAGTTTTTGACCGCGTCAGAGGTGTGTCGTCTCAAGCGAACTTGAGCCATGAGAGGCACCGCCGAGCGAGTTGCTGTGCTGAACGTTGCAAAGTTCGCTTGAGCCGACTCAGCACCGTCTGAGTTATGTTCCGATAGGGACAGAATCGTAAATCCCGACATGTCTACACCGCCTCGCGTGCGGTCCAAGTGAACATAGCAGAACGCAGGGATCGCGTCTTGCCTCCTATGGCCACAATACTTGCCTCCCATTATCCATTATCAAGTACAATAAGACTGGTTGGCCTTAAAGGACAACTCCTCCCTAAAACACTTCTAGGCTCATTTTCCTACTTATATTGATCCAAAAAGACTGTCCATGGGGTCTATTAGGCAGAAATGCCCCTGTTGTCCAGTTTCCCCAGCAGAACCCAGCAGCTGTCATAGCATAGAGTGTAGCTTATAAGCCTATCACTTTTACACTAATTGTTGTGGTCAAAAGTGTTTTTATTTTTCATGAATGTGTTACTAGTTTTCATTACAAACACATCCATGTCATCGTTGTCCAACACAAGCCCTCACACTCTGCTAAACAGATGTTATTCTCTTATGTGTTTTGCCAAGTCCCGGAAAAGATGCCCTGTGATTGGCCAGTACAGTCACTTTGATTGGCACCTGTGCCAAATGCTCCCCCCAAAACATTATTTATGAGAGTGTGGTGGCTTGTGTTGGACAACCAAGGCATGGATGTGTTAGTAATGACAACTGGTAACACATTCATGAAAAACAAAATCACTTTTGAACACAACAAATAGTGTAAAAACGATAGGCTTATAGGCTCCTCTCTATGCTATGAGAGCTGCTGTGTTCTCCTGGGGAAACTGGACAACAGGGGCAATTGTGCCTAATAGACCCCATGGACATTATTTTGGGATCAATATAAGTAGGAAAATGAGCCTAGAAGTGTTTTAGGGAGGAGTTGTCCTTTAAGACTCACTCTGGGTGCTGTTGTCTGTTGAGTGTGTGTTGTGTGGGAGGGGAAGGCACACAACACAACGGCATAGTTCACTAGTTTATCCACATGGGCCACATACACAGGCTTAATGGGATTTAGGGGCTTTTACAGTTTAAATATAAAGCGACATTAAATGCCGTAGTTGTGTGTGATTTGCAGTTGAAGTTTTGAAAATGACAACAATGTTTTAGGAAATGCTTTTAAGCAAATGAGAAAAGCTGTAATGACTCCAAGCTTATTTTTTTGCTTTCTCATTGTTCGAAAGACTACGCCCAAGACTACAACTTCTTACTGGTGGGCAGATTAAAAGTCTGTTGCAGGCAGCAAAGAGAGTGTGATGGAATGGCCTGAAAGGAAATATCAATAATTCACAATGCTGAAATGTTGAAAGTTGGAGCCATGGCCTGCTACAGCAAAGAAAAAGAGACAGAGAAAGAGAGATAGAGAGAGAGGAATTAGATGTTGCTCTCGGGTCTTTTTTGACAACTTTTGAAAACCATTCATCAAACTTCTCCTGTACAAAAAGCACCGACTGGCCCAGAAACGTCAAGACATGGTGTCAGTCACGTTTTATATTACATTTTAAGTCTCATTAAGGTTTTTTTTGTTTTTTAAACAACCTTGTTGATCACATTATGCTTTAATCTCGATGATTCCATTTCAAAAACAGGCCTCTTCAACCCATTTGTGTGAGCATCATCAACAGCCACACCAATTGCAATTTATTTGTTAATTATACTTGACTTGTTTAAAAACTATCTTGTCACACACATTTCTGAGGAGGACATTGGGGTCTAAAGCCCCTATCATAGTCCAAGGTGAAGAGCTATCACCTCACCGCGGTGTAGTTTTCTAGCCATCACCTAGGCTTTGTTAGACATTTTAGGTGATAGCTAGAAAACTACACCACGGTGAGGTGATAGTTCTTCACATTGGACTATGATAGAGGCTTTAGAACTCTTAGCCAGAAGAGAACATACACTTGTATTTATATTATCCTTCAGATCCTGACATAAATAATAAAAATCACACCTGTGTGAAGTGAGCGGTGCTCTATGGGCCGCTCTGTCCGTGACATCAGCTGTGGTGATGTCGGTCTCTGCGTACTTTTTAAATTATGACGTTGGTCTTGTGTAAGCTGTTGGTATACATAGGGACAGTACTACATACACATAGGGACATAGGGACCTACACTGAGGCCTAGGCCAGACGGACCTGGATATTTCATATATCCCGGTTTTTCAGATATCCACATAGAAAAATATCTAAGTCCACACGACAAAGATATCTAGGTCTAAAATAATCTGAGTCCCCAGACCTCCACTAGGGGGACAAGCACACACACGGTAGTCTTCAGAGATATCCGGGTTCCATGCCAACACGGATCCAGTAAATCGGATATTTTTCAGTGTCTACTGTAGCTTCAGAAATATCCAGCTCTGTGTAGCCGGCACCTCGAGTTAAACGTACAAGGAGGAGGGGTTTGCACCGCTCAGAAACTCCTGTTCGGCCTTGGGAGTGTCAGCGTAATTCCATTCGACCCCAGGGAACAGGAAGTCTTCCAGGTGTGTGCCTCAGACTTTGTGTCAATACACAGGGGATGGATAGCGGTCGACTGTCCGTTTTTTCCTACGGTGTCAAACACAGATAATGTGCTAATAAACTGACTGGCCGAGGCTATAGGGGTGAGGGAGGGGGCTCACGTCTCCGCTGCTTTCCGCCTCACTGCAAATAAGAAAGTAATTCTAGCCTGTAATGAAGAGGGAGAAGATATGGACACAGAGCTCCACCCCCATCACAGTGAATCAGTGGAGTCGCAGTTACAGGCCGAGTAATACCTTCTCTCACAGATGATTTGCACCATGACTTGAGCTGTCTCATGCTTTGTGGGACATCATCAGCCTATATACATACATACTGTACGCACGCACGCACGCACGCACGCACGCACGCACGCACACACACGCACACACACACACACACACACACACACACACACAGGAATATAGTTTATACACGTGAGACAGTGAGGTGTATTGGTCATAAAGGTTCCGCCATATGCTGTTCTTAATGAGACTGAGGCTGGTTTTATTTACAAATGAACAGCAGTTTTAGTAGAAACGAGGCATTGATTGAGCTGAGAGGGAACGAGGGGCCTGGTCCAAGGGCCACACAGCTGATGCCCAGGGCTCTGACTGCAGGAGATATAGTCAGGGAAAGTTAGCAGAATATCCGTCAAATGTGGGAATAAATTCCTTACCAAACAATTTCTTCACCAATGTGTTCGTAAAGGTGTCTAGAATTACCCTAGCTGTCAAACCTTTTGCTAGGGATGTTGAATTTCAATCTTTGTTAGATATGTTACTAGACACCTTTACGAAAACATTGGTGAAGAAATTGTTTGGTAAGGAATTTATTCCCAGGGTTTTATTAAAATTCCCTGACTAATAAGGAGGCATGTAGCCAGAGACACTCACACAAGCCTGGCAGGCTGAAGAATGACTGTGGACAATTTTTGGCTAAAGTTCTCAGAATATGGACGTTGGGGACCCCCTGTAGTAACTCTGAGGACCCCCTAGGGGTCCCGGACCCCCTGTTGAAGACCCCTGCAATAGGGCTGTATTCAGTGGTTAAGTGTGTGGCTTGCAGTAAAGGAAAACAACAACAAACAACAACACCAATGTATAAAGCAAAGGAGTTTTGCCTTGTAATGATTTGCTTTCTACACTGTTTGGTTTCCCCGTACTGCTTTCTTCTTTGTTGAAACAGGCATTCCCTGTCTTTCTAGTATACTATCAGTAGTTTGCAGGCTAACCAGTCTCTGATCAGCTCTGATCAGAGATGCAAGTTCCTGAATACTATTCAACGTGTCTTTGTGTCCAGCATGCATTAATAGTCTGACATCATGCACTAGCTATGAAATCCTCAATGGAAAGGAATAGAAAAATTCATCGTCCATAATGTCAAAACAAGACTAAGGGCCAAATATTGGGTGAACACGGAAAAGCTGAATCAATTATCAGTGGGTGTTTTTCAGGTGGATACAATCATGAACATTCAAATTATTGCTTATCATTACCTTTGCAGTGTGTGCAGTGTGTCGTGCTCGGCGCAACGGCACAGTGCTAATTTCCAAAGTGTCATGGAAGATCAGCTGTGGAAACATCATTTCTCCCAAGAGCAAACTGATCTCCTTGTCATCAAACAACGAATCTATGGAATGTCTCAGCAGATGACGTAAGATTATTAGGGGGGGGGGGGGGGAGTGTAACAAATTAAATTATAAAAATGCCACCAGTCCTATGAGAAGCACTTTTCAGTATAAAGGCCCATTCCCACTGGGCCAGATAAACAGATAAAAAATATCTTTCTCCATTCAAGTGGATGGTAAGTAAGATACAGATACAAAAATATCTGACAGATATTATATATATATATATATATATATATATATATATAGGCCTTTAGTTACAGTACACATCTCCTGCATGGGTTCTCTCCAGGTGCAAAGAAAACAAGACCTTTTTTTTGTAGCACGTTGAATCGTGCAAGAAACACAGGGCTGCTTTGGGACGGCGGGGAAATGTTATACAAAACTCCTCTAGTCTCATCAAAGGCAGATAATTCATGAAAGATAGCTATCTTTTTCAGCTGGTGAATTATTCAGAAATGTGCATAAACAGTTTCAAATTCCACGCTAGGCCACAGAAAAAAACAAATTGTCAGTGAAATGTTATTTTCCCCAAGTGTCAGAAATATAAAAGGCTGCACTGACAAGACCTCAAATATTTTTTCTTTTTTCAATGGTGTGGAAAACATTGTGGAAAATATGACACAGGGAAATGGGGTTCTCGCCGTGAGTAGAGAGTAGAGAGTAGAGTAGAAATAGAGTATATTGTTTTATTATGTGGTTCTGAGCATAGATGTTAATTAACTTGTGACATTTCTATCCATAAATATTTGAATCTCTGACAATGCGTAACGTTTGATTATCTCACACTTTTTGTCTGCTCAGTCAAATTATAAAATGTAGAAAACTGTTTATGGGCTGAAAAATAATTTCTATGTTATCAGTAATCTGCTTTCCAGAATCCTGCTGAAACCAGTTCCTTCTCCTTCAAAATTTATGAATCATTTGGATCAGTCAGTGGTGTTTGTGGCCAACAGTCACCTTATCATGGGGGAGAGCTATGAGTTCCCCAACTAACCTAAACCTACAGTATGGCCCAAAAAAAGTAATGGTCATTTCTCCATCCCGTGGAACCACCACCTGTGGAAAGAATCACTGAGGTCGGATGCAGTACGTGGTATAATGTAACTAAGTACATTTACTCAAGTAACTGTACATAAGTAAAATGTTGAGGTATTTTTTACTTTACTCGAGTATTTACTCTTACTTCTACTCTACTACATCTCAGAGGCAAATATTGTATTTTTTATCCCACCACAATGTATCGCGATGTGACGCATTGTGAGCTTGTAGATCGGCTATTTTCAAACGATTTTGTATACATTGTAGCAGGCCTGGAATTTTGTCATTTTAGGGGCAAGGCAATAATAACAATAATGTGCTGAATTTAAGGGTTAGGGATGATAACCTAATCTGCAGTGAAATAGATAAATGATGGTTTACAATCTGATCCATGCTCAGACCTGCACCAATCAAAGTCACTGGATTGGTTTGGACTCAGGGGAGATAATATTTTATATTCTCAACAAAAGACACTGGTGTCTACATGACAAGAAAGACACACCGGTGTCTACTACATATTGACAAGAAAGAGACAGAGGAGAAAGTGGTACAGTCACCTGGGGCATTAAGGCCACTGTGGCCTCTGGTCATGCCATTTTTTGAGGGGCACAGGACCAAACTGAGAGGCAATGGCGGCCATGGCCTTCATGGCCTCCATGAAATTCCTGCCCTGCATTGTAGACATACTGTATGATAACTTGTGAAACGGGACATTCTGCCTAGTTTTACTTTTGGTACTCTTTTGATGCTAATACTTTTGTACTTTTACTCAAGTAAATTTTGATTACCAGACTTTTACTTGTAACAGAGTGTTTCTGCATGGCAGTGAGAAGAGACACAACTTGTCTCCAAAATGGCTGCTGTGCATAATTATAGCCTATTAGAGTGGTTCTCGCCACTCTAATAGGCTATAATGTGGAGTACCCACCACTCCAAGTATAGAATCAGACCTTGCACCAAGGGAAGGAGTTCTCAAGGCCTTGTTCATGGGTGAGGGGAGGACAGAGCGGAGATCATCAGGGGAGCTAGATGGCAGAAAGAACAAGATTGTGGATCCCTTAGGCATAGGGTCATCCCAGTTCAATCCGGGGCTTCCCCAGAGTTAGTGTCAAAGTGTCCTTGAGCAAGACGCTAAACCCCTAATTGCCCCCGTTGTGTAGGTTGATGCCTTGCACGGTTTCCTCCGCCATCGGTGTATGAATTTGTGTGTGAAATGTACCATTTACCATTTAGCACGGTCCGGATGCCTCCTGGGCGTCTCCCTAAGGAGGTTTTGATGCCATCTGCTTGCCGTCACTTATAATTGCCATTGGCATTCCTGCGGACACCGGCAGTGTTTCGTGCAGAGATCACACTATTGCTGGGATTGATTGCATGTGGAATAGGAGAGATACGCTTGTGTGACATTTTTGCTGAGCTGGCATGCACACAATGTTGGCATCGCACCGTGCCATTATACAAGGACAGATGCCGAATTAAACGGCAGGCAAATACCATTGCAGGCAAACTGCTGATGCTAATAATCCCTCCAATAATCACTACCCCTAAATTAGGAGCAACACAGGTTTGTTGGTGATGAGACGATGTGTTTTTGATTTTGTATGTCTCTTTGTGTCAAGTAGGCCTACTAGATGTTGTGTTCTCCATGATAGAGTTAAATTAAGAACTAGTACGTTCCGTCTCAGAGAGGGGAAAAGGGTCTTTATTTTGCGTAATAGGTTCATTAAATCATTATGAAGAGATTGGATACATGCTTTGTTCACATTTCGAAGTCCATACTTTTAAGTAGGCTTCATATAATTTCACCTGAGGACAGGTCACAACAATGAATAACAAAAGGCAGTGGGTATTCAGCTGTTGGATGGCATTGGTCAAGAAAAATGATTTTTTTTTTCTTTTTCTTTTTTTTCGGTTTTTGGCTTCAGTCAGGTTTAGTTACTTTTCTTTGTTTTTGTTGTATTATGTGTAGGTGCTTTTTATTTTCCTTGTCTTAAAAACAGGACACTGGGATCCAATATTGATGTACAAGAATTTTACTCACACCCTGCTGTACCCAAATAAATAAATAATTACAAAAAATAAAATAAAAAATGCTGTCAAGCTCTAAACGGCATCCCCAGATCCTTACCACACCAATACAACGTCTATGTTTAACCAAACGATCTGAACCAGCTGCAAATTAACCATTTAAAGTTTAAACCCTATACACTTACAGTCCCTGAGGGGCTATACTTGGTCCCCTACTTGTTTCTCAACCAAGAGCTATATCTTTGTCCATGCCTTATGCCTTATCCATAAACTTCTTTGCCTTTTTTTACTATTTTGAAAAACAATTTAAAATACTTCAAAATAAATTCATTGACACATTGTGAGCTTGTAGATCAGCTATTAAAAAAATATATAAATTAAAATAAAAAAAATATATATATACAGTACAGTATTTTCTGGACTATAAGGCGCACCTGACTATAAGGCGCACTGTTAATGAATGGTCTATTTTCAAACTGTTTTCATATATAAGGCGCACCTGACTATAAGGCGCACATAATAGACGCTACCGTTGTGTTATGCATCCAACAGATGGAGCTGTGCTAAAGGGAATGTCAATGTCAATGAATGATCCATATATAAGGCGCACTGGACTATAAGGCGCACTGTAGTTTTTTTAGAAAATTAAAGGCTTTTAAGTGCGCCTTATAGTCCGGAAAATACGGTATATATATATATATATATATATATATATATATATATATATATATATATATATATATATATATACACATACACATACATACACGCACACACACACTGTATAAACCTATAGCCTACTGCACGTACCAAAAAGTCTGACTTTGGGGGGAAAAAACTAAGTGAAGCAGCAGAGTTAAACATTAATATTTCCTCACGACTCACAGAAATGTCATGTTTCGAAAAACAGGTTTTGTTGAGACAAAAGTGTGCTGCCTTTAATGACCGTGAGAGGATAGGAACAAATGTGACTACTTCGCTCATCTCAGTCAGATGTAAAGTGGGACAGACGTTCATAAATTATGGAGTAAACAGCCCTGGAAGAGAAACTCAAATGTGATTTAGTCTAAAATGTTGCCTTGAAATCTACAGTACTGTAGTTTAGTATCTGCCCTCCCCGAGGAAGGCTTTTCCGAGCACTTTAGAATGATGCCATTCCAACAGCACTTTCCTCTGAGCTCAGCCATAATTCGGCACTGGTTTATGAAAAAGTCCATGGGACTAAACACATCTGGTCCAACCTGAATCTGCACGGGATTGCATTCATGTATTACCGTGCGTGTGACACGCGTGTGTGCGTGCGTGCGTGTGTGCGTGTGTCTACGTGTGTACATGTATGCAAATGCAGATGCACATCAATAATGTATGTTTGCATGTTCCATGGGCTGAACTTGTTTTGTATTTGTTTTTTTGCGTTGTATTCCATCAAGTTTCATATTCATATAGTTCTTTTCACTCTTACTGTATGTCTTTTTTATGTTAACTCCCACCCACTATAATGCTGTTATGTGCATTGCCTCAGTACTTCAGACTTAAGGAAAAAGCAACGAAGGTACACTGTAAACATAACGTTAATACAATATATCCATGATGTAACTAAGATGCAAATAAACATTGAGGACTCTGCAGTGTAGTGGATGCTGTATTTAGCCGTATGGTTTTCCATATGGGACTTAGGGTTAGGCCTACTCTCTCTGAACACGTGCACATGCAAAAGAACCAGGCTTCCAAACACTAAACGTGTTCATTTCTGGTCTGAATCCAGACAAGATGCCATTTGCGAAATGGGGAGCATGTATCCTCCATCGTGGTATAATTTCCTGTCATTAATTCCCTTCTCTCTGCCCTTCCATCTGTGGCTGTGAAAAGGCCCCAATCTGTTCGATTGGTCCTATTGTGCTCACATTTCCTGACCACATCTGCCAAGCAACTCTTGTCAGATGCCATTCGGATGTTTCTATAATGTCTTCCTACTTTGTGGACTGAGACGTGGATGCATGGATGGATGGTGAGTTGGATGACTCCTCTATCTCAGGGGTTTTCAAAGTGGGTGACGGGGCACCCTGGGGTGCCACGACGGCAGTCCAGGGGTGCCGCGAGATCATTTGATAATATTTGGAATTTATTTGGACACTTGAAAAAATATTTTGTATAATTTTAAACTTGAAGTACAAAGTTATTTTCAGTCAGTTCTAACCAAAATGGCTATTATCTCAACGTTTTCCTCGCAACATAACCACTAAAATATCATCACTGTCGGGCAGAAACCGCATATCTCCAAGTTTCAAATGTGTACGTCTTTTCGTAAAGCAAAGCCCTGCTTCATCATACAAGACTGTCGCACAAAACTAGTGAAAACAGCCGATCTACAAGCATGTGTGCTTGTAGATCTGCTGTTTTCACTAGTTTAGTACATTTTATAGATGATAAATACACAACGAACGGTTTTGGACATACAAGGTTTCCACCCGACAGCGGCGATATGCTATAAATATAAGGTGCTTGGAGTGAAAATTATAATGTAGGGGTGCCTCGGATTACAAAAAAATATTCATGAGGTGCCCTGAGAACCCCTGATCTATCTAGATTGATAGACCGGTTATTTATCCTTTTAGATGGAAATGGAAGTGGAAACCTAAAACAAAATGAGCTATTTCATTTGTCATTTGCTAGCACGTAACAGTCAGTTCTGCAAAATTATAAAAGAACAAGCTGACAATGATCAGCTTGTTGAGGTTTGGTGCTATCCGGAAATGCCTGGGTTATTGCGTGGGTGAAGTTGTCTCTCTCTCACCTTCTGCCTCCCTCTCACTCCCCCTGTCTCCCGCTCTACCTCTCTACCTCTCCCCATTATTGAGTGGCCAATGGCGTTTTTGTGCTGAGATCTGGGATCTCCATATATGGGCATAATCTGTCTGCCTACGCGCGCACACACACGCGCGCGCGCGCACACACACACACACACACACACACACACACACACACACACACACACACACACACACACACACACACACACACACACACACACACACACACACACACACGCACACACACACACACACACACACTTCTTGAACTTTAGTTTAAGAAGTTGAACAATGAAATAGATGAGACAAAACATTGGAAATGGATTAAAACAAATCCATCCATCTTATAGTAGCTCCAGTTGACGTGATGGATTTCAAACAGACCATGCAAACGATGTGTTGGATGACAAGGTACAAAGCAATGCGTACGGTATTGCTCCGGTCACAGATGGACTTTCACGCCCAACAATGGATTCCTATTTGATCGATGGGGCTACGCTATATGGCCACTGCACTCAAGAGTCCGAGAAGCTATGGCCTTTCGCTGCTTGATGGCTAAATGTTATTCCTCCCCCTTCATGCATGCATCCATGCATCTTCCCCAGATTTATGGAGGCCATGGCACTCCCCCCCGGCTCCAAGACACATATTTACCTTCTCAGAGGCCTTGTCATCAATCACAATGCAACGCCAAGGACAACCCATTTTCACTGACATTGCTCTGTCACAGACAAACTCAAATTGATTGACACAGGGGGAATAGTTGATGACTTTCCACTTGGTCTTGGGCTCTACACTGAATATTCCAATTGACATTTTGCTTTCTATAATGCTGCTAAATCAATGATTTGTTCATCAATGAACCTTAACCTTACATGTGAGTGTAACCTATTTATTCGCATTGCAAGTGATTTCTATGTCCATTAATGTTGGCCCTTTCTTAGAGTGTCTGTCTATTACATTAGACTTGAGTCTGCATCCTGTCAATAAAGCCAAGCCACATCCTTGTTAGGATTCTTCAAGGAGAAATACACATTGTTCCCGAGATTCCCTGCTTTTGCCACTGGCCAGGCTCTCTGCCACTCGGAAAGTGAATTAAACTAATGCATCTGTCTCCTCTCCAGTATTTATTAGTCTGATCTAAATCCACATCTCTTATACTGTGTCATAACCCTCTTTGACGGCCCATCCTATCCATAATACTCATTGCGCCTTTTGCCAGTATATTTGTGAGAAAAGGAAGTCGGAAGCTTTTACGATGCTTTCATGGATAAATGTGATTCCTCGATGATGACCTTGGTTCATAGGATGGTGGATGACAGGGGGATTTGGTGGTGCATTCAACTATTTTCAAGAAATAAATAAAAGATGTTTGACTGTGTTAGTGGATTAACACATGGGAAGCCAAGGTTTCTAACATTTCTAGCTGTTGCTGCTGCCGTCGTTCACTTACGCTTTAATTTTGAAGAGCCTCGGAAGCTTTGTGCGTGTGCACGTGAGTGTCCACTGACGATTGAGGAGGATAATCCATTTGTTTACAAACGCTCGCGAAACTAAAATCCAAACCGGGGCCGACCATCGCGGTAAAGTGTCGCCGTGAAAACAGGCAGATCTCTGCTTCCCTGGCGTTCTTTGCACCTTATTCATAGATAAAGCTGTTTTTATGTTTCAGCCTAGAATGGAAGTCAATGCAGCCTAGACCATCCATTTTGCTTCTCTGCGAGCCACGGTATGACGTATGGACCAGGGTCTTTCACAGACAACACAACAAGCGCGCAGCTGCACGCTGCACAGTTAACCCTTTGTCTCGTTCCTGAACGAGACAACTCCTTTTGGCACAGCGACCTCCAGTGGCCGTATCTCGTTACTGAACGAGTTTGGCCCCTTGGGTGTTAAGCAGCTATTTTCTCAAAATATATATTTTTAATGCCCATTGCCCAATAGTGAAGAAGAAGATCTAAAATACAGTGCTCCTCTGTCTTGTGTGCTCATAATCAAATATACATCTGAAATGTAATACAGTTGGGTGTGCATTAAAATGTACAGTTTGTGTGTATACAATCAGCGTAAGGGCAAACAGTGTGCAAAATAGACCATGGAGAAACAGGAAAGAAGAGATAACAGTCAAAAGTGCTTCAGCTACTATAAGTATGGGCAATATTTACAGACTTACGGTACAGTATGCATCAGGGCTCAGAGCCTGTTCAGCAGCGTAACTGTGCAAACTGTTCCTTAGGGCTGTGGTTCTCAACCTTTTCAGGCCGCAACCCCCAAAATAATCATAATTTTAACTGGGGACCCCCCACCCTATGAGCACTAAGATGTAGATTGGCTATTTTCACAATGTCTGCCTCTAATATTTGACAATATGGCCACTGTTTAATTTATTTTATTTTAGAGGTATTAAAAGGGTCTTAAAAGACGCGGTGCGAGGCGTTGTGTGCTTGTAGATCAGCTGTTTTCACTAGTTTAAATAATTAAATAACGGTTTTGGACATACAAGGTTTTCACCCGACAACAACGATATGTTGGTTTGTTTACTGTTTTGCATTAAGCTAAATCCTCTGGGGACCCCCTAAAATAATGTGGGGACCCCCCTGGCCGTGAGTGCGTGGTTGTTCTTGACCGTGAGTGCGTGGTTGTTCACATGATGCCACCATTTTGTCAGTGATCCAACATTTTCTCTGTGTAGGCCGTCTCATCATCATAATCGTTCTGGCCAGAGCCCTCTATTGGAGAGTCGCGCCAACTCCTTTCACTCCATGGGGCCAGGTCTTCTAGTTTATCTAATGCATCTATTGGCGAATAGTGACAAAGCGCAAACCGGAAGTTTACAGAATACATTGGGGTCTATGAGGGAAAAGTGACATTTCAAGTTGCATGAACCACGTGACCCGGCGCAGTTTCTGAACTCGCATTGGCAGAACTCTCTAATACAAGGCTCTTGTTCAGGCCAATCAGAGTCATGTCGTCAGCACACATGTGCTGAGGAGCACACACTCCTCACGTCGACGCTGTTGAACTCATCTTCCACTTATATTCTCATACAACCCAGCTTGGGTTATTTGGAGGTCAGAGCTTAACTTCAAATGCTCTGCCGTATGACATGAATTATCCTTTTTGAAGTGCACAAAATGCACGAAACTCCTTTGACATTACGGTCACGTACTTCCCCAACACCCGGCCAAGGTATCACAGAGCATATTCTATGAATGTACAGTGGTAATCAGCCCGCAGGAAGCAATTCAGTCATGTAAATAGAAAAGGACCTGGACGATAGGGGGTTGTGTGGCATTTCTGCCATTTATAAGAAAGATGAGCTAAATGAAAAATGTGTGTTGTTCACCTGTTTAGAGCATATCTGCTGCAATAAAGGTGACACATAGTTAATATACACATAGTGAAGATGCTTTCCAGCATAAAAAGTATGATTGTATAGTATGGTTTACATAGAAGTCAGTTAGTTGTCTTTCACATATACATATACATTTTATTTATTTATTCCTTAAATATTTTTCATCAGTATTGGGTTTGTGGGGTGGGGGGGCTTAGGGGGTGCTAAGCCTTCATCAGGGGGGGCTAGCCCCCCCCCCTGGAGCCGCCACTGATTTCACTATAGGATATATGTCACGTTACGGAAATTGAATCCTCTCAAAATACAATTTTGGGTGTTAAGCAGCTATTTTCTCAAAACATATATTTTTAATGCCCATTGCCCAATAGTGAAGAAGAAGATCTAAAATACAGTGCTCCTCCGTCTTGTGTGCTCATAATCAAATATACATCTGAAATGTAATACAGTTGGGTGTGCATTAAAATGTACAGTATGTGTGTATACAATCAGCGTAAGGGCAAACAGTGTGCAAAATAGACCATGGAGAAACAGGAAAGAAGAGATAACAGTCAGCTACTATAAGTATGGGCAATATTTACAGACTTACGGTACAGTATGCATCAGGGCTCAGAGCCTGTTCAGCAGCGTAACTGTGCAAACTGTTCCTTAGGGCTGTGGTTCTCAACCTTTTCAGGCCGCAACCCCCCAAATAATCATAATTTTAACTGGGGACCCCCCACCCTATGAGCACTAAGATGTAGATTGGCTATTTTCACAATGTCTGCCTCTAATATTTGACAATATGGCCACTGTTTAATTTATTTTATTTTAGAGGTATTAAAAGGGTCTTAAAAGTCCTTAAATTGTCACTTTAGAATGTGCATATCGTCGTCCAAAACCGTTCGTTTTGCATTTATCATTTTAAAAATGATTTAAACTAGTGAAAACAGCCGATCTACAAGCACACAACGCCTCGCACCGCGAGGCGTTGTGTGCTTGTAGATCTGCTGTTTTCACTACTTTTGTGCGACGGCCTTGTACGATGAAGCAGGGCTTTACTTTGCGAAAGAACGTCCAAATTTGAAACTTGGAGATACAAGGTTTCCACCCGACAACGACGATACATTGGTTTGTTTACTGTTTTGCATTAATCTAAATCCTCTGGGGACCCCCCAAAATAATTTGGGGACCCCCCTGGCCGTGAGTGCGTGGTTGTTCTTGACCGTGAGTGCGTGGTTGTTCTCATGATGCCACCATTTTGTCAGTGATCCAACCTTTTCCCTGTGTAGGCCGTCTCATCATCATAATCGTTCAGGCCAGAGCCCTCTATTGGAGAGTCGCGCCAACTCCTTTCACTCCATGGGGCCAGGTCTTCTAGTTTATCTAATACATCTATTGGCGAATAGTGACAAAGCGCAAACCGGAAGTTTACAGAATACATTGGGGTCTATGAGGGAAAAGTGACATTTCAAGTTGCATGAACCACGTGACCCGGCGCAGTTTCTGAACTCGCATTGGCAGAACTCTCTAATACAAGGCTCTGGTTCAGGCCAATCAGAGTCATGTCGTCAGCACACATGTGCAGAGGAGCACACACTCTCCTCTGCACACACAAGTCGTGCATTATGACAGGCTGCGTCCCTACACCCTACCTGTAACATATCCTTTGGCGGGCCCTGTGAAGGGTATCTTTCCCTTTCCCTCGCCTACTGTGGAGCATGGAGAGGCTCTCCCTCGGAACGACCGTACAGGCTATTCTCCGCCTCCTGCGGAGGTGGTCTGTGATCCTGGAGTGGGGGATGGCTCCTTCGAGTCCCCTGTGCACACGCCTGCCCCGCCTAGGGTTTCTCGGGTTGGGAGGCCTGTGCGGGCCCCTATACGTTTTGGGGATTATGTGATGTGATGGGTGCATGCCACAATATTTTCTGTTTTTGTTGTGTTCTATGACTTCATTCAGTGAGGTTGTAATACTTTTGCACCTTGTTTACATGTCTCACTGGGTCATTCAGATTCAGATTCAGATTTCTTTATTAACCATTGTGTAATACACATAGGAATTTGCTTTGGCATACTACATGTTTACACACGTAGTCACCACAGCAGCCATGGGCGGCGCATATCTTGTCATGTGGGATTTTGAATAATGTGTGTTTACAGTGCCTTGATATTGGGTTTATGCACTTGTGTACTTTATTTGTTTTTCTCTCTACATTGTTCCTTTTGGTCCTCTCTTGTTGAATGTTGTTATAAAAAAAAAATGAAGAAAAGACACATGGAAATGAGGACATTTCTTTTTGTAAGGGGGGACATATGTAGGGTTTCCATTGTACACTCGGGGATTGTTTGGTTATGCCTAAAGGATGATGTCATAAGATGGGGACGTTGTTGTTCTGTTGTGTTGGGGAGAGACACATGTGTGCAGATATATAATATGGTTTAGCCGAGTTGGCGTTCCAAAGAGTTACCTCCTGGTCATCTTGTCTTTATAAAGAGATCATTAAGCTTACACATATATACACCGCCGTCTCGGACGCTACACTAATATGACA
Organism: Nannobrachium achirus; assembly: GCF_963921795.1. Lineage (NCBI taxonomy): Eukaryota > Metazoa > Chordata > Actinopteri > Myctophiformes > Myctophidae > Nannobrachium > Nannobrachium achirus. Next base: position 43,389,523 of record NC_137829.1, on the reverse strand, counting down.
AACGTGATTCACTCGCACCTAGGTTATGGATAGCTGATGAACAGACCAGTTTCCAGCTCCAAATCTGAGGACTGTAGGTGATCGGATAGGGTTTTTGTGAGGCTGAAGATGCTTTCCAGCATAAAAAGTATGATTGTATAGTATGGTTTACATAGAAGTCAGTCAGTTGTCTTTCACATATACATATACATTTTATTTATTTATTCCTTAAATATTTTTCATCAGTATTGGGTTTGTGGGGTGCGGGGGCTTAGGGGGTGCTAAGCCTTCATCAGGGGGGGCTACCCCCCCCCCCCCCTGGAGCCGCCACTGATTTCACTATAGGATATATGTCACGTTACGGAAATTGAATCCTCTCAAAATACAATTTCGGTCAGTCTTTAAAAGCCCAGCTAGTCCACAGACTCCACACCCACACCAACGATTCGTGATGCAACGAAACTGCTGCAGTCACAGGTTTTGGCGGACTTTGGGGATTCTGTTGCAAATGGTTGCAAGTTGCAACCTGTTGCATTGCAAACCATTGATGTGGACTGGGGGTAAGGATACATGGGGGTTGTGGCTGTTGTCTTTTGTTTCTCAACCTCTGAAATAGAAAATCAAAAAAATAAAATAGAATATTTTATGTCCCTGTGCTGAGCCAATGGTTGACTCCCACAGAGCACAAAGCGAACGTTGTGTGTGTGCGTGCGTGTGTGCGTGCGTGCACAAGTGAACTGATAGCCTATATATGCACAAAACAAACTTCCGACAGAAGACAACTGAAAATCACAGAGCAATGTATAAGAAACACGAGGTTGAAAAGCAGATGAAGAAAATCTGTTTATGCAAATTGTTATCGGTGTACTTACTATTCATCAGACATCAAGCCATTCTCTCAGAATGCAGCAGTAATGCTTTGTTAAGGCTTTTGTTGACAACTGAGAAAGAAAATACATTTCCCTAATTCTTATTTATTTGTGGTTTGGAATGGATGATTTAGTGCTCTGGCAGAGCAAAATCTAATGTAGTCCTTTATGGGAACGTGTGGGTGCATGTGGGTGTGCGTGTTTGCTCGTCCATTTGTCTTTGAACAAGTGCATGTGCAATTGTGCATAGCAGCATATGAATGGTGTATGCAAGTATGAACACTGGCTAAATCTACTGTGTTTGGCAAGACTTGAAAAAGTTGGTGTTGAGGCTTGCGGGGGGACATGCAGGGGTTCATCAATAACCGCTGGCCTCATGAAAACTTAATTCATTTGACAGAAGAGGAGCAGAGACCCCGTTTTCTCTGTTGGAACCATGTTGATGATATAGAAGACATCCTTTAACATCACCCACTCCTGCACAGCCACTGCTCACAAATAGATTAAATAGAAAAATAGAATGTGCATGTGTGCGTGCGTGCGTGCGTGCGTGTGTGTGTTTTTGTGCACATGTGAAAGAGAGACAAATCACACGCATAGCTCTCCGTCTATCTTCCCCTTCGTACATCCGTTCCATAGTGTCATCAAGACAAATGCCACTGCACTGTCTGCAACTTTGATTATGTAAAACATTGTGTTTCACAGTTTGGTCGAAGCAGTATCTGCAATGCGGGGAAAATGTTACGGTGGACAGATAATGTGTTATCGCAGAGTTCAGAGATTATGATTTGCACTTAGCGTACTAACCTCTCTCTCGCTGGGTATCCTGCAGGCCCATGAAATATTCAGTTCTCCATCCCACAGGACGGAGAGAGAGACTCATCTTGGTTCTGTATTTCATCCTTGTTCCCTGACCTTCCTCTGCTTGCTCCTGTCACAAAACATAAAGAGACCCTTTTTCATGAGCACCGTGTATGACACATCAGTGGTATGGCTGTTATAATGGTGGGATCAGGCATTTCGTAACGGTGTAGTTAGGTGCATAAGCCGTTAGCTGACAGCTGCCATTATCGATGTATTTGGGGTATTTTCCCCCCATATGTATTCTCGGAAGGCAGCAAGCACATTTCTAGGTTGCAAACCACATGATTGCTGCCTTTTAGACGTGTTGCTGCTCGGCTAGTTTAAATGCGATGCATAATATGTGACTTTGTTATGTCCGACCGAAAGTACATCATGTTAGGAGATGGGCTCTATTATGATCCAGGTCTTATGCCTTATGCCTTAACTTCTTTGCCTTTTTTTACTATACAGACATATTTCTTTTAATATTTCAAATAGCTGATCTGCAAGCTCACAACGTGCAGATGTAGATCAGCATTTGAAGTATTTAAAAATGTTTTTCAAAATAGTAAAAAAAAGGCAAAGAAGTTAAGGCATAAGGCATAAGACCTGGATCATAATAGAGCCCTATAGTGTTTTAATATTTTCTAACGTGGCCCTCTTTGAGAAAGGTTTGGACACACCTGCTTTACAACATAACTGGAACGCATCGTTCTAATTTGAGGCAAACTTGAGCTTGCTGCGCTAGCTGACTCTAATCACACACGGCCGATTAGAGGTCCACCTGTGCATGTTTTCATCAAAGTGGTTTTGTCCCCTGAATCTGCCCACATAATCAAGAAATAAATCCATAGGCATGACGGGGAAATAGGCTATAGCGAACATTATCCAAAAGAGATGTTGTAAAAGTGGGACATCCGGTGGCTGAATGTTGCTTATTTTTCTTTATTTTTATTTTTTTTATGTTTGCAAAAACTATTGTTTAGGTTTTTTTTGTGGTTTTAGAGGGTGTTGAAAGCAACCCACCTCCAAGACAAAACTATGCAGATTCTGAGTGGAAAACCAATCGTATTCTTAGTCATTTAGAACTGTTTTTGTATACACAATGATCTTGCAATTGTCAATATACTTCTTCTTCGTTCTCTGATTTCTGTATATTGTAAGCCCTGCCCTGTCCGTCGTTTAATGTTAATATCCAACTGAAAAGAAGGCTGTGTGAACAATGATAGAAGCAAAAAAGGCTACCAGTTGAACATTTAATATCTGACCTTTATTACCTTCTTCCTTTGTCTCTCTGTCTCTCCCCTTCGGCTCCCGCAGCCACATTCCATCCACCTCACCCAGGTCCATCTGTCGTCGGTCCCTCATCAGTCCTGCAGTTCCCTCCCTGCCCATCTATACTGGTTTCACTCCCCTCATGTAACAGTGGTTCTCAACCTTTTCAGGCCGCGACCCCCAACCCTGACGAGCAAAAGAGTTGAGGCATTACATTTTGTATAACATGGTTCCATTGTGAAAATAGCAGATCTACATGCTCACACCTCGCGTTTTTCACAACTATTTTCAAAATTTCAGCCTCTAATATTTGACACCCTAACCCTTTTAGATGTATTAAAAAGTCCTGAAATTGTCACTTTAGAAATGTGCAGATATACCCTCTATACGCTTAAACTTTATGTTGTTTTGTTTACTGTTGAGTGAGAAAACAATGTTTCACATTAGGTTAATCACCTGGGGACCCCCCAAAATAATTTGAGAACCACTGCACCAGAAGACTGGACTTGACTCTTTGTCACACTACAGTACTTTGTGCTTTCTGCTTCGCCTCCCTTGCCTCCTAGTGTTAGATCTAGGATTTCTTGAGTTCCGCCTCAGCTTTTGTTCAACGTGCTTCTGTGTTTTTCTTTCTTCTTTCTTTCTTTTTCTTTTGCCTTTCACCTGTCAGTGGATATTGGATTATAGCCTGCTCCCCTTGTGGATTGCTTGCCTGCCTGACTAAGACGAAAGCCTGTTCTCCTGCTCCGTCAATACACTTACTGTACTGAACCTGCTGTGCCTCTGGTTGTTCTGCACTCGGGTCCTCTTCTCCTGACCCACCATAACACCCCCACGTCTGAACAACACACTGCTGCGCCTGCAGCTACTATCGCAAACAACTGAAAACCGTAATTGATTTGACAGTTAAATTAAGCTGTTTACCTCGGTGTACTGTAGCATTGCAACGGCATGCACGCAACTGTTGTTAAATCATAAACGTACGCTTGATATCGGCATAATGGTGTATATGAGCAAATAACCACCTCTCAAATTGACAGCTCTGCCATAGGGCTTTCACGAATAGTGATTTTTAGTATTCTAATTATTCAACCTCAAAGTATTCGAATAGTCGAATATTCGACAGGACTGGCCAAACTGTCCAATATTAAGTAAGCAAGAGGCGAACATTGTGAAAATAGCCGATCGAGGCGTTGTGAGCATGTAAATCGGCTATTTTCACAATATTTATCTGCGGAACCGAGTCACATTAAATGTAATACCTACAATTCCAAGTGCTTGTCAGGGTGGGGTTCCCCGGTTCAAATATGTTTATTTTGGGGGTCACAGCCTAAAAAGGTTTGAGAACCCCTGGTATAGAGCATTAACACATTCATCCACCAGGGGCATTTACAACTCATTCTTATGAATTCCTATCTAGCCAAGCTTTATAAACTGTATATTTTTTAAAGAGAAAACAATAAAAAAAAAAGTAAAATAAGCGAATATTCGACTTCGGTGAACAACGTCGAATAGTGACTTTGATATTCGAATATTTTATGGTGAATGCCCTACTCTGCCATAGTTAGTGCTTGCTAGACCTCTCCTGTCCGCTCAACCACTTTATGTGCTGGCTCTTCCCTGTGCCTGACAAATCCCCCCGTTATTTATCTCTCTCTTACTTTCTATTCGTCCCCCTCAACTGTGGAAGTTGATTAAGAGTGTAGAGATGGGATTTATTGCTCTTTGAAGTGAGCTAGATCTTTGGGATCCGTTCCTTTCAAAGAGCCGTTCAAAAGACTCAGGCTCATTTTATTTTTTACTAGTTACTTGATTATAATTACACTTCAACCCTATATTGATAACATTTCGGCCATATACTTTTCCACCGATCTACACACTCACAATGTGTCGTGTTGCATTGTGAGCTTGTAGATCTACATTTTATTCATTGGAAATTGTGAGTACTTAAGTTTCTACTATTGGTACTTTAAGTACATTTTGATACCAATACTTTTGTGCTTTTACTACATTTTTCATTCCGAACTTCTACTTAGCAGCAGAGTATGTCCACATTGCAGCATCGATACTTTTACATAAGTAAAGAATTTGAGTTGCTACTTTTTCCACCACTGTGTTCATTAGTAAGGAACAGCTCCCTACTGCGAACCGGATCCCATCGTTGATTTCAAAGAGACGTTCAAAAGACTCGATTTGTTCGCGAACGTCCCATCTCTATGAGAGTGGCCTATTATTTACAACAATGACTTGTTGGCCGGTGGTCTACAATTTTGGAAGCTACACTACGCCAGAGCGTGACTGATGTTGCTTTTGAAAACCTTTTGGGGAAAAGAAACGAAACAAATTCCCTGGAAAGCCAGGTTGAAGTAGGGCTGACATTAGCCAGACTCATAATGTGGGATCAGGAATGTGTGAGTGATTCTGCGTTATTATCAGTCTGGCTAATAATGCCAGGCTATGTCTGAAGAGGTACAAAATAGCGACACATCAGGGGGCGCTGTACCTAGCTGTAGTCAAGATGAAACTCTGAACCATTTCCTGTTCGAATGCAATAGATCTAAAGCTGTGTGGGCCAGCATGACTGGAATTGGTCTTAACGTAGAGGTGAACGAAAAAGCATGTAGGTATGGGGTCTTCAGAGAGAAAATGGAGAGGGAAAAGCATGATTTCTTTTGGTGGATTTATGGTGTGGTCATAGCAAAACTATGGAAGACTAGATGTAAAATGTCTTTGGGTCAAGTACAAATAATTCCACACAACATTGTTTTTAACCAAATTCTGTCCAGTCTTAAGGCCCATTCCCACTGGGCCAGATAACAGATATCTGGAGATATTTCTCCAGATATTTCTCCATGCAAAGTGGATGGTAGATACAGATAAAAAAATGTTTTGCCACAGATAAAAGTATCTGTGGCAAATATCTGTGGTATATTTTTTTTTATCTGTATCTACCATCCACTTTGAATGGAAAAATATCTGGAGAAATATCTCCAGATATCTGTTATCTGGCCCAGTGGGAATGGGCCTTTAGAAGGGCCCGTACTCTAGACAGAAACAGAGGAAAGAGAACACCTTGGCACCTCCTGAATTTTTAACTGTTTAACTGAAAAAATAAATTTAAAAAAAAAGTTTTGTCTATTATGAGATTCTTCTTGTACATTTTGAAAAAAAAAAAAAAGTATGTATTTGTGAATACAAAATTGTTTAATAAAGTTTTATATTTAAAAAAAAATACATACCTATAGGTGGAATTGGCAAAGGGGCCTTTCTGTGTGGAGTTTGCATGTTCTCCCCATGTCTCCTAGGGTTGGTGCCCTCACAAAAACATGCAGTAATCCTGGTCTCTATAGACCGTTTTCCTGAGCACGTCCATGTAGAGAGCACCACCGCCATTGTGCCGACAGCAGCCAGTGGTGGAGTAAAATGATTGAAAATGGGATAGGCCTATATCATCAAAACTTTATTACAGCCGAAGCCAAAGCTAGACAAACAAACAGATAAAAAACAATATAAATTCATTAAGACAAATAAAGATCTAAAAAAGAACAAATAAAAACATCTATAAAATACACTCATACCAATGTTTCCACATATGAGAGCTATATCTTACAGAGCTATACTTTGGATTGATCAACATATTAATCACCTCATTATGAGACCCATCAAGTCTACTTTTAAAGCTAAACGTCAGGTTTCTCAGGAGAGCCTGGAAGGTGGTGAGACCTGAGTCACAAAACACAAGTGTTTCGTATGAAACACCTGTTTGTTAAGAATCGGAAGGAAGCACTCCACTCCTATGGGTGTCGCTAGCGGCAACCAAGAATAACAGAATCACTCACATAAACTCCCGTAGGACAATTCCCATTGGCCGAAGGGTATGTCCGTCAAATGACGTACCCGCCTGGAGGCGGACCCCTATAAATTCCCCATCCGCCGGATGTTCCCCCTCTTTTGAGAGAGCTCTGCGCAAACTCACGAACAGGGTCCTCACCGGAGTGGAGTGCTTCCTTCCGATTCTTAACAAACAGGTGTTTCATAAGAAACACTTGTGTTTGTTTACGAATCTCCAGTCAGCACTCCACTCCTATGGGAAACATAAACTCCCGGAAGCAGAAACGAACCAACAGGAATTAAGGAACCCTTACAGACTAGGCCCACCAGAACCCACCTCAATCCCAGTCTGCCCCAAGTTAAAACCGAAGGGAAAACTCAGGAAAAGGGCCCCCCTCCACCAGAGCCACTACCCTCTGGTCTTGGTGGAGGAAGAAAAGTGTAAAAACACTTACAAAACTCCCTGAGAGAGAAACCCTACCAAGGGACTCAGCTCAGGAGGAAGGGGAGGAAGCGGCCACCCCAAGGACAGAATGCGCCAAGGAATGAGGCGTTAAGTCCAGGTGATAGTAAGCCGCAAAAGTGGAAGGCGACCTCCAATTAGCCGCCATACAGACCTCTTGGATGGAAGTCCCTTTAGCGAGACCCCAGGAAGAGGAAACTCCCCTAGTCGAATGGGCTTTAAGACCGAAGGGTCTAGCCACCTTCGCACTGTCGTACGCCAAATTAATGGTGTCCACAATCCACCCCGACAGAGTCGACTTAGCGATCTCAGTCTTACCAGTGGACTTTCCGTGAGAGACAAACAGACTACTAGACCGTCTGCGGTCCTTAGTCCTCTCACAGTAAACTCTCAGCGCCCTAACCGGGCAAAGACAGTTTAGCCTTCTATCCTCCTCCGAAGCGAAAGGAGGAGGGTGAAAGGCCAGAAGTTCCACCGGAACTTCCTGAATCCTCCCGTTCTTGGGTAAGAACTTGAGGTGAGGTTTGAGTAAGACCTTACGGTCATCACCCGAAAACCTCATACAGCCCTCATCTACAGAAAGAGCATGAAGGTCACTGACCCTCTTGGCTGTAGTCAGAGCCAGGAGAAGAGCCGTCTTAAAGCTAAGAAGCTTCAAGGAGATAGACTCCAAAGGCTCAAAGGGAGCCTGACTCAGACCCCTTAGGACCACCTCAAGATCCCATGAGGGGACCAACGGTCTAGCTGCAGCAGCGTCTCGTTTGACCTCAGCCAGAAACTGAGACACCCAAGGGTTCTTAGAAGGTTTAGAACCCTCAAGGCCATTGTGGCAGACATCAATGGCAGCCACATAGCCCCTAAGAGTAGAGGCTGCTAGCTTCTGGACCACACAGGACTGCAGAAAGTCCAAAAGGTCCTTCAAGGACGCAGAAGCCGGAACCACCGAAGGGCGGTTTGACCTGCACCAGGAGACGAAGGCCTCCCATTTACCCCTGTACACTTCCAGAGTACCAGGAGCTCTGGCCCTCTGCATCGTGTCTATGACCGCAGGGGCCAGGCCGGCAGCCCTCAGCCTCTCCCTTTCAGGTGCCAGACCCACAGGTCTAGGCGCTGGGGGTCCGGATGGAAAATCTCCTGGTTCGCCTGGCTCACCAGATCCCTGAGTAGGGGCAGGCGCCAAGGCCGACCGACCAGGAGAGGCGCTATCAGGGAACTCCAAGTCCCCTGACTCGGCGCCACCAAGAGCAACTCCAGGGAGTAACGTCTGACCCTCTCGAGGGTCGGACGAATCAGCTCTAGCGGTGGAAAGGCATACAGAAGGCCCAGCGGCCAGCTGCGAGACAGAGCGTCCAGGCCCAGTGGGGGAGTCCCCGTCAGGCCAAAGAACAGAGAACACTTCGCGTTCTCTGACGACGCGAACAAGTCTGCCACCGGGTGGCCAAACCTGAGCCAGATCTCCTCCGCCACTGAAGGTCGGAGAGACCAGTTCTCGTAACGTGGTTCCCCCCTGGACAGCAGATCTGCTCCGCTGTTCAGGAGGCCTGGAACATGAGAGGCCCTGATCGACTGTAGTCGACCATGGCACCACAGTGTCAGGTCCCGAGCTAACCTGTCTAGCTCCCGGGACCTCAGCCCCCCCTGTTTGTTGACATAACACATCGTCGTGGTGTTGTCCGTCCTGACGAGGACGTGCCAACCCAGGATCAGGGGTTCGAAGTGACGAAGGGCCAGCATCACCGCCATCAACTCCAGGTAGTTGATATGGTGGTGTCGCATCTCCGGGCCCCAAAGGCCCCGTGCTGTGCGACCTTCTAAGGTCGCGCCCCAGCCTGAAAGGCTGGCGTCCGAGGTGATCACCTTGCGGTGAATCACCTCTCCCATTCTGACTCCGGCCGACAGGAAGTCGGCTCGCCGCCAGGGTAGCAGCGCCTCCACAGTCCTGTGAGGGACCTGCACCAGAGCGCGACCCTCGGTGGACGGGATCCGACGGGATAACATCCACCTTTGAAACGGTCTCATGTGGAAACGTCCTAGTTGCACAAGGTGCAGGACTGAGGCCATGAAACCCGTGAGGCGCATGACCCTCTCGTAACGGACTGTGTTCCCCGTTTGGAAGAGGGCTGCACAGGAGAGAAACTTCTCTATCCTCTCCTGCGAGGGACGGGCGATCATTGACTGCGAGTCCAGAATGGTCCCCAGAAAGGTGGTTCTCTGTGAGGGTGTGAGAGCACTTTTCTCTAGATTGATGCAAAACCCCAGAGACTGTAGGTGGTCCAAAACCAACCTGGTGTGACGCGCCACCTCCTGCTCGGAGCTCGCGCAAATCAACCAGTCGTCCAGGTAGTTTGCAATCCTGATGCCCTGGCGCCGTAGAGGTTCGAGCGCCGTCTTGGTCACTAGAACGAAGAAACGGGGGCTCAGCGACAAGCCGAAGGGGAGAACTGTGTACTCGTACACTTTCCCCTGGAAGGCGAACCTGAGGAATTTTCGGTGAGGAGGATAGATGGAGACGTGTGTGTACGCGTCTCTTAGATCCAGAGAGGTGAACCAGTCGTTCACCCTCACCGAACGCAGCAGGCTGGCAGAAGTCAGCATCTTGAATTTGAAGGTTTTCAGATACTGATTCAAAACACTTAGGTTTAGAATGGGCCGTAGCCCTCCCGTCTTCTTGGGCACGAGGAAGTAGGTGGAGTAAAACCCCAGCCGAGTCTCGTTTCGAGAGACCTCCCTTACTGCGCCTTTGAGAAGAAGGGCTTGTATTTCCTTTCGTAACGCGGCCGCCTTGCGGCCCTTCTCCCTGGTGAAGAGTACTTTGGAAGTTAGAGGGGGGGATTTGTAGAATTGAATCCTGTAGCCCCTTCTTATGGTGCGAGAGATCCAAGGGTTCGGATTGCACCGCTTCCATTGCGAAAAGCAGTCTGCCAGGGGAGTGTAGAGAGGAAGAACGGTCGGCACCGCCCTCGCGGGACGCCCGGTGTCGTTTACCGAGCGCCTCTTGAGGGGCCTTGCTTCCGTCGACACGTCCTGACGTGATGACGTCGGGAGGGCGTGAGACGTTCTCCTCGGCGGAGCCGGAGGGGAAAACGAGCGTTCCTCTGACCCCAGCGGAGCCGGGGGAGGAAGCGAACGTACCCCGGGAACCAGCGGGCCGGGGGAGAAAACGAGCGCGCCTCGGGGATCGGCGGAGCCGGAGAGGAAAACAAGCGCTCCCGCTGCCGAGGGGCCGCCCGGGCGGGACGGCCGGAACGACGGACCGAGTGCACCTGAGGAGGAACGGTCACGTGGTTCGATGCTAGCGGTGCTGGAACAGAGGGTAAAGGGACTTTTCTGACCTTTGCCCGAGGAGGGCCTAAAGGAAACGTCTCCAAAACCCGCGGAGACGGACGTTTTAACTTTAGCTCGTTTGGCCTGACTGAAAACGTCCCGAGAGGGCTCATAGATACCTTTAGCAGAGAGTCTTGCTCTGGAGAAAGGAGTGACCCTGGAACAGTTAGAGAGTGTGGAGGGGAAGCTATGCTGCTCTCTAGTGGAGAACCGTGAGAAGGAGGATTTACACTGGGAAAAAGCATCTGAATAGGCTGTGACCCTGTACCTTTTAGAGCAGCTGTGTGTGGACTGTGTGTCTGTGAAGTTAGCAGATTGTGAGGAAGAGCCCGAAGGGGCTGACAATCTAGAGCTACCTGTGTCGATCGTGCGAGAGGAAGAACCACACAATTTTCTGGCACACACATTTTTACTGTCAGTTTTTGTGGAGACAATATTTTGACAGAACCAGCAGGAGGCCGAGTTACAGGTTTTGAATAAAACAAACTTTTTAATGACCCCTGCTTTCCCCTCCCCAGAGTGTCACTTGCGCTGAGACCTTCCGCGGCCCCTCGCGGAGCGGAAAGGCTGACGCTGGGGGTTTTCCTCCCTGGGCCTCTGAGTGGGCGGCTCCTGGCTTGGATGGCGGCGGGCCGTCTTGGAGGAAGACCTGGAGCTAGAGGAGGCCGAGGTCTTGGAGCCCCTACTCTTGTTCTGGGAGCGGGAGGCTCTTGGCTTGGAGGCTGCCTGGGAATAGGAGCCTCTAGTGGACTGTGGCGGGAACAGGGGGCCCCGGCTGGGAGGGGGGGGCATCATGTCCTGTACAATCTCCAGGGTTTCCTTGCGGGCTGCGGCCTGTCTCTGGAAAACCTGGTAACCGTCCGCCAGGATCTCTTTGGGGGAGCTGGGGAGCTTGAGGAGCTCCTCTCTCTCCTCGAAGTCTTTAGCCGCGGCGACTGGGTAGAGCCAGCGGAGAGCCTGCTGTTGCATGATGAGGTCCATAGCACGACCTGCCCAGGAGATGGCATGGAAGTTGGCATCTATTAGGTGGTCCACCGAGGCCAGGAGTTCTGTGGCAACAGCAGGAGGCAGGGAGCCGGATGTATTCTGAATCTGTTTCTGAATGTAGGCTCCCAGGAGACCAGTGACGTTCAGGTCCCTAGCAGAGTGGCCGATGGCCCTGTAGGTGTCACGTGCGCCCTTGGACATCTGGTCTTCAAAGCTGTCGACCAGTTTGGGGGCGGGTCTCAGGGTGAAGGGCCCCTTAGAAGCCTTGGGGTTCTTTTTGTAGAACTTGGCCTGAAGAGTAGCGGCCAGAGTCGGGCTGATCTTGGGGCAGGAAGGGACTCCGATCTCTGGACCTCCCACGAACTCCGAAGAATAAGGGAGTTTGTCTGGGTCCCAGTGCTTCTCCCAGGTTTCGTGCAGCGCCTCTTGGTAACCGGGGATCTGAGGAAGCATGCACATCACCTGCGGGGGGGGGGGGGGCTTGGCGAGCCTTCCCTAGGCGGTGCACCTTAGCCTTCTCTGCCTGTGGAGCGAAGGCAACAAGCAGATCCAGGTAACTGGTGGCTCTCTCTAGTACACTCCAGGCCTCCGGAAGAGGAGGGGGGCCCTGGGAGGAGGAGCTCGCGTTGTTGGGTCTTGGAATGGCGCCTGAGGAGGCAGGAGCGGGACCCAAGGAGCTCAGAGAGGAGCCTGGCTGGAACGCCGCCATGATGTTGAAGAGACTAGCCGCTTGCGCGGCGTGTCGTTGCCTAATCAGCACCGGAGTGCGGAGGCAATCGCTGCAGTTCGGTTCGGGCAACAGGCTGTCGGCGGCATGGGCCCAGTGCCTGCAGCGTACACAAAGTTGGTGCAAGTCCACCGACTCCAGGAGAAAGGGGCAACTCGGAGTGGTGCATGCACGGCCGGCGGGCGTGGAGCTAGCCGTAGCCATCACTGTTAACACAAGCTAACAAGCTAACAAGAAACGCTAACAAGGCTGCGAGCGTAAACAAGCTAACGAGGCTAGCGAGCTAACAGAGAACAATAAAAGTAGAACGAAGAGAAGAATGGAATGAGTCTCGAAACCGGGTGGCTCGACCTTACTTGCCAAAGTCAGTTCAGACGAGACGAAAATCTTTCTCTTTGAGGAACGTAGATAAAACTTTAGGAACTTCTTAATGCTGGAAACTTCGTTGGAGCGAGTGAGTGAAACAAGCAATCCAGTTGAAGCAGAAGCGAAAAAGAGGGGGAACATCCGGCGGATGGGGAATTTATAGGGGTCCGCCTCCAGGCGGGTACGTCATTTGACGGACATACCCTTCGGCCAATGGGAATTGTCCTACGGGAGTTTATGTGAGTGATTCTGTTATTCTTGGTTGCCGCTAGCGACACCCATAGGAGTGGAGTGCTGACTGGAGATTCGTAAACAAACAGCTGGCTAGCACTGCCACCCTTAGGCCTCTTTAGGAGGATCCTGAGTGCATCATTATAGCTATCTTTAGCTTACGCATACTCTCTGTTTTATAGTTCACCCTGATAGTGGAGCTGTATATAAAGGAGTACAGTAAGCTCTGAACAATTTCACCTTGACCTCATCTGAGCAGTAGAAAAATTTCCTGACTAACATGTTAGCCTGCACAATACGTCTCTGTCTGTGCATGTCTGAATCATCTTCCATCTTGTCATTAATAATGTGCCCCAAATATATACTCAAGTAAAGTACAAATACTCAAAAAGAATTACTTAAGTACAGTACTTAAGTAAATGTAGGCTACTAGTTACTTTGCACTGCTGTTTACACCTCAGCAATCTACAGCGCCCTCTACAGGGGAGTGCTCAGGAAAACGGTCTATACAGCATCCCCCTGGCCAACGGTGGCGCGGCTGGCGCCTGATGATGGGGAAAGGAACTGGTTGGAATAATGTGTTCCTTCCACGCACTACGTCCAACCGGGGAATCTCCCTGTTGGCCTGCCTGCCTATCCCTTTCAGTGGAGAGATGGGCATCAGAGGAACCTAGTGAGTGAGTAGGTGTGTTCGAGATGGAGAAGATTTGATAGGTAGGGAGGTGCCAAGCCATGAAGAGATTTATAGACTACGCGAGGTACTTTAAAACAGATTCTGTATTTAACTGGGAGCCAGTGCAGTTGCTGAGGGGTAGGGGTGATGTGCTCCCGGGACCGTGTGTGGCGGACAACTCTTGCAGCCAAGTTTTGGACATACTGTCTTTTTTCATCCCTGAGTGGATACACAAAGGAGTAGGGCATTACAGTAATGTAGATGCGATGGGATAAAGGCATACATGAGAGTTTCTGTGACAGAGTGGGAACAAAGAGGGGTGCAGTCTGGATGTGTTTTTTTTTTCTTTTTTTACTTGGCAACAGAGGATGTAATACAACCAGGAATGTACTGTACGCATTCAGATGGGAGGAAACGATAGCCCAGATTTATTTTTTATTTTTATTGAGGTAGTTAGATAGATACCTTTATTATCCCAAGGGGGAAATTCAGTTGTCCAATAGTAGCACAGCAGTATACAGTTATTTACAAAGTTACAGAGACGTAAGAAAAGATAGATAAGAGGGAAAAAAACAAAACAAAGACAAGAGCAGTACAGTACCAATAAAGAGAAGGTGCATCAATAGAGGGGGCGAATAATATATAAGTATATATACATAAAGTGTCTTGCAAAAGAGACCATAGCAGTCAATGCTAGTTAGTGCAAACAAGTATCTCACTGTCATTGTTAAACAAAGCAAAAATACTCAGAAACTACCAACACTAACAACCTAATAGTGCAGTGTCAAAAATCAGTGCGAAAAAAGAAGAAACTAGGAAGCGTGTCACCGCAAGGCGCACATGAGCACTCTTCCTGGAAGGTCCTTAGAGGTCAAAGTCAATACAGCAATAGTTCCTTAGAGGTCAAAGTCAATACAGCAATGGTTCCGTAAGTCTAAGTTAGGAAGGGAGACCTTTTCAAGCATCCATGCATTAATATCCTTAAAATGACCACTTAACCATTTTTCGACCCATCTTCATATAATTGGTCCTCACTAATGCTCATTAGGCCTATAATATCATCACTGTCGGGCAGAAACCTCCTATCTCCAAGTTTCAAATTTGTGCGTTTTTTTCACAAAGTAAAGCCCTGCTTCATCATACAAGGCCGTCGCACAAGGGTAGTGAAAACAGCAGATCTACAAGAACAGTGCTTGTAGATCGGCTGTTTTCACTAGTTTAAATCATTTTTGACATGATAAATGCAAAACGAACGGTTTTGGACATACAAGGTTTTCACCCGACAACGACGATATGGTACCATTCTGTGGGATACCATGTGCACCTCTGGGTCTCAGAGCAGAACACATTATCATACCGCGAACGTCAAATATGGCCTTTGGGACCGGATCCGCAAATGCAGCAGTTTGGCCGGTCCCAAAGGCCATATTTGACGTTCGCGGTATGATAATGTGTCTGAAGCCTGTCTACTAGTGACATCATTGGCAGGCAGTTTTGGTCATTTCAAAAAACTTGTCATGGTCATTTATTCGTATTAATGCAAGAACAATGGCTTCTATTGCTAACTTTCCAGGAAGAGAAAGGCTGTAGTTTCTACCAACTTGGATCTCCCCATGTTATACGCAGGTTTCTGAACAGTCCACAACAGTGTACCCCTAGGGGTACGCATAGGTACTGCAGGGGGTACTTGAGAGAACATGGAAAATGGAAACATTTATTTTACTGTTATGTTTAATGATGAAAGGAAAATGAAAACGGGTCAGGGCAAAACATTGACAAATGTATGTCTGAACGTGCTGCTCTGTATTAGCTTTAAACCAAATTAAGTACGAATTTTACTGTTACTGAATAGAAAACAGGCTACTTTTATTTTCAACCTATTGACAAAAACTGGATTTTTTTTCTAGTCAAAATATTGTTGTTGATTAAATGGGATACTTGGATTCAACAATCAGGAAAAGGGGGGTCCTGAAGCCCAAAAAGTTTGAGAACCACTGGTCCACACAGCCCACCAATGAGACGCTGAGTGAGCAATCATTTGGAAATGTAAGGTAGTAGGAGTTTCACTGCTGCGTTTGATATAAGGTGTCAGCCGAGCAACGCAGCCATTCGTCCCCTTTACATTGCGCTAGACCCCTGGAAGATGGATAGCTGAGGTGGAGCACCACACCTATCATCAGCTCCATTACTTACTCATATGCTGAGTTGGCGGTGCCCGGGATCAGGGGCTGCCCATTAGTCCAACGGCCCATTATTCTGACGTCCCAAGTCCCATTCCGCTCCCGTGTGTTGTGAGCAGATCAACGTAATACTATATATATATCGTCGTTGTCGGGTGGAAACCTTGTATGTCCAAAACCGTTTGTTTTGTATTTATCATTTAAAAAATTAACTAAACTAGTAAAAACAGCCGATCTACAAGCACACAACGCCTCGCACCGCGAGGCGTTGTGTGCTTGTAGATCGGCTGTTTTCACTACTCTTGTGAACAAAACAAAAAAAAAACATACACATTTGAAACTTGGAGATACGAATATATATATATATATATATATATATATATAATTTTTATATAAAAATGAAATCCGCTGGCTTCCTCGAAAATCCAACAAACCCCAGTATGCTTTGGAACAATGTTGGCAGTACAGCACTGGGCATTATACGGTGAGTCATAGTCAATGAGCTAAAACATTCCAGACCACTGTTCATTTAAGGCTCAAGTCACACACAGACAAGACAATTACAGTATATACCATTTGCCACGGTGTCTTTGACAAGTCATGCAGTTAGAAGGGCCCTCAAGGCCTTGAATCTAAGAATATATTTATTTCCCATATTTTATTATGGTATGGACAATGGGATTGTATGTGGGTACCTCAGTCATTATCGCACTTACCATCGTGGAATATTCTATGAATTTTTAAAGGTTAGTGAGAAAAAATACTGTGAAATACTATGTTGGCAGTCGAATAAACTTGTAGTAGGGATTGGAAACTTGCTTGACAATAGGTAATCTAATGTGTTGTGAGTTTGTAGATAGACTATGTTCAGCCTCCCATGAGCGCCATGGCGCATCACCGGCGCGTGACCTCTTTTCCTTTCATTAGCTTCCTTGGCAGAATACAGCAGCAATCTCTGAATGCTAGCTTATATTAGCTGGGAGTCACTGTATACCTGCCTACGTAATGAATAAATACATAAACTCAGTGGTTCAAGGAATGTTATTGGATTAACATTATGAAATGACACATTTTCTTTTTCCATGTAAATTTAATCGGGGGGGAAAGGAAGATATGTGTGAGTGTCACAAAGTGCTCTTTTATATATTCACTCCTAAAAGTGTCTGTGATAAATAAGAAATACACATAAAAGAAAGATAGAACTTTCACTAAAAATAGAAAAGAATAGGAATCCAGGAGGTGATGAGGTAGTATGTTTCTTGCAGCTTTATTCAAAGAAGCATCAAAAACAAAGTCCAGGATAACGGCATAGAATCAAGTAGAAAAGGACACAGGGTCCTAAAAGCACTGACCTCGCCTCACGGCGGCCAGGCTCAACTGAGTTCTCAACGTCAATTTACACTAACCTTAAATACAGTAGAAATACACAAAGTCATGGCCTACCAGACAGACAGATGGTTTAAACCGGAGGCAAGACATTGATCAAAGGACAACAATAGATCAAAGAAGTTTAGGCAAAGATACTGTAGGTGTGAACTCATTGAGAGACAGCAGATAGGCTACAATCAACATAAGAGACAGACAGATGCCAGCTGTTCTGTTGTAGGCTAGTTCAAATATTATCAAACTATAGTTTTACAGTTCAGATCTTACAGTGTGTAGCATATTAATATTAAACAAAATACATACATTTGTTTAAACAGAAACCTATTTATCAGTCTGCATTTCTGGACAACTGACCTTTTTCTGCTTCGCTACCTCGTGGCTGTAAGTCTGATTGAAGGGCAGTACTAGCAAGTGGACATGTTCCCAAACTGTTTTGGCCGTGACCCAAAAGAGAAATTAAACGTTTGCACCCAAACTAGTGAAAACAGCAGATCTACAAATCACTATTTTCACTACTTCTTAAACATTTGTTTACTAATGTATTAGTACATTTCTTAGATTTTTATTTTATTTATTCTTTCTTTTTTATTTATTTAATATTTATTTTTTTTGTATCATGAAATAAAAATCAATACATTTTCTTTTTTTGTTGTTGTTTTGAAATAATAATAATTAAAAACAAAGATGGTGATAGCATTCAGGGAAAAAAGGGAGATGACATGCACATCCATGACCCAAATTGGGCAGGTGCTGAGCGACGAGTAGATACTAGAAAAATAAATAAAATGCTAGCACACTGAGGGCTCACATGCGAAAAAAATTGCTTTTATTCCACCAAATACAGGTCGTGACGTTTCGAGCACACTGCTCTTCTTCAGACTGAGCATTCAGGGACCCATACAAATGTGTCCGCGACCCACAAATGTGTCCGCGACCCACAAATGTGTCCGCGACCCACAAATGTGTCCCGACCCAGTACTTGGAAACCAGTGGTATATATACAGTATCCAACTATTAACAGCCATCTATAACAAGAGATGGTCTTGCCTGGATATAGAATAGATTAGAACATTCATTTTCAGACAATGACATCCTACAGAATGAGAGCTTTACTGGGGGGTAAACGCACACAATGATTATTCATTTTCAAGTATGACAACAATGAATAAAACATCAAGAAATATAATGATAAGGGGCCAAAACATGATTGCTTTGTTGGCCCTGGGGTCGAGGAGGTTTGAGAATGCAATTGGCCTGAAGAACATTTTGGCTCGGTTCATTTGACCTCATTCAGCCTCTGTAATAAGTGATCCTCCTACAAGAGATGCTAGGATTCTCCAGCAACTGATCATTGCATTGCATGTAACGTAAATGTGTGCACATTGATATCGGCGGCTCGGCGCACACCAGGGACGTGCTGGGCCCCTGATTCAGCCCGGGAAAAAGAGAGGCCCTCATTGCGCTGCTGCTACTCAAAGATTTGCCATTTCAGATCATGACAAGTGACAAGCCAGTGGGCCAATTACATGAGTTATATTTCGTCATTGTCGGGTGGAAACCTTGTATGTCCAAAACCGTTTGTTTTGTATTTTTCATTTAAAAAATGATTTAAACTAGTGAAAACAGCCGATCTACAAGCACACAACGCCTCGCACCGCGAGGCGTTGTGTGCTTGTAGATCTGCTGTTTTCACTACTTTTGTGCAAACAGTTTAATTTTTATGGCCCAGCCTGGACCGGCCGAGAATGAACCGGCCGTTCGGGAGTTGATTTTCCCAATGGCCAGCACGTCCCTGGCGCACACCATTTAATCGGCATGGTGCACAAATAGGGCTTTACAAAAAAAACAACACACTAACACACTGCCTCATGATTGCCTTTATTGATAGTTTACAGTAGTCAGATAATATGGGGAGAGAGAGTGAGGAAAGGGAGTCAAACCTACAACACACTGTCAGGCTAGCATTGCAGCTTGCAGTAGGTGCCTCCTGGATTGTTACGCCAGCGGTCCAGGCCTAAAGTTGTTTTTTAAATGTATAAAAGTAAGGCATCACTCAATGAGCCCAACTTACTATATAAATAATATAGTACGATGAACAGTGGTGGAAAAAAACAACATCTTTTTTGTATTGTAAATAATTGTTGTGCTCTCACACCACTACAATATTACATTCGGTATTATGTGCATACTATTATTTACAGAGATAAGAGTGATTGCGTAACTGATCTGCAAAGTTGGCATTAAAATTACAGGCATACATAGAGAGGCTGTATATAGTCATAACAGACGCCATGTGCCCACCATGTTTGTGGACTGCTCAACAGAATGTCGATCATTAAGAGGAAACGTTCTTCCCTTTTCAGCAAATGCAATTTATGTGTTTTGTGTAAACATATTCACCTCACAGCAGCGCTGAAGCAGTACACAGTAATGCTACACAATGGCTCCCACTAACAGGATTAACAGTAGACTGTGCTTTGTGGAATGGTACAATGTGGAATTAGACAGCCTGTTTGCTGTAGCACTGCAGTCTACGTCCCATGCTGCATTGAGACAGCATGATGGCACAGTGCGATTGTCAATACAAGAAGTTGAGGATATGATTGTGCTTTATTCTTCTTTATACCGGTCCCCCCAAGCAATCACTCACCTGCTATGTTACTGCACCATGCCATAGTGGATTTGAGTATTTTTGCTGGAATGAAAGCTCGCCGATATTCCTTATTCTTTTTCATATCGTCACTGTCGGGCGTAAACCTTGTATGTCCAAAGATTTTACTTTGGAGGAAAAAACGTGGTCTCTCTATAGTTATCATCTTGTGATTCTTGTCACAAGCTGTTGTTAATAATTTTCATTGGTTAAATATTAAAGACAGATTTACCAATTTCACCTTCGCTTTCATAAAAGTTCTAATAATCTAGAAGATCTACGAGCTCACAACACGTTGCATCGCGGTATTGTAGATCGGCTGTTTACAGCACTTTACAAAAAAAAAAAAGCCTAAAAATATAAATATGGATATAAAAGGTTTCATCCTGAGAGAACGGTGATATGAGGATCATGCGACACTGGGCTTCTCTGATCTTGGTGGTTTAAATGCAGCCCATGATATCTTCCCCAGCACCACTGGGGAAATTAATAAATGATTAAAGTCGGAGGGAGTCAGGGCCAACAATCGAAAACAATTGGGGATAAGTGCACGGTGCAGAATGACGGCAGGGCCGGAACCCTTCGTTCAGGGTTACGTCTCTATCTTCCCATGTGTGTTTAGGAAAGGGGAGGGCTGAGGGCTGCTTTGTTGACAGGTGTCCTGAGCGATAAAGGGACGCCAGATGAGAAGTCTGCTAGATCACGTTATGAAATCTCCCTTCTTCAGTCATGACGGACTGAATGACAGCTGAGGTCAGACATCACGCTACACAGTAGGCTACAGAGTTACAGTCCGTGAACATCTCAAATCTCATCCAGATCTCATTGTCAGTCAATAGATATACTGATGACGATGATAGTGGCTGTGTGATTATGTCAATTGTATATGTAAATGTATATAAACCACATGAACCATATCATTATTCTGGGGCAATCATTTTGGTGAAAATGGCAAAGCCACAAGCTAACAATGCATGCAGTAGGATTTAGTGCTTAAAAACTATCTAATTCTGCAAACTTTAAAAGCGAGTAGTGCAAAACATAGCCATTTTTTTAGCCCATCTCCCTGGGTAGTTATTCCAAAGTGTATTTACATTTATAATGTATGAAATGACAAAAAAAGGGCCCTCCCACGAGGAGCGTCTGTGCTCCAGTTAGTTGGGGGTTAAAAGATCAGTGATAGAGCTGGGAGCCAGAAGCAGCCAAGCTTGAACAGTGATCAATAAGTGTTAGTGTTGAATCTGGAGAGCAACACTAAAACCTACAGGTAGTAGTGCACAGGAACTAATAGGGGGGATTGGGCACTTTAAAGTCTTGTAGTAGCTCTGTCAATTGAAGATGGGGCATCGGCTGATACTAGATTAAAGAGTGCTGCTACAATCAAGTGCATAAGAAAGCAATTATTCTATTCTCTTACTTTTTTCATTGAAGTGATTCTGAGTGGTTCTTTTGATGACAGTCGGAGTCTAGTGAATCTTTTCCGTGCTTTCACGGTGTGGAAAGGTCCTGAACATGCTTTTGCAGGGATGTATAGATCAATAATGCTATTATTAGTTAGGCCAATCCATTAGCCGTTGTAGCATTCAGAAAGGATATTGGTCAGATCCTCTAAAGTCTAAACAGATGCTGTTGGCAATTCGCCAAGATTCACATTAGAATTAGCATCCCAATAGAGGCTATCCAAAAGGACTTATTCTTATTTGATGAACCTTAAAGGCCACAATGTCATCATGCAACTCAGTGCTCTATATACTGTATTAAGTGTACAAAGTAGGATCACCTTACACACGTTGATTTGCACTCCTTATTAAATTATCCATGTCTTAGCTGTCTTATCCTTATGAGAACCGTCCCATCTTTTCAGTACGTACGTATCTCTGTAATGCTTGGTTTTATCTTTTATTGTGCTCTGACTAACAGAATCCCTTTTATGCCCATTTGCAATTAAGCCTATACTGTATCTGTGAGTGCCAATATGTCAGTCTAACTATAGACTATATATGTCAGTCTAACCAGTGTGGCTGGTTCTACAGACGGGGATCTCCATATATGGGCATAAAAGGGATTGTATGTATGATGTCAGACGTCATAGACGTCATAGGACTTTCACATAACGAGTAATCTGAGTTCCCAGAAGTTATTTACATAATGAGTAACTGAGTAAGCATGTCTGGGGTCTCACAGCATATCTCCATATACTGTACATGGATCTCCATATACCTGTATATGGGTATCAGGGATCTCCATATATGGGTAACTGGTCGGATATCTATCTATAAATGCGAGAAGTCTCTGCGTGTGTGTTTGTAATCCGTGTATCTCGAGAACCGTTCGTCCCACCGGCTTCAGATTCGGCACGCGCGCTCCCCGCCGCGGCACGGAGTGCAGTGCCGGGCCTCGACCCGTCCCGACGCGCGGTTTTCCCTAACCGGCGCGAAACGTTCGGAATCTCCTTATGCGGGGCTGATTGTTGACATCAGGCTGTTCCGGAGGAAATCGGCGCAAAATCGGTTATTGTGACATCACTGCAGTGCATAAGACTGAGAACTCCATATATGGGCATATGGGCAGATACAGAGATCTCCATACAGTATATGGGCATACATAGACAGATATCTCCGTATATAGGCATAAAAGGGACACAGACCCTAGACCCGACAGATATCTCCGTATACTGAGAACTCCATATATGGGCATCTTGCCTCGACCCGACAGATATCTCCGTATATGGGCATAAGACTGAGAACTGAAATCGGTGCAAGCGCTGACTCATTGTGAGATTTGTGACATCACCTCATAAAAGGCTCTGACATCACGTACGCCACATGAGTCAACAAAAAATCTCTGTGAGTGTGTATGTATGTATGTAATCCGCGTATCTCGAGAACCGTTCGTCCCACCGGCACGCGCGTTCTCCGTATATGGGAATAAAATGAATGCCCGTATGCGGAGCTGATGTCTGACATCAGAGTTTTCCACAACCGGTACTGTGTGTCCAGAGATCTTCATATATGGGCATAAGTGGACAAAGACAAACAGATGGTCAAAACGGGTCCTATGACAACAGGTATATTGGGGTTTGCATTAAAGGGTGGGGCATTCATGGGGTTTGCATTAAAGGGTGGGGCATTCATTCCCTATTTCAAATTCGGCACGCGCGTTCCCCACCGCAGCAGGTAGTGCAGTGCTCGGCCTCGACCCGACCCGATACACGATTTTCTGTAACCAGCACGAAAGGTTCGGATTCTGATGTCTGACATCAGGATTTTCCGGAACTGACACTGTGTCTGCATAGATCTCCATATATGGGCATAAAATGGATGCAGACAGACAGATACAGATATCTCCATAAATGGGCATAAATGGACACAGGCAAACAGATGGTCAAAGATCTCCATATATGGGCATAAAGTGGACGCAGACAGACAGATACAGATATCTCCATATATGGCATAAATGGACACAGGCAAACAGATGGTCAAAACGGGTCCTATGACAACAGGTATAATGGGGTTTGCATTAAGTTTGTCTCCTCCTCCATCTGTTTGTCTGTGTCCCTTTATTCCCATTATGGAGATCTCTGTATCTGTCTGTGCCTCCGACTGTGTTGCAGACACAGTGCCGGTTCCCCCTTTAATGCAAACCCCATTATACCTATTGTCATAGGACCCGTTTTGACCATCTGTTTGAAAAAGCGACAGAGATCTCATATATGGGCATAACATGGACGCAGATAAACAGATATCTCCATATATGGCATATATGGGCATACAATGGACGCAGAATCACAAAGTTCTCCATATACGGGCATAAAAGGGACACAGACAGACAGATACAGAGATCTCCATATATGGGCATAAAATGGACGCAGATAGACAGATATCTCCATATATGGGCATATAATGGACCCAGAACTATAACTGCAGTGATCTCTATATGGACATAAAATGGACGCCGACAGACAGACAGATACAGATATCTCCATATATGGGCATAAATGGACACAGGCAGACAGATGGTCAAAACAGGTCCTATGAAAACAGGTATAATGGGGTTTGCATTAAAGGGCGGGGCATTCATTCCCTATTTACATTGTTCCGAGTTGGCCAGGTCGCCGACTAGACGCTGGGCCGCCCGAAGGGCGGCCCAGCTTCTAGTATATATTAATAAAGCATAAAAAAATAAAAGTCCATATATGAGTATTCCCAGATGATGCCCATAGGGGAACCACACACACACAGAATCCATATACTGTATGGCCAAGACAGATGATCAAGACAGATGGTGCGACCTCGTCCTTAGGCGTCTTACTGGTATAATATACACATTATTTTGTTTTCTTGGGTGAGGAGAGTTATAAAAAAGACTGAGAGGGTAATAAGCCATGTCAGCCCTAGGACTGATAACTTTTATCAGCCCTTGGCTATAGCAGAACAATCGCCAGAGCCTAAAGTGCCAACGTGAACGATTTCGTATCTCGCTGTTGAACGATGATAACATTAGGCAAGGAGATGAAGTTAAAGTGATCGGTTATGGAGTCCTCAATCCAAATCCAGTGGTGTAAAATAACAAAGTACATTTTCCCAAGTACTATAATTAAGTACAATTTTGAGGTATTTTTACTTTACTGGAGTATTTCCAATTCTCTGTACTTCTACTCCCCTTACATTTCAGGTAAATAGTGTACTTTTTACTCCACTAGAACTATTTTAAAACTTTAGTTACAAGTTACTTTGTCGATTTTGATTATTGTTACAAAACATACATATTAATCACTTCAGCCCTATATACATTTCTACTATTTGAAAATAGACGATCTACAAGCTCACAATGCGTGGCATCTGATTTTATACATATGAAAACTTCTGAAATGGGACATTCTGCATAATAGAGTACTTTTGGTACTTTTGTATTTTACTTTGCAGTATACTTTTTTTTAAGAGGTGGTGCCATAGTTTCACACTTTTTTCTGTTTTGTATGTGTCTATGGAGTTAACATTACTCTAATAGACCCCCAGGTGTGGTTATAATATTCAAATATGTCTTCCCTGTGTATTTTTGTTTACTTCCTGAAAACTGAAAGCATCTGAGTCAAAAGGCCCAACTGAGTAAATGACATCATATAATCATCCCCTCCCCTTTTACCATACACCCAACACTGTGGGTGTGGCTAACTACAGCTGGGTCACCAGGCAGTCACCTGACAACCAGGCATACTTAAAGAACCACTTCACCTCTGGAACAACCAGATCTTATTTTATTGTTGTTTGGGACATGATGCATTTTGCATCATATGACCAGTTGATAGCATGCTGAAATACTAAAATATCTATAAACACATATTGAACTAAAAAAATAACTCAGGATTGTGTTGATCGTGTCCCAAACAACAATAAAATAAGATCTGGTTGTCCCAGAGGTGAAGTGTTCCCACACATAAAAACCTAACTTTAACACTTTCTGTGCACTTTTTATGTAAACATTCTTTGATCATCATGTTTTAGGGTGGAAAGAAATCATGGCACCCCATCTCTAAGTAAAACATTTGAGTACTTTTTTTTCCCACCACCGTTGAAAACAACGACCTGGGTTGAGCGACTGAGGGAAGATGGGATGTGACAACGTGGACGGCCTCGACGTGCTCCACTTCAAAAAACGGCAGCGGGTCCTCTGGGGAAGGCTGGGGGTTTTGAAGCGGCGTCCCGCGCTCTTCACAGCCAGAAAAGCCTTTTATCAGTCACTCAGGCAGTCAGGCTGCCTCTGAGAACGGGAGGGGAGGGGGAGACGGGGCTGTATACAGGGGCGTCACAAGGGGGGGGAGTGGGACTGAGTTACCAGGGCCCAAGGTGGAGGGGCCTGGAATTATTTTATACTTTAGCTATTGAAAAGATCTACAAGCTCGCTGCGAGCTTGTAGATCTGCTATTTTTTTGAAGTCGTGAAAATATGTGCAAATCTTTGAATGTTATGTACTTTTTAAGCAAACATTTGTAACTCAAATCTTGCTTCTGGAGGGGTCCCTGGAACTAAACATTTTGAGATGGGGGTCCGTGGCCAAATACATATTATTGTATTTGTAAGGTTTGAGCACCACTGACATAGAAACATAGCTTTCTCAAAAAACCTTTGAAATATTCAGATTCCGCACAGATTTTCACGATTTAAAAAAAATAGCAGATCTCATAGCTCCGAGCTTGTACATCTGCTATTTTTCAATAGTTAAAGCACACAATGTGAGTGAATCCTTGTACCCAGGGCCCAGAATTTGGTGCGACACCCCTGACTGTGTTGGATCAGCCACTCCACCTTCCCACAACAACAACCGCAAGCACCGCCGCCGCTACTGATGCTTGCCATTTCTATCCACCAGGGACGTGCTGGCCATTGGGAAAAGCGGGACAACTCCCGAACGGCCGGTTCATTCCCGGCCGGTCCAGGCCGGCCATTAGGAAAAAATTTAACTGTTTGCTCAAAAGTAAAAATTAAACTGTTTGCACAAAAGTAGTGAAAACAGCAGATCTACAAGCACACAACGCCTCGCGGTGCGAGGCGTTGTGTGCTTGTAGATCGGCTGTTTTCACTAGTTTAAATCATTTTTAAAATGATAAATACAAAACAAACGGTTTTGGACATACAAGGTTTCCACCCGACAACGACGAAATATAACTCATGTAGTTGGCCCACTGGCTTGTCACTTGTCATGATCTGAAATGGCAAATCTTTGAGTAGCAGCTGCGCTATAGAGAGAGATCTCTCTCTATAGCGCGCAATGAGGGCCTCTCCAACTCTTTACCCGGTCTGAATCAGGGGCCCAGCACGTCCCTGCTATCCACGGCCTGTGCACCGTCGAGAGCACAAGAACAGTTGAAATGCAATTCTACCCCCTCTCCATTTTATTATCCTGTTGCAAGCCCGTGCGTGATATGTCTTTCACACAAGTGGAAATGTGTGCAACGCCTTCAACGTTTTCAGGTCAAGGACCCCTTAGCTGAGAGAGAGTTGAAGCAGGGACCCTCACTACATATTGTATACAATTGTGTCGCAGATTAGAAAATGTTCATATATTCTTAGACAGCTTAGACTTGTTTGACAGCGCCGTCATCATGTTGGAGTAATGTGTATTTTCAGACATTTAACCGCTTGAACCGTCAAATACTTTGCAAACCTCTTTGACAAAAATAGCCAATCTACAAGCTTACAACGCCTCGCAGCGTGAGGCGTTGTAAGCTTGTAGATCTGCTATTTTTGGCTAATGTTCCACTCACAATAGAGATGTTAGGGTTCAAGTGGTTAATGTAAAAAACATGATCCTATCACCCAAAGGTTTGGCGGCCTCCCTGTAGTGAAGCTGGTTGCACACTGCTGCGTTTTTTTGTTGCGAAATGCGTTTTTGAGCGGTGCTAGACCGCTCCATAGCATGGCCGTGTGTGTATCCGTGTATGTATCCGTGTATCCGTGTATGTATGTATGTATGTATGTATGTATGTATGTGTGTATGTAGCCTGAACTACCACTCAGTGACCAGAGAGGGTGCTCTTGAGTCTAGTCTGAGCATCAACTGCAATATTCTCTCTCTCTCTCTCTCACACACACACACACACACACACACACACACACGCACGCACGCACGCACACACACACACACACACACACACACACACACAACCACCGCTCAGTTCACACGGGTGTGATTTTTCAGGGCAAGGAGAGAGAGAGAGATAGAGGGAGCAAGGGACCGAGTGGTGCGCGAAACGGGTGGCAGTGTGCAAACGTGACTGACATAACGTGAGGTTGATTTTTTTATTCACGCGCTCCGAAATTCACTCCGATATTCGGCCCGAAAAACGCAGCAGTGTGCAAAGACCTTAACTCTGAGGACACCAGCACTTTGGTCAGCTTTGCTGTTTGATTTTGATCTTCATATAACTGGTCCTCTCTAATGCTCATGATAAAATGGTGCCATTCTGTTCTGCTCAGTCTGTGGGCACTATTTTGATTGTCTTAAGTACCAGCTCTTATGCCCTAGCTAACTTAATGGCCTGTTCATACTGTCTCCAAACCACCGAACTTTTCATCGGAAAGGTCCTGTTCAACTACAAAATGATAGTATGGACAGGCCTTTAAGTTAAGGCATAAGAGCTGGTACTTAAGACAATCAAAATACAGCCCACTGTGTCTCATAGAAGGAAGAGCTGTGGACAGTTCAGAAACCTGCCTACCAGCGACATAATTAACTTAGCAGGTTTTTCTTTATTAACGCAAGAACAATGGCTTCCATTATAGCATGCTAACCTAAGGAATTGAAAGCCTGCAGGTTCTATGGGGCTTTTAAGCCGTGACATCATTTTGTAGGCAGAGGAGAATCTGCCCCCAGAGCATTTTCTGTCCCTCGCTATTTAAAAAAACAACGACTAAAAAATAACGACTAAAGTATAATTCTAACACTTTCCTTTCAACAACAAAGAGAAGAAAAATGTGTAAATAGTAAAAATAGTAAAAAGATTCACGGAAACTGGGGGCAGAAATTCTCCTCTGCCTACAAAATGATGTCATATACTTAACTCATTGAGTGCCAATCCCGAACTAGTTCGGCTTTATTATCGTATCGCAGAGTGCCGATCCCGAACAAGTTCGGCTTTAAAAAAAAAACAAAAAACAAAACAAAATTGAATTTTTTTTTTTTTAATTTTTTTTTTTTTTTTTTGGACCCCATCAAATCTAGTGAACATGATTTCAATCGCGATTTTGCATGTTCCACCCCCATACAACCCCATCTAACATACAGCAGCCATGTTTGTTTACATAACATGTAAAACATAATGGCGATTATCTCAAGAATGCCTGAACGGATTTCCAATCGGATTTTTTTGTTTGAAAGCTGTTCAGTTTGTTTTTTAGAGCTCATTCTTCTCTGTTTTTTTCCCATGCATGAGGTGTGCAAGGTTTAATCATGGCTAAGTTGACGAAAATAAGGCTTCTAAAATGCTTGGTAGCCAATAGCTAACTTCAAGCTAACTTCATCCTCTTCCTGTACATGCACAAAGGAAAGTGTTCAGGCAAGTCATGGCTGCAGGGCTTCTGCATATACCAGCATATCTCTATGGGATTTTCTATGGCCACTGGGCGCCCTCTAGTGGTGAAAGGGGTGGCACTAAATGAGTTAACAGCCCCATTAGCTTGGATTCCCCATCGATGATGTCACAGGTAGGCGGGTTTCTGAACTGTCCACAGCCCTCCTCTGAGAGACTGAGACACAGACGCGGTGCTTATAATGAGTATTAATGAGGATATGAAGATAGGTTGAAAATGGCTGAAGTTGTCCTTTAAGAAACAAAAGTGTACACACTGTTTGTTACAGTATCAACATATAAGCACGATCACGCCCCCTTTACCAAAATCGAACAGTACCTTCTTTGCATGTCATTGGAATAAAATAAATCCGTCAAAATGTCATTATACCATTTTCAGCCACAGTGTACTGTGTTAAATATGACATAACCTTCATAATGATCTGACATTTCTATTTATAAAGTCACCTTTCCCCCCTCAACTTCAACAATTTACTGGTGCTCATAAATGAAACATAATGCAGGAGATAGTTATGGCTCACCTGGCCAATGACCTTAGCGGGAACATTTTGGCTCTCCGTGGCCTGCAGATCTCTTATTCATAGCAGCGTGACTCAATCTGAGCACAGCCTGTCACTCTTTTCCCTTGTAGAGTTGGTGATGAACTTGGGATAACTTCTGCACCGGTGGGAACCTATCAGTATCAATATGGAGGATGAGGGAGAGAAACGCTGTCATTGTACGTATGACCCGAAAGCTGTTGGGGTGTGACAGAGCGGGCGCGAGCAGCTGGTGTGAGCACGGGTGGCTGTGTGCGACCACGATATTCTCTGTCTGTCTGTGTCACGCTGTGTGTCTCGATCAGCTTGATGTCTGTGTCAGCCTGCCCGTCCCCTTGTCTGTCTGTGAGCCTGCCGGCGTAACACCTGTCTGTCTGTCTGTCTGTCTGTCTGTCTGTCTGTCTGTCTGTCTGTCTGTCTGTCTGTCTGTCTGTCTGCCTGCCTGCCTGCCTGTCTGCTTGTCTGCCTGTCTGTCTGCTTGCCTATCTCTAACGATACATTTTAACAGCGATACGATACGCATCACGATACATGGTTAACGATACGATACATGGACGATATTGGTTCATTCATGACGATACGATACGATTCGATTCAATGATAGTAGTAACTAAAGAAATTAAATCTGTGTAAAATGTGTAAAAACATATTATTATGGAAGTAAACGCTGTGATTATCTAGCAAATACATGGACATTATATTTCAACACATATGGACAAACCCACCTTGACATGAACACAGAGATTACACACATTTATTGATAGACCAAGAGTAGCTATATGGAATGGAAAGGTAATAAGACCCCTCTTAAAATTGCCAAATACAAGGCACACATACTTAGATTCCATACAATAAATTATTTGTATTGCAAAACGATTCGATACCGATTACTGCATTTTAAAACGATACGATACAAAGCCAAAACGGTACAATATTTTGCTTTTGCAAACGATAGAGTAGACCAGGGGTGCCCAAAAGGTAGATCGTGATCTACCAGTAGATCACCAAGGGTGTGCAGGTAGACCACATGACATGACAAATATATAATTGAAATATAAAAAGAATATGTCAATACATCAAGAATTGGGCCTGTCAGCTCCCTTCATGGCTTCTAAAGTATGCAAACCTCCAATGCAATACTTTGTTCAAGAGTCAGTAGCATTACAAAGAACCCCAAAACCTACCACTTCCATACAGAATGGGATGAAGACATTTCCCCCAGTATTTCCCATTTATTTCCCCCTTACAGTAAGTGTGTTTGTCTAAAATGTAACGCCAGTGCTGCTATTCCAAAGCCCCCCCTCAGGCCCACAGCTAAAACATTGTGGATGGGTAGATCATGTTGAGCTAGTCATTTTAAAAGTAGCTCTCACGACAAAAAAGTGTGGGCACCCCTGGAGTAGACCATTGCAAATTAAAATCGATTTTTTCGATTCAATTACTATATCGTTACACCCCTACTATCTCAATATCTGCACTGTAATCTCTGTTCATGAAGGCAGGCCTTGATGTGTGTTGTGTTTACTTGTAATTGGTTAAACGCTAGTCACTCGGCAGGTGGCTGTGGAGGTATGGAGCCATATCACTGCAGGTTAGATGGGAGGAAAACGAAATAATTATTTTCTTTCTAACTCTTTCAGTTACAGAAGGAGTAGCAGCACATGCTGTATACCAACTGTTACCACCCAGCGCCAAGTCTCCCACCACCATCTCCCGCAAGTGAATACCGATCACCAAGACACAACAATACTCACAGTGACAGCACAATGGCAGGTCTGTTTGTTATTTTGTTTTACCCTCAAAAGCCCGGAGAGTCTCCGCTCAGTGATCAGTCATTTTAACAAACTGCTGGGGGAAAAGACAATAACAGTCTTATTGTTGGAGAAACACAAATGCATACTGTACATCTTTCACAGCCAGCAGTGGAGGCGGAACAAAGTTTTTCGAAGGTGAGATATGATGGCACTCCTAAGAGACTACTAAAAAGTTATGGTGTGATAAAACATTCCCTGGCACCGTAAAACTAAAGAAAATATGATTACCCTTGAAGCCTCGATCTGCGGCAGAAATATCCCTGCCCTGAATGCTCTCTCCTTCACTTCCTCTCTGACTGTAAGAATTTAAGAGTAGGACGAATCGACAGAGAAAGAGAGCAAGTTGTGAGTTTGATATCCAGCAACTGACGGTTCCACCATTTTATATCACGGGCTCTTCACTTAGTTGGCACTCGCAAATGCACTTATCCTCCAGTTGAACACACAGACAATAGTACACCAAGTAGCTTACAACACCTGATGAGTGCCATTAGTCAGTGCAATATGGCAGAGCCTGTTTGATTCATAAGCCTGTCTGAAAACTAATTTCACTTTAACCAGAAGTGGAGTCGCTACATTTGTCACGCTAGCAACACAAAGGGAAGTAACGCTAACAGTCTCATTTTGAATCTCTTGTCTAGCTGAATGTGAGGGACATGCTAAGAGGAATCAATAACAAGGATTAAATAGATTTGCCTGACTGATGGTGGGGTCTCATCAATCATTTTTAAAGGTGACATAATCCACTTTTGAATTAAGTTTGTGAAAACTAGACCGGTGATGTCGCGGTTGCAGTTTCTGCGTTATACGGTTGGCCCTCATCAATGAAATGCATATGCATGAAATTTGCACGTAAAGTGGCTCATTTATGCCTGCCATCTCTAAACTTGAATACTAAAACATATTTTTTGTTTTGCATTTCATTAAATATTTGTTTACATGTATTCACTATTTAAATACCGTATGTAATATTCATCATGGGTTGTCATCTGTCACATGGTTAGATATGATATTACTTTAATGTGACAGTTCAACAATGCAATATTTCATGTTCCTCTCCGCTGATGGTTCTGGACAGTACATTTGATCAGTTTTAACACCTAATGAAGTGTGTTCTTCATCGCACAAGACTAGACTCTGTTAAAGAAGTCTCTTTCCTTTTATTCTCCTGGCTGTATAATGTATTCAAAATCCAGCTTTCATGAAATGCCTTGTCAACAGTTAGAATTACAAATCCAAATAGTCTGTAACTGTTGCCTAGAGATTTCTGTACTCTGTTTATAATGTCTGATCAGCAGGTGCATCTCTTGACTTTATGAGGACTTATTGATTCCAGTGGCGGTCTGGTGGAAAAAGTCAATAGGCCTACTCCCCTTTTTCTTATTTTTATATATATTTTTTCCCTTTTCAGACACATTTGGTATTCATGTAATTATCTCCACTAGGCCGGATAACCAGGAGGAAGAGATTGTATTCGACCCTGTGTGTGTGTGTGTGTCGTGTGTGTGTGTGTGTGTGTGTGTGTGTGTGTGTGTGTGTGTGTGTGTGTGTGTGTGTGTGTGTGTGTGTGTGTGTGTGTGTGTGTGTGTGTGTGTGTGTATGTGTGTGTGTGTGTGTGTGTGTGTGTGTGTGTGTGTGTGTGCGCGCGTGCGTGCGTGCGTGCGTGCGTGCGTCTGACAATGAGCATTAATGTATGTGCCGATTTTACATTGCAACTTCTGTGGCTAGGTGCTTGATTAAGCTTAAGGCACTAAGATGTACTCGTGATGTAACCTATCGGCAACCCATGCCCATGGGAGTGGCTGCGGAGGGCGTGCGTGCGTGCGTGCGTGCGTGCGTGCGTGCGTGCGTGCGTGCGTGCACAGCTGGACGGATCAGAGTCGACCATTGCATGCATGCTGCCAGCTTATGAAGTTGTGTAAAACATTTTTTTTTACTATATTTTCCAACATTTTGCATTTTCTTCCAAATATACTTTTTTTCTACTACTCTTACAGATTTGGACTCACACAAATTACTACATATTATCTCTGGAGAGCCATGTGATAAACATTCAGATTTGTCATATTTAATTCCAGATGGCTGTAATTGGCTTCCAAAGTCTGATCAAAATGTTCCTCCAAACTCTCTTGTGTGAAAGTGAGTAGCATTGTACAAGTAATAAATACATACATAAATAAATAAATTCCTTTCTTTCAATGAATCAAAGACAATGTCATTGGTTTTGGAGCTGAGGAAGAATTAGTCAGTGCTCAAATCGGTAGTGTTAAAAACCCCAACCCAAGCCAGTAATCTTGGTGTAGTCATGGATCAGACCTGAATTTGAAAGCCCATGTCTGCCTACTGTCACCTTAAGTGGTCCACCAAGGCGTTTTATTCCTGAGCACAGCATACTGCATGTTTTGAATTGTTTTGAATTGTTCTCATCTATTTATTATACTGGAAACACAAGCAATTCCTGTGTGAATTTTTTATCTGCTTGCCAAAATGTCAAGTCTTTACGGGTCTCCTTAAAAAAAATGATCAGCCGTTCATTTGTTATGAGTAAAAAAAAAAAAAAAGGACCACACTTGAAACAAGTCCAAAAGCTTTTTTGAGGTGTCCTTTTAGTTGACCTTGTACCAGTGAACTGTACTGTCATGAAAGAACTGTAACCTTTCCTATAAAAACTTCAATCAATCAATCAATCAATCAATCAATCAATCAATTCAGAAGGAAGGCTGCATTCCTATAAGCCCAAGAAAGTGGATCATATCACCCCAGTTCTCAGATCTTTACACTGGCTCCCTGTCGGTAAAAGGATTTATTTCAAAATACTGTACTACTGTTGGTTTATTCAGCATTGGATGGTTTAGGACCAAAATGCATTTCTGATCTTCTGCTACATTATGAACCATCCAGCCTTCTTCGGGTTATCTGGGAGAGGTCTGCTTCTCACCCTTCTGTCCCCAGAATCCAAACCAAGCCTGGAGAAGCAGCATTCATTTATATGTGCCACTTTATCTGGAACAAACTCCCAGAAAACTGCAGGTTTTCTACTGCACAACTCTCAGCTGTTTTAAAATAAAGATGAAAACTTTTTTGTTTGCCACCTCTTTTTACTGAGGTTTCTGATTAATAAATGTGCGACAGTACGTATGCTTTTAATTCTATTCGAATTTTCATTCATTATTTTGCACTGTTTTAACCAACGGGTACACCAGCTTCGCTGGAATTGAAGCTCACTTCTGTGTTCTTGCTCAACCTGCTGTTCCTATTAATGTCCCAACAGAAGTCGCTATTTCTTCATTCATTACATTATAATCTCAATACGAGTAAACAGCCGATCTACAAGCACACAACGCTTCGCGGTGTGAGGCATTGTGTGCTTGTAGATCTGCTATTTTCACTAGTTAATTAGTTCATTTTTAAAATGATAAATACGAAACGAACGTTCTTGGACATACAAGGTTTCCACCCGACAACGACGCGACAGTATGTTTCTAGGGTTTCTACTGGTTCTGCCAAGTGAAGTCCCGCCCTCGCTGCATTTGCTGTCAATGGCATTCATTTCCTTTAACATTCCAAACCGGATATAAAAAAAAATAGGCATCATTTACTGTACAGTCTGTAGAACCAATGGCACCACTTTGTACTTTCATGTTTACGGTGTATGGTTCAAACACTTACTGGATTCCCAAGCAGAGCTACATTACAAGCATACAACGAGTTTCATCTTGCTTCTGTTTATTTCTGCTGTCCTAGTGCACACGGCTGAAACCATATTGATTATTTTCTTTAGCGATCTCGGAAGATGAAACAGGACTCAAAGTGAAACGGCATTGATTTTCTATCTCCACTTCAGTGCGATAATTAATATTTTTAAACTGATGTTGACTTATCTTTCGGTGGCACGACGTGTCCCAATTAAATATAGACTGAAACACATTTACCCAGACTGACAGTAAAGATTTTATCCTAATGGTGCAGTCACAGTCGGGGGTTGGGCGGGGGGGGGCAGGGATCAGCTCTTTCAGACTTAAAAAATAAAAAAGATGAACCATTTCATCCCTTTTAAACATTTTCACTCTTGATATGCACAATAAAACTCTGCACACCATCATAAAAGCTCCCACTGTGTATTTATTGAACGTTATAAAGTCTATAAAGTAGATTAAAAAAAAATCTACTTTTAAATCTACATGAAGTCCCACCAGATAGCACTTGCTCACTGGCACAAAGCAGCTGCGCATCTTATAAAACATTCAGCCTGTGTCATGGGCGTCTGTGGGGACTTAGGGAGAAATGACTTTGCTTTATGGCCCGGCGTCTCTAATCGATTACTCAGTGGATGGTTGGGGAGCACAGTCTGTACGCTCTGAAAATCCCTCAAATATGGAGGCCATTCGGCATTTCTAATGAAGGCGTTGATCATTGTCAGCCTAATGACTCTCCCCCAAGTGGACTACACACACACATGCAGACGGAAATGGGTTTTTATTTGGTCCCTCGCGGATGTCATTGAGTCGAAGACTGTGTGAATATACTGCACAGTATTTCATTCACACAGAAACACACGCACGCAAAAAAGGTTTAGGTCAGACGTTTTAACATTCTCCTTTTTTGTTTTAATTTTTTGGGGAATTGGCATTTTCAACCCTAAAGCCTAAGTTGTCCTTGACACACAAACCGAAAATAGCAGATCTACAAGCTCACAATACCAGTGCTGTGATGTGCTGTGAGCTCGTAGGTGTGCATGCAACACCGGCCCCAAACTAAAGCATAAACCATGCATAACTTAAACCCTAACCGCTAAACCTAACCTCTAAATGCCTATAACCCCAACCTGAATCGTTTCAATTGTAAGCTATAAAAGTGTCTTTCATTAAAAAAGGGGCCTGCACACTCCAGCAGTTTTGTGCTTTTGATGTCTGATCCAATCAGTAAGATCAAACAAATAATAATTGGATGTGAAACTAATCAAAGGGCTTATTAATCTTGGCCTCATTAGAGAGATCAATTGATTCGCCGCAAAAAGGGTCCCTGACGTAAAGGCCTCCGATGGCTCCAGACTTCATTTCAGTCTATCCTGCTAGCAAAGGCCAACGCCTGCTGCACTCAGATCATCACAAATACCGTAGACTCAATATCTGTCTATTTGTTTTTGCTTATTAAGCTGTGCCAGAATTGAGAACTTGCCTTGGAGGCATAGAAGGATATCTGGCGTAGCCTAATTGTGTGATTTCATCAATATAAATTAATTTCCAGGGGAAATATTTAGCCCTGTAATCTGAATGAATGGAACGCAAACAGCCCAGTGTGTGAGTGAGGATCAGCTATTTTAAATACAGTGTAGGTCATTTATTTCTGAAACAACACCTCGGTCTGATGGACACGGTGGCGGTGCAGAGAGATGATGATGCGAGGGAGGTCATATCAGTTGTGGCTGTGATGCTTTTCTTTGTGTGAGTTCCAGTAGTGGTCAAACCGTGGCAGCAGACAAGTCCTGTTTGATGGAATTGACAACAGAGGCGACAGCGCGCCGAGGGAGCATGATCTGGATGACAGCCTTTGAATCAACCCCCTTGTCAGAGCTGCTATCCCGCTGTGTGCCCCTACGCTGTGAGAAGAGATCTGCCAACATCTTGTGTTTCCATTTATACATGCTATACACACAAGCACACGCTCACACACATGCGCGTGCACGCATGCACGGCTGCCCTGCCCCTGAATGTGTCACATTCAGCCACACACACATGTACACATGTACTTAAGTACAGTTTTGAGGTTTTTTTACTTACCCTAATCCTAACGCTACTTGAGTATTTCCAGTTTTGAATACTTTTACTTCTACTCCATTACATCTCGGATCCAAATATTGTACTTTTACTCCACTACAATTATTTGAACATTTTAGTTTAATACAAGTTTCTTTGCAGATATAAATATTAATATTATAAAACATACATAAACCACTTTAACCCGATCTTGCTCAAGCTCACAATGCGTCGCAATGCAACGCGTTCTGAGCTTGTATGTAGATCGGCTATTTTCAAACGTTTTGTAATTTTACTTTTGCTACTTAAAGTATATTTCACCTTCATACTTTTACTCAAGTACATTTTGAATTCCGGACTTTTACTTGCAACAGATTAATTCTGTATTGCAGACGCAGTATTGATACACTTTATAGTCAAGTAAAATATGTGAGTACGTTTTCCACCACTGTTGTGGTTATGCAGGCACACACCAAAGTTAACAGATATGATAGCGACCATCCACGTGCACACTCGCATGCATATACACGCACGCGTGCGCGCACACGCTGACAGGCAGGGCCTGATGGGTTGTCATCTCCCTATGAGCGTATTGATGTGCGACCGTGTGACAGTTTTTGAGAGCAACGGGGAAATTTGCCCGCCAAGGGAGCCATTCCGGAGCATGATATTTCTGACATGACCAATCCATTACGCATTCAGAGGAAATAGGTTCTGTACGATCAATTTAAACTATAATTTGAGAAGAAGTAATTTTCACATGAGCCATGTGAGGGTATGTTGTCCTGCTGAGGAAGGAAGGCGCGGTGAAAGCCGCTTCCAATGAGTGGCTTTGTGTGTCCCATGCCCATATATGGTCATTTCAGTCCAGAATGAACAGGTTTTTTCAAAAACAAAATGTGTGTTTCATGTCCATATATGGTCATCCCAGTCCAGAATGAACAGGTTTTATCAAAAACAAAATGTCTGTCACCTCATGTCCATATATGGTCATTCCAGTCCAGAATGAACAGGTTTTATCTGTCCCGTACGTCCAGAATATCAGTCCAGAATGAATAGGGTTTTTCAAAAACGAAATGTGTGTCCCATGTCCATATATGGTCATATCAGTCCAGAATGAACAGGTTTTATCTGTCCTGTCCTGTCCTGTCCTGTCCTGTCCTGTCCTGTCCTGTCCTGTCCCATCCGTCCGTCCGTCCGTCCGTCCGTCCGTCCGTCCGTCCGTCCGTACGTACGTCCGTACGTACGTCCGTACGTACGTATGTGTGTAGCGTCCGTACGTATGTGTGTAGTGTCTGTCCCGGTCTGATGATTGGATACCTTGAGGATTGGTCAAGCTTCACATGACAATTCGGCCCTCCAGATAAAATCATTAATTCATTCAGAATATAAAGAATGTATAGATCACAGAGTTCATAACTCTAGAACACATAGAATAAAAGTTCACCGCTTCACTTCGAACCGAGGTTTGATTTTTGCCAGACCCATGAAATGGGTAGGCCTACATAAGCAAATGTCGGTCTGTCCCTTTTCTATATAAAGGGTATATATGATGATGACATGATGATGACATGCCTACAAAAGGCATGATGTCATAAATGATGATGACAGACAGGGGGTCTGGCACAACCAGGTTGACCTGGTCTAGTTACTATGGTGAAAGAAATGAAAATGCCCTCTTTCCATGCCTTACCTGAAGGCTTCGTTCAAGAGCATTGCCTTGTCCAACCTCTCCTGAACTTGAATGCAGCAGCATGCTATGTTGAAATAATTGTCCTCTCTGTGTAGAAATCCATGCTGTTACGCCACATCTCCAGTATTGACTTGAATATGCTTAGTTCAGTGTGGTATCAAGCACCGGAAATAGCCGACCTCAAAGCTCACAACGCGTCTCGCTGCGACGCGTTGTGAGCTTGGAGGTCTGCTATTCTCTATATTTTCACCAAAATCTCCTTTTAGAAATGTCAGCCCCTGCCTCTCTAACATTCTCTGCACGTCCCTGTGAGTGAGTGAGTGAGTGAGTGA
This sequence comes from Nannobrachium achirus, assembly GCF_963921795.1. Taxonomy (NCBI): domain Eukaryota; kingdom Metazoa; phylum Chordata; class Actinopteri; order Myctophiformes; family Myctophidae; genus Nannobrachium; species Nannobrachium achirus. Next base: position 43,350,517 of record NC_137829.1, on the reverse strand, counting down.
GTGAGTGAGTGAGTGAGTGAGTGAGTGAGTGAGTGACTCAGTGCTGTACCCCCTCCAACTGTATATATATTCCCCATTTTCAACTGTTTTTATTGTATTTGTGATACTTGCTTTGGCAATGTAAACATATGTTTTCTCATGCCAATAAAGCTCCTTTGAATTGAATTGAGTGAGTGAGTGAGTGAGTGAGTGAGTGAGTGAGTGTGAGTGAGGGTGTGAGTGAGTGAGTGAGTGAGTGAGTGAGTGAGTGAGTGCAGCAAGCGAGTGAGCAAATGATTCCAGTTATAGTAGTAAGAGAGAGAATACCGTAACTCCCACTGAGTGGATGACTAGATAACTGACTGAGCAATTAGTCCTAGCACAGATTACAATCGCTCTTAATGAATCTTCTGCAGTGTAAAGCAGGGTTGGGAAGCTGCAGCTGCAGTCCATTCCTTCAGGTTGTCCAGTCAGAAGCTGTCTCTGTGTGTGCATTTTCTTCACCTGCCCTCTAACTGTGCCATGTCGGATGGTCTTTCACAGAGCACAGTAGTATGTTGTGTGATGTGACCATGCCAGGTTAAGCATTTAACTGGCCAGCATGGCCGGGTGGTAACTACAGTGTTGCTATTATGAATAATTGTGGGCTCGCCTGAAAGGCGAGCACACTTTAGATATTGTCATTGTGGGCTCGCCTGTAAGGCGAGCACACTTTAGATATTATTGTCATTATTGTGGGCTCGTCTGTAAGGCGAGCACACTTTAGATATTGTCATTGTGGGCTCGCCTGTAAGATGATAGATACTGATAGATATTGTCATTATTTATCTATCAGTCTATACTAGTCATCAATTCAATTCAATTCAATTCAATTTTATTAAAGTGTCAAATCATAACAAGTTATCTCAAGACACTTTACAAAGGCTAAAGAGCCATGAGAGAGAGAGAGGAGAGAGGGAGAGACAGGGGAGAGACAAGGGAAAGACAGACAAGGGGCACACGCACACACATGCACAGGTCCCACATGCGTATGTACAAGAACGAACGAAGCAACGAACGAAGCAACGAACGAAGGCACACTCACACACACACACACACACACACACACACACACACACACACACACACAGGCGCTGCATGCGCATGCGTGTGTAGGGGGGAGGGGAAGGGGAGGGAAAGGGGGGAGGTAAGGGTAGGGGGGGTGGGGGGAGGAGAGAGAGAAACCGAGCAGAACCTGTACCCGTGAGGTACCCCCTCGAGAGAACCCGAGCGGATACCTCACAGGTCTGAGGCCCCCACCCTGAGCAAGCAATTTGCGACAATGGTAACGAAAAACCCCCTCTTAAGGAGGAGGAAACGTCAGGCAGATCCTGACTCTGGGGTGAACAGCTGTGCTGCCTCGACCGAGTCGGGGGGACAGTAAGGAACAAAGAGAGAGCAAGAGATAGACAGAGAGATCCAGGCAGGTCCACAGGCGTGCTTCATGGAGGCCCGGTCCGGAGTCACACTCTTGGTCTGCAGCTGAGTAGTCGAGTTTTAGTAGCAATCCCAGCAGCTGAGTTGTCGAGTTTTAGGTTTTTAGGTTGTCGAATTTCCAGGAACTGGAACTGTGGAGTGGGAGACAGAAAAGAAACTCCGGGGATGATCCCCGGAGTTCGAATTAGTGGCAGGCCTTATATATATAGTGGCAGGCACAGTGCTAGTTACAATTGCACCGATGTGACACAAACCCACACAATCAAAAGGGAAGAGACAACCATCGAGTTCTCCTCAATACTTTGGCACCTTTCTACTCCTACATACTTAATCAGAAAATGAAAATAAAAACATCAATGTGTTCAGCTTATGTGACGACGTGTGCTATTATTTTTAATTTTTTACAGCAATCGGCCAAATGGTGGCGCTGTAGGAAGCCTTCAAAAGTGCGAACTTTGAACAGTTAGAGCTCATGCTGTGTTTTAGGTACAGCCATGAAACCTGTATACACGTATGCGTCTCCTCATGCCGAACAACTTTTACGCTCTAACTTTTGACCTCTGACCTTTAAGTCTCCCACCATTTTGAATTATATGAAACATAGTAAAAATCTATCTCCTCCTGGGATTTTTGCGTTACGCGCACAAAACCTTTTTTTACATGATTGAAATTTGAACCTATATCTACACAGGCTATGTGGTGAGAAGTTTGTACGTTAAATAATGTTTTTTTTTTAATAATTCAATGTATATTGCGGTTTTATGCAAATTATTCTTCTGCCTCTAAATCATACATGCAAAGTTACACGTTCATGGCATTTGGCAAAGATGTAGAGGGTTAGTCAAAGTATCACTGAAACCAATTTTATTCCAATCGGCCAAAGGGGGGCGCTATACAAAGCGTTTGAAAATTCAAACTTCAAACGGGCATAAGTCATGACTTGTTTCGTTTGAAGACATGCAACTTGCTTACACGCGTGCTTTGACTCAAGCGGAAGACATCTGTGTCTTTGTTAAGTAAGCTCCACCCTTAGATTTTCCGCCATTTTGAGCAGTTTGTAAAACGCTTAAACCCGCTTTTATTCTGGAATCTTCGCGTCACGTCCACAAAACTTTTTTTACATGAACTTTGGACCAATATCTAAAGATCTGTCAGATCGGATTTCTTTTTTAAATTGAAACATGCTTTTTTAATAATTCAATGAATATTGCAGTTGTATGCAAATTATTCTTCTGCCTCTAAATCATACATGCAAAGTAACATGTTCATGGCATTTGGCAAAGATGTAGAGTGTTAGTCCAAATATCACTAAAACCAATCTTACTCCAATTGGCCAAAGGGGGGCGCTATATCATTTTGAGCAGTTTGTGAAACGCTTAAACCCGTTAGGATTTTTTTTAGCAATTTGCATGAAACATTCTACACACAATCTAAGGACCTTTATCTAATATGCCTATGAAGTGCACACACAAAAAATAATAATAATAATAATAAATATAGCTGCAAGCAGTGATAAAGTGGCCAAAGCCAAAAACACCTCAAATCATGAACACAGCCTGCAATGTGCATGAAATCTTGCAAGCACATTCCCAATAGGTCAAGGAACAGATACCACCCTTCTCACATTGGCCTGTTATAGCGCCACCAGCGGGTCAACTTTTGCACGACACATTTTTGGAACAAAATGGACCAATCTTTGACGTCAGTAACGTCAAAGAGAGCACTGCCTGCGATCTTGACATTTTGTACTTTTATAGCCATTGTTTTCTGGCTTGAAGCGAGCCCACAATTGTTTCGAAGGAACAATATTTTCTAGTGTATATATATATACATACATACATACATATTTGGGGTCCAACTTTAGAACTTGATATGGAGCTGGCTTAGGTATGACATCTGGAGACTCTATTTGGGCATGGCTGACGTGGTGGGACATACCTCATCATGATGACACAAGCATTTAACAGCAATAAAGGTATATATTGTAGCCAGTGTTTTTGATTGTCTAGGATTAGACTCTTTGATACAGATCTCTTGGCTATTATAACCTCAAGACCCTCGACCAACTCAAACTCTCATTAGGAGAGAGGTTCAGCCCCTCGTGAACTATCCTTATCTGGATCCTACAACCCAGATACCCCAGTGTCTTCCAGGCCCTTTTCCCATGTACAATTTCAGCATCTCTGCTTTCAAGTTACATTGGACGACCTTCTCTTGGTTCCAGACAACCAGGCAACCCTTATCTGAGTAGCATTTTCCAGACCGCTGTTGCCCACATGGCAAGTCAGGCGGGGGAAGAAGAGAAGACGGCAGGCTGCAAGCGCCACGAGGAAACCAACAGCAGGAAGTTGAAATACATCAGCCTGGTGATGCTGGTGGTGGTCCAGAGTGCATGTCTCGTCCTCAGCATGCGATACGTCTGCATGCAGCCCGGCGATCGTTTCCTCTCCACCTCGGCCGTGGTCACGACAGAGATCCTCAAAGTCCTGGCCTGTCTGCTCATCATCCTCCTGCAGAAGAGATGTAATCTAAAGCGAACAGTGCTCTTCCTGTATGACAGCGTGTTTGTCCAGTACAGAGACACGCTGAAGATGGCCGTCCCTTCCCTCATCTACACGATACAAAACAACCTGCAGTATGTCGCCCTATCCAACCTGCCTGCTGCCAGCTTCCAGGTAACACTTCAGCTCAAGATCCTGACCACAGCGTTGTTCAGCGTGACGATGTTGAAGAGGTCTCTGTCCAGAATCCAGTTGGTTTCTCTGCTGCTCTTGTTCGCCGGGGTGGCCGTTGTACAGGTAAGCCAGGAAGGCCAGAAGGAACTGGCCTTTGATTCGTCCGGACAGAACCAAGTTGTGGGATTGGCCGCCGTGTTACTCTGCTGTCTGTCATCGGGATTTGCGGGCGTCTACTTTGAGAAGATCCTCAAAGGAACCCCCGCCTCACTTTGGGTCCGGAACGTTCAGATGGGACTCTTTGGCACGGCCCTCGGCGCGCTGGGACTTTGGTGGAAAGACGGAGCGCAGGTCTCCGCTCGCGGTCTCTTCTCCGGTTACACTCCGATGGTGTGGATGACCGTTCTCAATCAGGGGTTCGGGGGCCTCCTGGTGGCCGTGGTGGTGAGGTACGCTGACAACATCCTCAAAGGGTTCGCCACGTCCTTCTCCATTGTGGTTTCCGTGGTGATGTCGGTATACCTGTTCGGTTTCCGCATAGACCTTCAGTTTTTGTGTGGTGCTGCCATGGTGATCGGAGCCATCGGCATGTACAACATGCGTAGAACCGCGGTTGACCGCTCTTTGTCTTCATCATTGGGGTCCTCCGCTGAGGGAGGACACGGGACAGACTGCGGATCAGAAGTGGAGACTTTACACCTCAAGTCAGTCGTTGTGAAATGACGACAAAATACTTCGTTCTCGTCTTGAGGTCCAAACCGCTTGATCGCTGCTATGAAAATGTTGGCCAGTCTGATGGTTTTATCAGTCTTACCTCTAAAATACAGGGCCCACTTAAGCCTTGTAGGGCACACTTGTTGATGGTCCCTGATTGGCTGAGGGTGACAAATGGACAGACATTCCTTCTTTGAATAGTTTTTTTCTTTGAGCGCGCTCCTACAGTATGTCCCGCATTTTTACCATAATTATGATGTCACTAATGATGATGACATGAGTTAGCTAGACCAATGAAACACTTGATATGTCCATGATGTCATAGGCACAGAGGCACCCGATTGGTTCACCCTGATTTAGAACGCGTTTAGGCCAGAGAAAATACGTCATAAGAAATGATGTCATAGACACGGAGGCACCCGATTGGTTCACCCTTTAGGCCGGAGAAAATAAACATGGTGTCCAATCAAATGCTTACTTGATAATGAATTGACCAAACTGAACAGACCAATGAATTTGAATTTCAAAATTGTATTTAATGAATATCACCCATAAGCAGAGAAAATAATACTGACAGTGATGTCATACTTGTCATTACTATCTTTAGTTGCCAGACCCATGAAATGGGTAGGCCTACATAAGCAAATGTCGGTCTGTCTGTCTGTCCTGGTTTTCTATATAAAGGGTATATATGATGATGACATGATGATGACATGCCTACAAAAGGCATGATGTCATAAATGATGATGACAGACAGGTGGTCTGGCACAACCAGGTTGACCTGGTCTAGTTTTATATTAATTTCCTATATTGACAGTGATGTCATACTTGTCATACTCCTCCTCCTCATTAACCACGTAAAATGACATCTGCCGTCGTGTTTGCACCGCTCACTTCGCACGGGTGCGTTTAAAAAAACTAGACCAGGTCAACCTGGTTGTGCCAGACCCCCTGTCTGTCATCATCATTTATGACATCATGCCTTTTGTAGGCATGTCATCATCATGTCATCATCATATATACCCTTTATATAGAAAACCAGGACAGACAGACAGACCGACATTTGCTTATGTAGGCCTACCCATTTCATGGGTCTGGCAAAAATACAACCTGTAACACTGTACTTTTCTGTAAATTACAGTGTTACAGGACCTGTAATGTATTCTACAGGTCCAGTGGGTCTGTTGGATGAAGGACGCCAAAAGTGGGCTCATCACCCCTGACATGAACTACGCTGACATCATGGTGCCGACCCCCAACATCGTGAGGATGTCCTTCCTCATGGACCTGCTGTTGTCCAATAAGAAACCTGTGAGTACTGAATGATAACCCAACTGCACCAGGGACGTACAGAGAATGTTAGAGAGGCAGGGTCTGACATTTCTAAAAGGGCCTTTCGGTGAAAATGTTGCAAATAGCAGACCTCCAAGCTCACAACATCGCGCTGCGACGCGTTGTGAGCTTGGAGGTCGGCTATTTTCGGCGCTTGATTACCACACTGAACTAAGCATAATCAAGTCAATACTGGAGACAGCATGGATTTCTTCACAGGGACGGCAATTCTTTCAACAGAAGATGCTGCATTCAAGTTCAGGAGAGTGAGAGCTTGGAGCGCAAAGGGCCTAAGTGACATTTTCGTTTTTTTCACAGGACAGCTTTCCATTGATTGTAATTATGTAATAATAAAAAGAAATATGTTTAATCAATCTATACTTTAATACAGATTAGGCTTCAATGAATGTATTTTAAATTATACTTTTTTAATGTTGTTTGTAGTTTAATTATTACAATCAATGAAAAACTGTCCTGTGAAAAAAAAAGAAAATGTCACTTAGGCCCTTTGCGCTCCAAGCCCTCGTAAATAATATATTCATTTATTGTGGGCTCACTGAAAGCGAGAACACTGTTACCTTCATTATTTATAGAGTGAGTTCAGTCGCAGACAGTACAAAGGCAGGGCCCTTAAGCCAATGAGGTGCAATCAAGATGTGGAAAGTCTGGGAGTGGTGGTAGCTGGAGTATTGGTTGAGACAGTCACGTTGGTACGTTGGTGAATATAGTCACGAGCGAGCCCACACTGTTTCGTAGGAACAGTATCTCTAGTTTATTGTGGGCTCGCCTGTAAGGCGAGCACACTCTAGATATTGTCATTATTGTGGGCTCGCCTGTAAGGCGAGCAGTTTGTAAAACGCTTAAACCCGCTTTTATTCTGGAATCACATTACATGAACTTTGGACCAATATCTAAAGATCTGTCAGATCGGATTTTCTTTTTAAATTGAAACATGCTTTTTTAATAATTCAATGAATATTGCAGTTTTATGCAAATTATTCTTCTGCCTCTAAATCATACATGCAAAGTCACATGTTCATGGCATTTGGCAAAGATGTAGAGTGTTAGTCCAAATTTCACTAAAACCATTCTTACTCCAATTGGCCAAAGGGGGGCGCTATATCATTTTGAGCAGTTTGTGAAACGCTTAAACCCGTTTTTATTCTAGGATTTTATTTTGCAATTTGCATGAAACATTCTACACACAATCTAAGGACCTTTATCTAACATGACTATGAAGTGCACAAAAAAAGAATAATTATAGCTGCAAGCAGCGATAAAGTGGCCAAAAACACCTCAAATCATGAGCACAGCCTGCAATGTGCGTGAAATCTTGCAAGCACATTCCCACTAGGTCAAGGAACAGATGCCACCCTTCTCACATTGGCCTGTTATAGCGCCACCAGCGGGTCAACTTTTGCATAACACATTTTTGGAACAAAATGCCTCAAATCATGCATGCAGCGTCCGATTGCGTCAGTAACGTCAAAGAGAGCAATGCCTGCGATCTTGACATTTTGTACTTTTATAGCCATTGTTTTCTGTCTTGAAGCGAGCCCACAATTGTTTCGAAGGAACAATATTTTCTAGTGTTGTCTGACGTTGTATGTATTGTGTAGTATCCACTATCCTCTACTTATTTTCAAACGACTATAGGCCTATCCTGAGGCTGCGTACGGTTTCAGCTGTGAGTGTCTTAACCTCTAACACCGATATATTTAGCTGACCGGGGTCCTGCAGTTATTGCGACCGAAGGTCTCAGTTTACTACGAGAAACGTCACAGCTTGTCCGCGTCCGTCTCCGTCTGTGTAGACGTGTACACATTGTTACGGTCTATGGGTTTGCCGCTCTGACATCATGCTCTGTCTGATGTCACTGTGATGTCAGGGGAACCACTCCAACAGAAAGGTTTTGCCACTCTGACATCATGCACTGGCTTCACTGTGATGTCACACTAACATAATCCCTTTTATGCCCATATATGGAGTTCCCTGATGTCATCAATATTAATGATGCCCTCTTAGAGAGATCCCTGTGATGCCAGGGGGAACAAATCCCTTTTATGCCCATATATGGAGATCCCACATCACTGTGGCGCGACCTTGCCCTTTGGGGCGAGGTCGCTTGTCGCCCTGAGACGTCTTACTAGTAGCATATACTATAGCCTACAAGCTATAGTATAGTAGGCCCCCTCCTTTGGTCACTCTACATCAAATCTCTTCACCAAAAATAGCCGATCTACAGTCGCAGCTTGTAGATCTGCTATTTTCGCTGCATGGTTAACATCCGTACACAAAGCTGGAGACTACTAGTCGTCATGCGACAAAATATACTCATTTTGAAATAATTAACTATGAAAAAAACTAAACGAAATTGATGAAAAACGATGATACAAGCCGAGATTTGGGCCCGAAAGCGTAGATATAATAAAGAAAATTGAGTAGCCTAACATGACTGACTGACTGACTCTCTCACTCACTGAGCAATTAGGCGTCATGCAGATTCCAATTGCACTGGTAAAAACAACAGCATTAGGCATTCATATTATGTCCCAAGGCATGGGCTCCATGAGGAACGGAGCCTCGCACACTTTCATTTACTGTCTGCTCTGGCACGTCTGTCTAGCTTGAGGGAGTTCCACTAATTTTCTTCTGAAAATGACTCTGTGCAAACTGGAAGCATCGTTGCTCCAAAACAGGGACTAGTGGGGATGTCCGGGTAATGGCAGTGTCCAGCTGTCCAGGCATGGGTGCCAACAGGGACGTGCTGGGCCCCTGATTCAGCCCGGGAAAAAGAGTTGGAGAGGCCCTCATTGTGCGCTATAGAGAGAGATCTCTCTCTATAGCGCTGCTGCTACTCAAAGATTTGTGACAAAGTGACAAGCCAGTGGGCCAATTACATGAGTTATATTTCGTCATTGTCGGGTGGAAACCTTGTATGTCCAAAACCGTTTGTTTTGTCTTTAAACTAGTGAAAACAGACGATCTACAAGTGCTTGTAGATCTGCTGTTTTCTGCTGATCTGCTGTTTTCTGCTGATCTGCTGTTTTCTGCTAGATCTGCTGTTTTCACTACTTTTGTGCGACGGCCTTGTATGATGAAGCAGGGCTTTGCTTTGCGAAAAAAATTACAAATTTGAAACTTGGAGATACAAGGTTTCTGCCCGACAGTGACGATTTACTTTGTTGGCCGCCCAGCCCCCAAAATGGAACAAAGGCCGACATTTTATTTTAATTTTGAACAGGCCGTTTCCAAATGGCCAGCACGTCCCTGGGTGCCAATATCATTGCAACATGCAGATAGATCACCACATGAACGTTCAGTGCAATAAAATGTTTACGCGGATAAAGGTGACGCAATGGTAGGGGAAAATGGCAACAGACCACACAGCAAAGACGTGTGCATTTACCAGCCAAACCCCCTATTTCACACGGAGCCATTAAAAGTTTTGTATTGATTTAAGGCACAAGCGTGTTGGAGAACGTTAAATTAATCATCTGTTTCTCTCTCACCATTTCCCCCTTTTAATTCTATCCCTGTAATGTCCTCTCTCTCCCTCCTCTCTCTCTCCCTCTCCCTCTCCCTTGAACCAAGCTAGACCTTAAGCCATTTAGGCCTAGAATTATTGAATGCTTTAACTGTTGAAAAATTCATGGGTTGCATTTGTAGTCCTACACCAGCCATTTTGAGGACCAACACAGGTGTTTTGATTAACGTAGAACATTGGTTCTATGCCAATCAGACAAAATGAACACCTGTGTTTATCCTGAATATGGCCGGTTTAGGGCTACAAATGCAACCCATGAATAGCAGATATACAAGCTTGGTGCCGCGCTGCGAGCTTGTAGATCCGCTATTTTCTTTAAATCATGAAAATGTGTGCACATTTTTCAATATATATTTTTCAAAGCAAACTTTTGTAACTCAGATCTCTGCTTCTGGGGGTCCCTGGAACAACATATTTTGAGATGGGGTCTGCGGCCAAAGAAATTTAATTTTGGGGGTCCTTAACATGAAAAGGTTTGAGAACCACTGATTTAGAGGAAGGATTTAGAGGTTGGGTCAAAGATCGAGTCAAAGATATTCAAAGACTTGCACACATTTTCACAATTTTTCAAAAATAGCAGATCTACAAGCTCGCTGTGAGCTTGTATATCTGCTATTTTTCAATAGTTAAAGCAAAGAATAATGGTTAAAGTGGTTCAAATCTAACGTGACTCGGGCACGTTCCCGGTATTTGAGGGTTAATAGGCGTAGCTGTTGAAAGTGCCTGGGTTGGAACATATAAGCCATTACCAATGTGGCATGTGAATATTTAAGTGGGCGTATGAAATATGTGCCTGGCGCGTCATGAAAATGCGGTTATAGAAATTATATTCAATTAAGAGTCGTTAGTCGTCACATCTCGAGCGGGAACGGCCCCTGGAAGATCGATGTGCCCCGACCCTCTGTCCTACTCACTTACTTGAAGCCTTAATTGGGCCATGCCACTGTCAGCAACTCCCATGTGCTGTCTGTGTGTTATGTGAAGTTGTTTCTCAAAACCGTCAGCCTAAGCGGGCAGGAGCCTGCTGTACCTCCTGTTTCTGTAGCGTGAGGTGCAGGCTTAATGTACAAATGATGTGCAAGTACACACCCTGGACGTGACCCTAGTATGTCAAAGAGATCCTAATCAAACCATTGATGCCAAGCAGAAAGGTATTGTGTCCCATTTTTATAATCTTTGGTATGACCTGGCCGAGGAATCAAACCAATCTCAGGGCGTAAATTGTAAATTGTACTGTCTTTAGTATACGGTACTTTAGCATGTAAGCATAGAAGCATCTTATAGGGTGTATGTTACCGCACCTGATACCCGGTATGGGTGTCATTACCATTCTTCTAACATAGAGTAGGGAAGACACATATACTTGTAAAGCACATTTATACACAAGTGTTTTACATGAAGTCATACAAATCTATTTAAAGATAAATAAAGACATGGGACTAAAATTCACACCTTGGCACCACATTCACTTATTATCTTTTATTAACGTGTTCCCTGTGACACAGGAAACTGTAAGTCAACTTGTTTCATGCCATGGAATCTTAATGAGTAGATAATTAATGCAGAACACTGACAAGGGCTGTAAGACACGACAGTTTACATTACTAAGGACAACAATGTAACGTGTCTAGCAGGCATTACAGGCATTACCCATTGTGACTGCCACGGCTCCACCCCACCCAGTCCTCAATCAGGGGCGTCACAAGGGGGGGGGGGGGGGGCCTTAATTATTTTAGCTATCGGTGCCGCGCTGCGAGCTTGTAGATCTGCTATTTTTGAAAAGTTGCGAAAATTTGTTCAGATCTTAGAATATATGTATTTTGTAAGCGAACATTTGTAACTCAAATTTTGCTTCTGGGGGTCCCTGGAACTAAATATTTTGAGATGGGGGTTCGTGGCCAAATACATATCATTTTGGGGGTCCTTCACATGAAGAAGTTTGAGCACTACTGACATAGAAACATGGGGTTTTCAAAGAACCTTAGAAAGATTTGAAATATTCAAAGACATTTTCACGATTTTTCAAAAATGGTTAAAGCACAAAATACTGCATGTGTAATAATGTGTTCCCAATGGGGGGCCCGCAGTGAATCCTTGTACCCAGGGCCCAGAATTTGGTGCGACACCCCTGTCCTCAATTATTCAATGTCCTCCAGCCTCCTCAGAGGGGCGTTGGCTGAAGATGCAACAGCGATCAAAGCTGCATAAGATGCTCTCTTTTCTAAGTGTGAAGTTTAAAGAGTCCCTCTGTTTGCCTGCACCCAATCCTTGCCTTTGTTCTGCCTTACACGGTGCAACCTCAGAGGAGAAGCACGCCAAACATGGATGGACTTGTTTGTCGAATGCAATTAGCCCAAAGTGCCTCCAGAGCCCTTTTATCTGCCTTCACTGGGAGATTCCTCATATGGACTGTCATATCACCTGCCCTTACCCTTCTCTGTCCTCGGTTTCAAAGTGATTTGATCAGTCCGCTCCTTGGTTCATTGGAGACAAGGGGTAGCCACTGAATATAGAGATGTACAAGCCTCTGAAAGCCTCTGAAACTCAAGCAGCATTTCTACTAAAGATAGAGCACTGGCTGGGTAGAATCAGCCTTGCCAATGAAACTGGCCAAAGCTTCGGGCTGACAGTGCCCACAATACCATGGTTAAGGAGTTATCTATTTATTAATTGTTTGAGTGAGGTATCAATTGTAGGGGGTAGTTGGGGCAGGCAGGGAAAGTGAAGACCAGGGGTTTTGGAATGAAGAAAGTGGCTGCGAGAAGTAATGGAGACCCGAGGGCAGGACTAATGATCAGGGCCTGGCTCTATGGCTGGCTGGCTCGTTGGCTGGTTAGCTGGCTTGCTACATGCCTTCTGGCTGGTTTAGCAGCTTTGGGAGTCTCGTGTTGCCTCTCGCAGTGTAATGGGGGAGTCCGAGATGGAAGACAAGAAAAAGAGCAGCCGCTGGCGCTGGCTCAGGTGCTCCAGGCAGAACTGAAAGGTCCTGGGCGAGATGTCACCAGGACCAGTGAGGGTTGATTTCATGTATATGCGCTTTGCCAAGTGTAATCACTTTCTTCCCAATTGAGCTATGTTCTTTTTTTTCAGTTCCATTGCTCCATCTGTTCTCTTTCTTATACCGTCCTTTCTCATTTTCCCCACTCACTGTCTCTCTATCTCTCATTCGCCACTTCATTTTTTCCCCCTCCTTTCTTCCTCTCTCTCTCCGTCCCTGGGCGTTGCGGTAGCTGAGACCATGTCTTCGTAGAGAGGTGATTGAGGATGTTACGCAGATATACGCAGGGATTTCCCTGTTGGCACCACCCACACTCCCACGCCTGCGAAGCCCAATCCCTCCACACACTGCTGAATCATCCTACGTTAGGGGGAAAGGGCTGGGGGGGGGGGTGCTGGCAGAGTTATTATTAAAGCTGGAGGCCATTCAGACCTAACCTAGGCAGATTTTTCAACGTCTGGACAAGGTGAATGTGCATAATTCTCGGGGAGGCTGAATAGCATTACACACAGAGATTAAACTTTGAGCAGGCTCTGCAGTATTTGGGCTCCAGAGTATATTAGACTTCATGAGGGGGGGAAAGGGGATGGGAAAAGGAGTCGAATTGTGACCATTACTGCACGACAGAGTTGTAACTCTCCATTGTGCATTTCACTATCCCTTCACACGCACCGCAATTGCATATGTTACACCTCAGCATGTTAACAGATTAAGCTGTCATAAGTTTTCTTTTTTTCCCCCCTTTATCATTTGATGGACCACAACAGCAGGCCTGCACCGTGAATGCTAATGCGTCTGACGGACTGAGTCACTGATTTATAAAATGTCACCATTGGTCAGTGCAGTTGGCCACAACCAACTAGCCAACTGCAGAGCAACCGTCCATCCAGGCTATGGGATCATAATAACCGGGGGTTGGCGCTAATTGTCTTGCCATAGTAGGATCTATAGGTGCGAGTATTTCATTTGTATTTGCCCCTAAAAATAGATATGTACAGTAGTGGGAAAAGTATTTAGAAGCACAGTTTGCAGGTAATTGCGACCGTAGGTCGCATTTACTATCAAACCCTGCACAAAGTGTAAGTCCGTCAGTCAGTCAGTCTGTCTGTCACACCTCACACGTCACACTCTTGCCCTGCTCATATCTCCGCAACCGTTGCCCCGATCCATGCCAAATTTTGCACACACACTCCTTACCTGCCAAACTACAACCTCCAAGGACCCCCGGAGCTCCAGGGACCCCCAGGTCCCTGGGGGACCCCCAGATGTAAAAAATGACCAAATGTGCAAAAATGACCAAATGACCACCCCAACGGGGCTGCTCACGGGGAATTCCCGGGGACCACCGACTCCTGGTGCTCCAGAACGGATGCAAAAGTGGTGGCGCCCCCAGTGGAGGACCCCCTCCACTGCAGCTCACATAAAATGCCCTAACTCGGGCTAGGAGCGTCCGGGAGAGCCGGGGCCGGTACCTATTCGTCCGTCAAGGCAACGCGGAGACCCCACCCCTCATTTCTCACATGCCCCTCTTCTAGCGCCACCATGAGGCCGATTCTTGCAAAACACATTTTTGGACACTGTTCCTACAATTTCTGCCCTAAAATCACGCAAATCGGTACACAGTATGTCTACACTCATCCCATCAACATGAATCTCTCCCATATAGCGCCACCTCCAGGCCGATTTTTAAAAACACATTTTTGGACACTGCTCCTACAGATTTTGCCCTAAAAACACGAAAATCACTACACAGTATGTCTACACTCATGTCATCAACATGGATCAGGAAGATTTTGGCAAAACACATTTTTGCCCTATTTGTGGAGATAAGTGACCTACGGTCGCTTATCTCCCGATTAGGGAGTCTTACTGGTGATTATAACCTACCGTAATCTTTCCAAAGTAAAATGTTTTGTTCTCCAAACTCCATTGCACCATTGAAAGTACGAGAGAGTGTTTTTTGCAGGTCTTTCAGCCCGAGTGTATCTAAAAAGCACCTTGGTTGAGCACCGTTGGTCCGACCAGTTTAACTTTCACCAGCGTCGGCAGGTTAGCATTTCACCAGGTTAGCATTCACCAGCATTAGTTTTACTGAGGTTAGGGTTAAAGGAGTAGTTCACCCCCAAAATGACTTTTTTTCTATTGATTACTCATGCCATGGAGACTTGAGTTCAATAAGATTTGTTTGTGTTAGTCGCGTTCCTAAGACAAAAATGTGATTATAGTAAATGTACTCCCATTGATTCCGGATGGGGACCCAAATGCAATGGGGGTAAATCTATTGTAATCAATTTTTTAATACTGGGAATACGACAAATAACAAAACACATTATTGAACTCAAGTCTCCATGGCGTGAATAATCAATAGAAAAAAGTCATTTTGTGGGTGAACTACTCCTTTAAGGTTAGGTTTAGTTGAATCTCGGTCCCCCCGACTTTCGGCATCTCAGCGCAGCCAATCACAAGCTTCCGCTGCCTGAACCGAGTTGCTTTTTTGATACACCCGGACTGAAAGACCTGCAAAAAACACTCTCCCTTGAAAGTACGCCTGCCTAGTGTCGCCGCTTCCTGAAACCATGGTTTCAAATGAAGGCCCCCCCAGGCGTCTCATACATGGTTCAGTTATACTAGGTTTTACCCTTGTCATAATGAGTGCAGTCATGAGCTTTAGATTCCAACTTGTCGCATGGAAATAATATACAGTTCACATACTGTATACAAACCTTGCATAATATCCTTTGAAATGACAGGCACCTGCACGCAATAATACCCAGCCTCCCACACACATACACAAGTACACAGCGAATCATCCATACGCAGGTGCACAATAAAACAAACGCACGCACGCACGCACGCACGCACGCACGCACGCACGCACGCACGCACACACACACACACACACACACACAAACATTGACATTTTTCTTTCTCCTGGGAGTCCATTCTTTGACTCACCAACCCCCTCCAGCAAACACAGCCTTAATGAGATTGCCCAACGTACAATCTCAGCTGATAGGAGTTAAAGAGCAAGGGGTGGGGTGTAGAATCCACCAGGGCAGGTGGAGCATCCATGGTCATAAGTCTTCCCTGTCTTTTAATCAGGCCATGTTCAATCCTCTTTGTTCTCCGTCAGCTCTACTGTATTCTTTGAAGTACTGTAGGCCTAGTATTACTTTGTTTTTTTTATGAGGAGAGACAGAATTGTGTGCGAAGCCTTAGCTGACCTCTCATTCTCTCTTACTCAGCCAACGTCAGTACAGTGAACAAGTTTACAAGAAGCATTTGGTGATCCCACGCTACCAATTAGAGATCACAGTGTCGTTGAAGGAATAATCTGCAGTTTTCTACATTATCTCTGTGAGATTGGAGTTGGCAAAGGGGCCTTTCTGCGTGGAGTTTGCATGTTCTCCCCGTGTCGCCTAGGGTAAAGTAGGTACCCGCGCAAAAAAAAAAAAAAAAGAAAAAAAAAAAGCAGTAATTCTGATCTCTATACTGCCCTCTCCCTGGCCAGCCGGCGCGCATGATGGAGGGGAAAGGAACTGGTTGGAATAACGTGTTCCTTCCACACGTTACGTCCAGCCGGAGAAACTCCACCCTGTCAGGTGAAAAGAAGCGACTTGGACCCCCATGCATTGAAGGAAGCATGCGGTCAGTCCGTTGCTCTCCCCAGGGAGTGGATTACATTAGGCAATTGACATTGGGTGAAGAAAATGTGTTACAAAAATCGTATCTCTGTGACTTAATCAGTAGGGAAAAATGATCAATACATGGTGATAAGTCTGTCAATGCCCTCTTTATTGTCAAAGCAGGTAAATTGCATTTTCAAAGTGGGTATTGCATATAATTGAAACTTCTTTTTTTTTTTTTTTTTTCGAATCAACTGACTGACAATTAAGGTTACAAACATCCACAAAGTTGACAAAGGAGCACTCCTTTAATATCTCAATCTCATGGGTTTATATTCTGCTGTCTGTTTGTAAAGTAGCTTAGACTCATTCTAACTTGAAATGCAATTCTCTGTGGATTACAAACAATTCAGCTGGCAGACCAAACCTATTACAGGATACATATTGCAATTAAAACTTGACTCAGCCTGTCATGCAATGTTTCACTGCAGAGGGGTGTGTGTGTGTGTGTGTGTGTGTGTGTGTGTGTGTGTGTGTGTATGTGCGTGCGTGCGTGCGTGCGTGCGTGCGTGCGCGTGTCAACTGATGCTTGTTGACGCTTGTTAATGTTATATCCATCAAGGCAATTATGCTTCCGCACTGTCAAGTAGGCCAACATCAAATGACCACCAGTGAGTCTGGGACTCACTTTATTGAAAAACCTAACAACATCACTGTATTATATTAGATTTTTTTAATATTTATTAGATCTGACAATTAGTTGATTTTTGATGACGCATATATCGGTATCGGTTGATTACGGTATCGGAAATTAGAGTTGGAAAGATTAAAAAAGCCAATATCGGACATCCCTGGTTCAGTATAGACCTTCAAAGGAAACCCAAGATAGGGTGCAGAATATTAGTTGCAATTACGAGTAACAGTGAACCTAAGTCATATTTTATTTTTTTATTGGACACACAGATCAGCACAGGAAGCAATTCTGTTATATATATAAACTTTATTACAGGCTCAGGGCCCACAGGGTAGAAAACAATACATTTACATTACAAACATAATAAAAAATAAAAAAAAACAGAAACAGTACAACAACAGTATGTTATGTTAACGATCAAGTTAATTAGACATATTTGATCCCACGTGGGGCTCATTTCAGCCTTCACCCTGCAGCTTGCTCTCAGACTTGAGAGCAGTTAGGGGTTAAAGGACAACTTTGTTTCAAGGGTTCATAGATAATCATTAGAGAAAAGAAAAGATGAATGTTAAAATGTTTTCATTTACTTCTTTCTAGCGTTGTAATGATTTTGATTTGCATGCATGCCCCGAGGTTGGCTTCATAATCAGATGCCCCAGGTTGGGGCTTCTGATTATGAAGCCCATTCCCAAGATGCACTGCAATCTTTCAAGGGCAGATGTGACTTATGGGGGCTGGTGTAAATAGTGACAAAAAAATTGCCGGCTTATTGTGTCTAAGAATACATATTTAGCCACTTGTACGCATGCCCCCACCCACTGAAATCAAAATACTAAAAACGCTAAAACAATAGAAAGTGGTAAATGAAAACATTTCAACACTCATATTCTCTTTTCTCTAATTACAATCTAAAATATGAACCCTTGTTGTAAAAAACTAAAGTTGTCCTTTAAGCATCTTGCTGAGGGACACCTCGACACATTGCCGGGGCCAGTAATCCAACCTGGGACCTTTTGTTTCCCAGCCTCTCTACCCATTCAGAAGAGTCCCTTTGCATGTATTTTGTTGTTTGAGAAACAAACAAACTGTGTGAGTCTGTGATTTCAGTAGAGAGCAAACTGAAAGGGCATTCTCCAGGTTTGCAAAGTTAACTTGAACAAAGCTTGCGGTAGCACTTTGTAATGATATCTCGATACTTATACTGAGGATGTTATCTCTGCTTTACTGCGCAATACATTGCATCGCAAATAATGTTATAGGCTATGCTCCTAACCCGATGCACTTTAAACCAGCGTGGGCTCTCAAGTGTGAGGCTGGCTTTACAGGGTGAATATTGTAGTTGCAGGTTGCACACCCAATCATCAAGGGCAAAGATACACAAAAGAAGTGAAGGGTTAGGGAGTAGGGGTGTAACGATATAGTAACTGAATCAAAAGATCGATTTTAATTTGCAATGATCTACTATATCGTTTTCAAAACCAAAATATTGTACCGTTTTGGCTTTGTATCGTATCGTATCGTTTTGAAATGCGGTAATCGTTATCGAATCGTTTTGCAATGCAAATAATTGATTGTATGGAAACTAAGTATTTGTGCCTTGTATTTGGCAATTTTAAGAGGGAAAATTAAAAAGAAGGGTCTAATATTACCTTTCCATTCCATATAGCTACTCTTGGTCTATCGATGAATGTGTGTAATCTCTGTGTTCATGTCAAGGTGGGTTTGTCCATATGTGTTGAAATATAATGTCCATGTATTTGCTAGAGAATCACAGTGTTTACTTCCATAATAATAGATGTTTTACACAGATTTAATTTCTTTGTTAAATAGTTACTATATTGATTTTAAATCACTGAATCAAATCGTATCGTATCGCCATGAATGAACCAATATCGTCCATGTATCGTATCGTTAACCATGTATCGTGATGCGTATCGTATCGCTGTTACAATGTATCGCTACACCCCTATTAGGGAGAGGTTCAAACTTCAACAATGAGCCCTCTGACAAAAAGAAAATAAAAAATCGAATCTAATTTCTTTAAAAAAAATTACGTGCTGCATGCGCGAAGTGTAAGTTGTGTGGACCCCCCACTTTATAAAAGTCATCTGCGCCCCTGGTCCATTTGGTTCCATTTGTACACTCTCAGACTTCTCTGGGTGCTACACTAGAATGTTGCGTGCAGTACTCAACATCAACAGGAGTGCACATGTTACCAACAGGAGCCTGTATGAGGGAATACCAAGGGTAAGCGAGAAAATTGCCACCAGAAGAATGAGACTAGCAGGACACTGCCAAAGACACCAGGAGCTTCCAGCCAGCAAATTGGTACTGTGGGAGCCAACACATGGGCACCGGTCGCGAGGACGTCCCACAAAAACATACGTGGACGTACTCAAGGAAGACGTAGGGACACAGAACACCAATGAGCTGGCCAGATGTATGGAGAACCGAGATGACTGGAAACAACGATGGAGGGCTCGTCTGAGGACGACCTAGAGAGAGACTTACAGGCCCACAGTGTTGTCAAGCTCATATTATTCTTCTCCTGCCATGTCTTTCCACAGCCCTGCCCTGGCATGTATGAAATGGATTGGGCTTAAATGTATTTAGTGTTTTGTGCGCTTTAAACTTATCCTTTATGACAGGACCATCCAAAGTGGTTCACCCAGGAGCAATTTGACCACCCACAACATTTTTCAAATGTTTCCAGAGATGTTATCCAGGGTTATGCTTTATTTCCCACTTAATCCATCTGGGTTGTAGCCGGCGACAACTTGATATCAGTCTTAAAGCCTCGGTTTGTGATCGCGCCATGATGATGCCCTGCTCTTGAAACTGTTACTGAACAACCTAAACACGGAGCACTGACACGGGAGATACTGTAAGTCGATGTTTAAGAAGGTCTCTGAGTAGCGAGCGGCTGGGAGATGAGGAGCGATGGTGAATGGCGTGGGCAGGCAGATAAGCAGGCAAGCGGGTTAGCAGGCAAGTGGGCAGGCATACGACGATGCTTCCTGAGCACAACAGACAGTAGTATGTAATTGGAAGCAAACTAATCACTAAACCAGAGGTTCCATAACAGTGTGCCAGGCACACAGTCTACTCTTAAGTCCGACATCTCAATAGTCTGACTACGTGGCTACACGTGCGGTTAGGGATAGGGTTAGGGATAGGGGATATCGGTTTAATAATGGTGCGAGTCGGACCAACGCAACGTCAGAGTAATGGGGAAATCTCAATATTTCTACATTTCATTGTTTCGACTAAGGGTTAGGGTTAGGTTTTAGGGTTCGGTATAGGCATAGTTTTACTGAGGTTAGGGTTAAGGTTAGGTTTAGGTGTATCACCGTCAACCCGACTTTCGGCACCTCCACGCAGCCAATCACAAGCTTCCGCTGCCTTAACCCAGTTGCCTTTTTGATACACTCGGACTGAAAGACTTCACTTTCTGCGTAGGCTCAGGGTGTTTGGTGTCCAGCAGAGAGTGATGTTGCTTTTCTATCATGCTGTGATCGAGAGTATTTTCCGTTATACAATTTGTGTGTGGTTTGGTAATTTGACTGTGAGGTCAAAAGCACAGATTAATAGACTAGCTCAGATTGCATTGAAGGTGATGGGTGTGAGGGAGCACCCCACCCTTCAAGCAATATTTGAGGAAAGTGTAGTTAAGAAAGCTAAGAGAATAATTGCTGACCCCTCTCATGTTCTGCATTCAGAATATGAACTGCTACCCTCGGGTAGACGTTATAGAGTCCCAGTTAAAAACAAGAAAAGACATCTGAACAGATACAAATACTCATTCATTCCCATATCTGTTAATCTGATGAACTCAGGCCGTTAGTAGGGGTGATGACTCTGGTGTAATGTAGTGTAATGTATGCACTTGACCTGTATGTCAGCACTGTGTGTTGTGCACTATTCGTTGTAATTTACTTTCTGTCTGTCTTGTCCTGTTGTATGTTATGTAGCAGCCTGCATGTCCAAGACAAATTTCCTTCGGGACAAAATAAATGAATCTTGAATCTTGAATCTTGAAAGACCTGCAACCGCATGTACGCACACACACACTCAATTACTACACATTGTGTATAATGTATGTCCAATGTACTACTGTATGTTTGGTTTATTATTTGCTCTCCAAATAAAGGGCGCTATACAAATGGTTATTTTGATAATACTATCATAATTATTATTAAAGGCATTGA
Organism: Nannobrachium achirus; assembly: GCF_963921795.1. Taxonomy (NCBI): domain Eukaryota; kingdom Metazoa; phylum Chordata; class Actinopteri; order Myctophiformes; family Myctophidae; genus Nannobrachium; species Nannobrachium achirus. Next base: position 43,329,268 of record NC_137829.1, on the reverse strand, counting down.
AGTGTATCATCATAACCTTTGAGTAGTTATAGTTGTCCCAAATTGAAGGCTTTCACAGCATACTGTGCAACAAAGCAACAGTATGCTCATATGCCATATGTGCTACAGAAAGTTTATTGATAATAAAAAAAAGTCAATTGCCTGGCATGTAAAATTGTTATAATCCACTAGATGGATAAAATTGCCTCCTCTCCAACTGGAACTCTTGCGCTGTATTCAGGTTCTGTGGAAAACCTTCTCACAAGATTGAATGCAGTCTGGCAGATGTTGCTTGCACAAGTAGGGCAGTGCAAAAAGGCACCTAACTCTTTTTGTCTCGCCACTTGTATTGCTCTGTATTTATTTATTTTATTATAATATTTGATTATATTTTTACTTAAATCCTGGCATTGGTGATAATCAATATAACACTTTTGAATAATTAGGCATGGCGTTTGGCATTGAGCGCCTCAATGTTTGTTGCTCATCCCTATTCTTACATCAGCAGACTAGATTCAGTAAACCTTTCTCTTTTTTTTTTTTTTTGGAAATGTTATACAGTGCTCTGACATTTGCTGATTATTCCAGAAACATGTTTTTTTTTTTGTGGCTGTAGGCAATGCTATCCCACTTTTGCAGTACCAGTGAAAAACCAAAAATAGCTTGCCATTTTTTAGCAACAGTGCAAAGTCTGCAAACAGTTCTCTACATTCCACGAGAAACTGAATTAAATTGGGGTGGGGGAAAGGAAGACAAAAAAAAAAAGAAAACGGTTGCTATAACTCCTTCAGCTTTTCAGCTTTCACTTTTTTAAAGATGATGAGCAATCCTGTATAAAAATCTGTGGAGCACTTGTCATATCAGAATGTTACATCTATGACATTTTCCCTCACAGCTTATCAATGCTAAACCATAAGCTATACTCACTTTTTTTGTTTTACTTCTTGCAGTGTATCAGAGCAACATTGAGTACCTGAGACGAATAACAGTAAGTCCATATTTGAAACGAGGCATTTTGTGTCTCAGTGCTCAGGAAGGGAACCACTGGTCATCAAATTATTGGCTTAGGAATATGACAAAAACCTCAATGGGGTGCGTAATCGATTAAAAAAAATGTCACTATGTGTACAATTACAGATCAGGGGCATAGTTCCGCCGATTTAAAACGAATCCAATACGGAACTAAAACTTCCTATGTTTGGCCGCTAGTTGCGCTGTTTTCCCCCCGCGAGGTACCAAAAAGAATTTGTCTACTTTGGACCCCATTCGTTTTCCCCTTTGATTTTCTAACCTTAATACACGTTGTCATACATACTTTATGGTTCCTGTCGCTAGTGAAAAAATCCCTTTCAATCACCATGATATGCGTTTTGTGCAAATATGGTCCCATTTATGTTAAAATTGATGATAAAGTTGCGGGGGGCGTGGCCAACTAAACTGATACCAGCCGGCTGTGTTCTTCTTCGTGTGCTTTATTTCGGGATGCTCCGACCACATTCTCCCATGTATCCCTGCGGTTCCACGTGACCGTTGGCAGCCAATAGCATGCCTTGTGATTCCTGGGGTACCATTCAAACAATGATGGCGACACCCATACAAGGGACAAAAAAACGTCATTTTCGCAGCATAGAAACCAATGGCTTCGCTTCGTCCATATTTTTTTACAGTCTATGTTACAGATAAGTAGTTAGGGCTTAAGTGGTTAAGACAATGTCAGCCAGCTGTTTTGTTTTTTGTTTTTTCATTTGAACCCTCAAATGAGGGCTTTCTGAAAATGCAGTGTGTTTGTTCGTGGTCATCTCTTTCTTGCCCATTTTCTGCCCGCCTGTGGGCTGCAGCACACAGCCATGGTGGGCCAACTGGGCAGCCTCTCCATCCCATATGGACTTACAAAGAGCATTGGTCCATCATGTTGGCTGGACCCATGTGTGGCTGGCGGAGGAATTGATGTCATTTCATCCACCTCCAGATGTCTCCTTTGACCCTTTCCAACAGGCAGCAGCAATAGCCACATCCAAGAATAAATGGGCACTGCACTATGCAGAGATGCTTGGCAAAACATGTTGTGTCCTGTACTCAAGCTACTAGAGGCCCACCGATAAATTGTAGGCAAAAACCAGCCAACACTTCTACACGATCTGTTATTTTGTTTGTGTGCTTGTAGATCGCCTATTTTTGTTTTACTATATGTTTTTTGAACTAGAAAAATATTGTTCCTTCGAAACAATTGTGGGCTCGCTTCAAGCCAGAAAACAATGGCTATAAAAGTACAAAATGTCAAGATCGCAGGCAGTGCTCTCTTTGACGTTACTGACGTCAAAGATTGGTCCATTTTGTTCCAAAAATGTGTTGTGCAAAAGTTGACCCGCTGGTGGCGCTATAACAGGCCAATGTGAGAAGGTTGGTATCTGTTCCTTGACCTATTGGGAATGTGCTTGCAAGATTTCACGCACATCCCAGGCTGTGTTCATGATTTGAGGTGTTTTTGGCTTTGGACACTTTATCGCTGCTTGCAGCTATATTTATTATTATTATTTTATAATTTTTTTGTGTGCACTTCATAGGCATGTTAGATAAAGGTCCTTAGATTGTGTGTAGAATGTTTCATGCAAATTGCAAAAAAAATCCTAGAATAAAAACGGGTTTAAGCGTTTTACAAACTGCTCAAAATTATATAGCGCCCCCCTTTGGCCATTTGGGGTAAGATTGGTTTCAGTGATATTTGAACTAACTCTCTACACTATTTTGTCATGAAAATGTGACTTTGCTTGTATGTTTTAGAGGCAGAAGAATAATTTGCATAAAAATGCAATATTGTTTGAATTATTTAAAAAAGCATGTTTCAATGTTAAAGAAATCCGATCTGACAGATCTTTAGATATCGGTCCAAAGTTCACGTAAAAAAAGTTTTGTGCACGTGACGCGAAAATTCCAGAATAAAAGCGGGTTTACACGTTTTACAAACTGCTCAAAGTGGCGGAAAATCGAAGGGCGGAGCTTACTTAACAACGACACAGATGTCTTCCGCTTGAGTCAAAGCACGCGTGTAACAAGTTGCATGTCTTCAAACGAAACGAGTCATGACTTATGCCCGTTTGAAGTTTGAATTTTCAGACGCTTCGTATAGTGCCCCCCTTTGGCCGATTGGAATAAAATTGGTTTCAGTGATACTTTGACTAACCCTCCACATCTTTGCCAAATGCCATGAACGTGTAACTTTGCATGTATGATTTAGAGGCCGAAGAATAATTTGCATAAAACCGCAATATATATTGAATTATTAAAAAATTATATTTCACTTTAAAAGAAATCCAACCAGACAGTTTGACCGTATTGGTCCAAAGATCATGTGAAAAAAGTTTTGTGCACTTGACGCGAAAATCCCAGGAGGAGATAGATTTTTACTGTTTTTCATATAATTCCGAATTGTGGGAGACCTAAAGGTCAGAGGTCAAAAGTTAGAGGGTAAAAGTTGTTCGGCATGAGGAGACGCATAAGTGTATACAGGTTTCATGGCTGTATGTATAACACAGCATGAGCTATACCTGTTCAAAGATCGCACTTTCGAAGGCTTCCTACAGCGCCACCATTTGGCCGATTGCTATAAAAAATAATAGCACACTTCGCCACTGTAAACTGAACACATTGATGTTTTTATTTTCATTTTCTCACTAAGTATGTAGGAGTAGAAAGGAACCGAAGATCCCGTCTACTGATTGCCTGCCTGATAGATAAATAACTAGAAAATATTGTTCCTTCGAAACAATTGTGGGCTCGCTTCAAGCCAGAAAACAATCGCTATAAAAGTACAAAATGTCAAGATCGCAGGCAGTGCTCTCTTTGACGTTACCGACGTCAAAGATCGGTCCATATTGTTCCAAAAATGTGTTGTGGAAAAGTTGACCCGCTGGTGGCGCTATAACAGGCCAATGTAAGAAGGGTGGTATCTGTTCCTTGACCTATTGGGAATGTGCTTGCAAGATTTCACGCACATTGCAGGCTGTGTTCATGATTTGAGGTGTTTTTGGCTTTGGCCACTTTATCGCTGCTTGCAGCTATATTCATTATTATTTTTATTTTTTTTGTGTGTATGCACTTCATAGGCATATTAGATAAAGGTCCTTAGATTGTGTGTAGAATGTTTCATGCAAATTGCAAAAAAAATCCTAACGGGTTTAAGCGTTTCACAAACTGCTCAAAATGATATAGCGCCCCCCTTTGGCCAATTGGGGTAAGATTGGTTTTAGTGATATTTGGACTAACACTCTACATCTTTGCCAAATGCCATGAACATGTTACTTTGCATGTATGATTTAGAGGCAGAAGAATAATTTGCATAAAACTGCAATATTCATTGAATTTATTTTAAAAAGCATGTTTCAATTTTAAAGAAATCCGATCCGACAGATCTTTAGATATCGGTCCAAAGTTCACGTAAAAAAAGTTTTGTGCACGTGGAGCGAAAATTCCAGAATAAAAGCGGGTTTACGCGTTTTACAAACTGCTCAAAATGGCGGAAAATCGAAGGGCGGAGCTTACTTAACAACGACACAGATGTCTTCCGCTCGAGTCAAAGCACGCGTGTAACAAGTTGCATGTCTTCAAACGAAACGAGTCATGACTTATGCCCGTTTGAAGTTTGAATTTTCAAACGCTTCGTATAGCGCCCCCCTTTGGCCGATTGGAATAAAATTGGTTTCAGTGATACTTTGACTAACCCTCCACATCTTTGCCAAATGCCATGAACGTGTAACTTTGCATGTATGATTTAGAGGCCGAAGAATAATTTGCATAAAACCGCAATATTGATTGAATTATTAAAAATTTATATTTCACTTTAAAAGAAATCCGACCAGACAGTTTGACCGTATTGGTCCAAAGTTCATGTGAAAAAGGTTTCGTGCGCGTAACGAAAAAAACCCAGGAGGAGATAGATTTTTACTGTTTTTCATATTATTCAGAATTGTGGGAGACCTAAAGGTCAGAGGTCAAAAGTTAGAGGGTAAAAGTTGTTCGGCATGAGGAGACGCATAAGTGTATACAGGTCTCATGGCTGTATGTATAACACAGCATGAGCTATACCTGTTCAAAGATCGCACTTTCGAAGGCTTCCTACAGCGCCACCATTTGGCCGATTGCTGTAAAAAGTAATAGCACACTTCGCCACAGTAAACTGAACACATTGATGTTTTTATTTTCATTTTCTCACTACGTATGTAGGAGTTATAGGAAACCGAAGTTTGAAGGAGAACTTGCTCTAGTATAGTATAGTATAGTATAGTATAGAAATAATGACAATAACTAAAGTGTGCTCGCCTATAGGCGAGCCCACAATGACAATATCTAAAGTGTGCTCGCCTTATAGGCGAGCCCACAATAAGGCATAATTGATTATATAAAATAAAGTTCAGTTAATTTTCAATTTATTTTGTATCTATCAACAATAATGTGTTTGCTCATCATGCGTGCTATGCTCTCAGATGGAAGCTTTAATCAAATCAAGTTGAGCAAATTGATTAGTAAATGTAGCACCTTTTTAATAAAATATCTGTCAAAAATATCGTGATCTGGTGTTCTAGGACCTAAACAGCTGGCATCGGTCGGGCTCTACAAACTACTGAACCTGCAGTAGGTGTCATGGGGTTCAGACCTTGCAAGAATCCTCACTGAATGAGACCCGGACTGATCCATTTTCCCCATTTGCAGTTTATTTTTAGATCAAGCCCCTGGGTATCCACTGGTGCCCGCTAGCTGATTATGGCAGTAGTTACTGGCCACATCTCTCGTACTATTTCTGCTTGGGCTCCAGCAGCACAGGATGTTAGCCATTAAAATGCAACCGAATCAGACTCCAGCTGCTTTCCATGGAGCCCGTTCTTCATGCAACCATCAGGGGGTCTGAAATGTGATTGCGTAGAACGTGTACACACCAGGGCAACTTCACACAAGCCTCCTATAATAAAGAACATGAACATTCAAGTAGACGAGTTAGTACAGAGCCACGCCCCTTTAACCACTTAAAACGTATAATGCTTCACTTGGAAAGAAAATATGCTGGTGTCTATTCTTCTATCTTGATAGGGGAACGACTAAATGAGTTATGCGATGGAGGAAGTGGTCCTGGGAATGAGCATTTGCAACACACTGAGCTTGTAGATTGGCTATTTTTGCTGAATGTTCAAAGAATATTTGTCTATTTTTTATAGAATATCCTCTCATGAAGGATTCATGTGGCTAAAATATAGGCAAATTAGAGGAAGAACCATGCATTAAAAAATGAAAAGCCTGATGGTGTTATCATACAGTAAGTACAGTAAGTCACAACATAGTCCAGCATCTTGTATAGGCTTTGTCAGTCTCCAATGGGAATGAATGATGCTGCTTGTCTGGTTAGACTTGTTAGTAAACTAATTAAAATCATACCACTAATATATTATAATATCTTGTGCGTGTTTTGTCATACACTCTGCATCAAGCTTTGTTTTCCGTCTAGTTACGAGAGCATTGCTGAACCTCAGCTTTGACACTGTGTAGACAAGCTTTTGATTCTGCATTCATGTACGTGATTAGCTCTGACAACTTATGCTGTGAGGATCCTCTTAGCCTCATTAGCCTGATATCACACATTAGCATGAGTAATCATGGCTTCCTGTTGTGTCAGAAAAACAACATAAATCTATCGTTGGTGTCAGGCAGAAACCTTGTATCTCCAAACGGTAATTATACCTTTTATACCGTATTATACCTTGTTTCCTACACGGTTCCCGTACCCAGTAGTCGTCTGTAAGATTCTGCCCATTAATAACACAGTGCTCAAGTCAAAACGTTTGTTTGTCATTTCACTACAGTCCACTGCTAATAGCTCTGACAACTAGTTTAGAGAAGTCATACATTGTTACATTTGAGCAGTTAACTTGTGTAACACTTTTGCATACTGTACCTGGAGATACTGTACAGTAAGACAATGAAGGAAGATTAAACAATTCCCCACTCATCAAAGAACTGGATGCTTTCCAATACCATGCCTTCTCTCTCACAACGATTTAACAAATGAAAAGTATTAAATAAAAAGTACATTGCATCCATTGGAACACAGTCCCCCCTCCCACCCGGGGGATATTTGGTTTAAAAAAACAACACTAATATAAATTTTAACTTAACAAATCGTCATCATACATTGACTTTGTCTCAATTCCAAACAATTCATATGATATATATGGTAAATGTTTGCATTTATGCTTTGCTATATCACATTAAACACTGAAAGAGCTAGGCGTTTTTACTGATAGCTGAAATTCATGTATAATAAGAGCTGAACACATATGAACATGGGAACACAAATTAATGTCACATATGAATGTAGACTTGTACATAATACACTATAGGAAGCACATGCTTCACAAACGCAGACTGCATGTGAGGCACATTATGAGCTTCTTGCACCTCCTGCAAGCAGTCAGTCTTCCTGTCTGCTGTTTTAGGATACAATGAACAGCGCTTTCTCTTGCCAGATGCTTCAACTCTAAGTTCACTGTTTATTTTACCATTTCTATCATTTGGATTGTTTGGAATTGAGACAAAGTCAATGTATGAAGATGATTTGTTAAGTAAAAAATTATATTAGTATTGTTTTTTTATACCAAATATCCCCCGGGTTAAAATGACCCGCGAACAGCATTAGAGGGTCAATAAAATGAGGGGGGTGTAGCATGGGTGTAGTGCAAAAATATATTTTTTACATGTTTATCACAGAAGAATCTTTAAGGCCAGTGAGTTTCAGTTGGAAAAAATATAAATTTCTACCTTTTTCTTTCAAATGTAAATGTAAAACGGGTCAAAATGATCCGAACAGAACTTAAGGGTTAATCAAAAAAAGTTATCGATAGAATCTAAGATGGCTAAGATAATAATATATCGTTGCAGTAGGCTATAGCATTGTTGTCAGATCTGCTCGCTATCAGCTGTCATACAACATCTTAGTACTCATGTTATGGCAGCAATTCACATCTACTGACATGTTTGAAATCTGCTCTCTACTGAGTACTGATTGGCGATGCCATCTCTTCCTCACAGCTACAGCTAAATGCTCACGAGGGTATTGATTGAGAGATGGCGCGTACAAATCCAGGTGATCCACATCGCATCACTCTTCCCCGGGCCGAGACGGGCTGACGAATGCCGACTTAAAACCTCCAGAATCGATGCCACAAATGGCTGCGTCAGTTGACATTCGGTAGAATGATGTCAAATATCCCGGGTCAGAATATGCCAAGTAATATCCTGTGCAAACTTTTGTTATTATGGATTAGTGAGCACATCATAGGAGATTAGCTTCCCAGAGAGATTATATTCAACGTCTGCCAATGACCTGCCATTTCCCCACAAAATACAGGCTGTTTAAGTGTCTTCCATAAGCCAGAAACTCTGAATCCAAAACAATATGGTGTGTGTGTGTGTGTGTGTGTGTGTGTGTGTGTGTGTGTGTGTGTGTGTGTGTGTGTGTGTGTGTGTGTGTGTGTGTGTGTGTGTGTGTGTGTGTGTGTGTCTGTGTGAGTATGAGTATGAGTATGAGTGCGAGTGCCAGTGCGAGTCCGAGTCTGAGCGTGTGTTTTAACTGACATGTGTCTAAAAGGGTCGCTTGTAAAAGTGCAGCCATGTGTACATAAATTACTGTACTGTTGAGGGAATGGATAATGGCCATTATGAGCCATGGCCCACAGTTAAGGGCTGTCCACACCAACATGATAAATAACTCTAATTAGAAAAGGACAGAGTGCATATCTCCAACAGGCTAGGTGGCATACCCAGGGCTGTGTGTAGGTCGTCAGGACCTGAGGAGGCTGCGGGGGAAATACGTAGCTGTTCTATGACATAAAGCATGGTTCAACTTTTCACATTCGTGGCACCCGCCCGCCCTCCCTCCCCTAAGGGCAGAAGTCAAAGCTTTTGACAGTGTGCTCTATTCAAGACCCCTCTACATGTGATTCCAAGTTGTGGATGATTGGATGTTGTGTTCATGATGTATGACATTGTTCGTAAGAAATAGACCCCTCCCACACATTTTGGAAGCCAATTTTCATTTAATTTTTGTATTTCTTTTACGACGGTTCAAGGCCTAGAATAGCGCCTTCCTTGGCCTTGTGGCTGTGGGCACAAAAGGTTGGTGCCAATCGGTCCTGCTGTTTGCGAGATTTGCTCAAGACGCACACACACACACACAAACAAACGAACGTAGACATGCAAGCACGCACGCACGCACGCACGCACGCACGCACGCACGCACGCACGCACGCACGCACGCACGCACGCACGCACGCACGCACGCACGCACGCACGCACACACACACACACACACACACACACACACACACACACACACACACACACACACACACACACACACACACACACACACACACACATAGGGCCAGAAACACAATCTCCACGGTATCTCCAAGATAACTATAGCAATAATCATGTGAGCATTCACACTGATATTGCTATAGTTGTGGTGTGGTAATCCACTTCAGTTAGAACGATTTCTACAACATTTATAGAGTTATATTTAATTTATAGCCTAGTTATCGTGTGCGTGTGATATTTAAACCATAAGCACAAGGGTGGAGGCGGGGACACAAATTCACTGGAATATTTGCTAGACTGTATTCAGCAAAAGATGATCTGATTAAAAAAGCTCTTGATTTTTCATGGAAGGAAAAGGAGGTCATGGCAGACATCCATTCATCTAAATGATTAGAAGTCTTTACTGTGTCATTACTAGGCCTACATTACTCATGCGCTGCTTTGATGATGGCCCTAGGCCCTCACAGACAACTGAAAAGTTCTAAGTAAGTTCTAAGTAGTCCACATGGAGAACTTGATGGGAGAGTCTACATGAGTAATAAATAGGTTGCAATTGGGGTGGTTTGAAGCTGCTTTGCGCTGATAGAACATATTATAATTTTGAATGAATCTTACTTCCAATTCTCTTTTACTGTGTTTTCAGAGGCCAAGTGATATCATCATGCATCATAATGATACCTTTTCTTGTTTAAGACTCAAAATATGTGAAAGATTATTCACTGCGTGCTTTAAACAAAAACACATTTTCTGAACAAGATTACACAGGGATCAATCCATTATACAAGTCTTTTAGTCAGGTTTTAATCTTTGCACGTATTCACCATGCAGTGCTTTGGTAACCTGTTGGGACTTTCATTTCAATGGAATCAAAGCTGGATTTCTAGGAAATTATGCCAAGGCATTCCCACGCAAATGTAATTTTAGAATACAATTAGAATGAATCAGGTTAATGCAAAAACAGCCTATAGTAGTGTAAGTAGATAAATAAATATAGGGTATTGCACGTGTCAAGGTGTACACAGCTGATTTACTATGGCACTGATTGAACTGAGTACACATCAAGTGTACTCACGTGATCGTAGCAGTATGTACATTTGTAGGCTATATATACACTGTGTGTTTGCTTTTTCCAATGTGCCTGGCACTTTGGCTGACTTGTTTGGATGCCTGGGATAACGGGGTCCCGGGTTCGCCTCCCGGCCGCGGCTACACATTCTCATGGCAGCATATGCGTAGGGCATACATGGGCAACTGGCGGCCTGGGGGGCACATGCGGCCCCCACCTTCACTTACTGCGGCCCGCAGGTTACTGATATTATTATTGATTTCAGCTGTTACAATTCCAAACATGAACTGCTTTAATTCCGTCAGTCAATATTAGTAGCTTAATGACTAGTATTAGTAGTACTAAAATGTATTTTTTTATGTCCAATGTATTTGTATTTAGGTTCATAAAGTTAACATGAGTATATAACTAAATGGGTTTGAAATTAAATCAAAATGTTATACATTTCAGGATTCCAATTAAAAGATAACAAAAAATTATTCAGGATTCCAATTCAAAAGAAGCTAAAATTGCCGATCTACAAGCTCAAGCGTTTTGAGCTTTTAGATCTGCTATTTTTGCTTCTATTGTATGCAATACTATAATGACAAATGTGGCCCTCTGGAGTGAAGGTGGAAATATAGTGGCCCTCACCATCATCAAAGTTGCCCACCCCTGGCGTAGGGTAACCAAAATGCTTGCACCAAAACACGCTCAAGCCCAGCGGTTTTTGTATTCATTTTACTGAGATTAAGGCTAGGAATACATACAGGGTTAAGCATAGTTATACTGGGGTTAAATGTAGGAATACGGTTAGGTTTAGGCATAGTTTTGATGAGGTTACGTTTAGGAATACCTTGGTGGGGACCGTTTCCGAGGTCGCCGGATTTGACCCAGGGCAAGCGTAAACCAGGCTCCTCCTGCCTTCTGATTCGAATTCAAGGAGAAGTATGGTTTACGAGGCTTGTGTTTTGGGGCTAGCGTTCTTGTATTCCATTCGAGTTATTATGTAATATTCTGACCTCTGGCCTGGGCCTGGGGGATTTGTCCATGGGGACAGGCTATAGGGTCTTATTAACGACCCACATAGCCTGAGGGGAAAGACTGTTCAAGTGGTCCTGGACCGGTGAGGTATGTGTGATGGGAGGGGCAGCTAATCCCAGGTGTCAATGGGGGGAATCGGCTTGTTCAGTGCTTCAATGCCGCAGGGGAAAAAAACTGAAATGATCGGTAACTCTAGCCAGAAGGTCGTTTTTGGAAGGCGGCAGAGTACCTCGCAGCGTTTCAGAAACAGACAGCACAGTACAGCTGTAGTGCAGCTTTAAATAAGACACATTGATAAAAGTGAAACATGGTGCACAGGGTAGTAGGGTGGTGCCAGAGGCCCTGGAGATGAGTGATTAGCAAGAATCAAGTCAAAATCATGAACACGTGATTTTTGTAGTTGCCTCATTAACCACAAGAATCCCAGAATCCCTTTAAGTGGGACATTAACATTCTGTGAAAATAGCAGATCTACATGCTCGCAGGCTTGAGAGAATGAATACATCCTATGTAAGCGCTGGGACCAAACACACTGACATAGCTGCAAACTACAGAATGATAAAGTTATGTTGCATGTGATGATTCTATTTAATGGAGACGTTTGAGTCTAGGAATATAAGGTGTTTTTATTGTTCCAGTTGAGGCACCAGGAGGTCTGGGCTCTGGGAAGCCTTCGTCAAGGACTGCTGTACTCGCCAACCACAGTGTGACTCAGAGTTGGTGTGAGGTCATTCACTACGAGAGAGGCTGGAACAACTTTGCCCCCTAGTGACACATTTCTGTCTTGCACCTTCTACAGCATTGCCTCATCAGCACACAATATCACATCACTAAACACAAAATAGCACATCAAGAAGATGTTAGAAATAAAATAAATGTTTCATGCTTGCTACATCGGGTAGGGGTAAGTCTCTGTGTCTGGTCATATTTGGTTCCCTTACCTAATAGTCCAGGCGTTTCGGGCAGTATTTTGATGGAATTGTGCACTTTATGAAAGAAGCATGAAATTTGGCACACAGTTAGAACATGCCATATGGAACATTTTCTGGCTATAGGGGCATCGCAGATTTGTCTTGGGAAACCTGTGGGAGCCAATCAAAGTTGGGCTCATAGACTTTACTATACAGTAAAATAATACCAGAAATAAATATGCTTTAAGTAGCATGTAAGGGGTCAAACTAGGGGTTTTTAATTATTCTGAATCCAATGCAAACATTTGTTTTGCAGGAAAAACATTCCTTGGGCTAAAAACGGACCCCATACAACTATGGTTTAGTGATGAGTCATCACTTTTCAGTTTTGTGGCGGCCGTTTCTCGGAAAGGAACGTTTTTTGTGCAAAACAAATGCTTGCTTTGGATTCTGAATCCCGAAAAACACCTAGTTTGACCCCTTACATGCTACTTAAAGCATATTTATTTTGTGTATTATTTTACTGTATAGTAAAGTCTATGAGAGCCTAACTTTGATTGGCTCCCACAAGTTTCCCAAGACAAATCTGCGATGGCCCTATAGCCAAAAATGTTCCATTATGGCATGTTCTAACTGTGTGCCAAATGTCATGCTTCTTTCATAAAGTGCACGATTTTTGCCTGAAACGCTCTGACTATAATTGCATTGAAGTTTCTTAAAATATTAATCAATTAATGGGCAAAACATTATGTGACTTTACTTTATCAGTACTGCATCACTAAGCCTGAGTTGTAAATCTTGTTGATATGTTGTTTATTTTTTTGCACTAGTACAGAAGAATTGTGCGACAACATTCTCACATACAGGGTACCTACAGTATAACAACTCCAAAGAATGATGATATGGCTCTATCCTACCATAGGGCCATAGTGATATAGGCCTATATTTCCACTTAAAAGGCAACACACATCAAAGACAGTAAGACAACATAGAATTTGCTTTCACCCTTTGGTGGCTTTGAAACATCGACTACACAAGACACTTGAAGATAGCAGTGGGTGCCCTTGATTGTGTGACAGTGTGTTATTAATGATCATAACGTCCCACTGCTGTTGGCTTGGTGTTCATGGATTCAGCCACGAAGGGGTCCTCAGAAAGATGCTGGCGGTGGTGATCCATCAGGTGCCGATGGCCGGGACGGAGAAGACGAGTCGTCAACACACACCTCCTAATAATGATCTATCTTCTTCCTACCTCTGACAGCGTTCACCATCAAGGAGTAAAGAAGCCCAGGGACGTGCTGGCCATTAGGAAAAGCGGGACAACTCCCGAACGGCCGGTTCATTCCCGGCCGGCCATTAGGAAAAAATTAAAAATAAAATGTCGGCCTTCGTTCCATTCTCGTATCTCCAAGTTTCAAATTTGTAGATTTTTTTCGCAAAGCAAAGCCCTGCTTCATCATACAAGGCCGTCGCACAAAAGTGAAAAAAGTGAATAGTGAAAACAGCCGATCTACAAGCACACAACGCCTCGCACCTTTGTAGATCGGCTGTTTTCACTAGTTTAAATCATTTTTAAAATGATAAATACAAAACGAACGGTTTTGGACATACATAGTTTCCACCCGACAACGACGAAATATAACTCATGTAATTGGCCCACTGGCTTGTCACTTGTCATGATCTGAAATGGCAAATCTTTGAGTAGCAGCAGCGCTATAGAGAGATCTCTCTCTATAGCGCGCAATGAGGGCCTCTCCAACTCTTTTTCCCGGGCTGAATCAGGGGCCCAGCACGTCCCTGAAGAAGCCCCATAGACGAGGGGTCCACACAGGGACCCCCTGGTAATGGGAGAAGAAAGGAACAGGGGGGGGACGTCACAGCTCTGTATGAAGGTTGTTGGCTTCAAAAGGAGATCGCCAGATGACATCCAGGTTTGCTGGAAAGACCTGGGGCTGTAATGGTCTGTATGGAAGTCTGTGTAGAATCCACAATTAATGTATGTGTACAGTATGCATACTTTTGATGGATTGTTTTCCTCAGAATAATGAAAAGCCACATACTGTACCCCTGCCTTTTGCGTGGGTGGGTGTTAAGGGCCAGACAGTCATTAGTGTTGTGTTCTACGTATTGCTCAATAGTAACTCAGTCACACTGTGTGGAAATTGATATTTGTATTTTCTGTGGAGGAGAAGAATAAGGGGAGACAAAGAACATGTGTCACTTTGAGGAGTCTTACTGTTGCACTGCAGCTACTGAAATAACCATGCAAACCCTTTTTGAAGTCCAGCTTGTGTGCAGGACGTGTACACATTGCAAGCGGTACTCCATACGTTTGTCAAAGCTGCAAGCCATACTTTTTATGTCCTCTCCCGATAGAGAAAAGTAAGAGGGAGGGTCGCCCCTACTGGAGGGTAACTGCAACTGTAACACCAGAGGTTTGAATCTGGGTTTTTACCGTATAGGAGACCAAACATCAGCGGCTCAAGAGGGAATCCCCACTTGACCAGGCGAGATATTGGGTATACGAGCTTCAGGCAGTGGTACTAATCAACCAGTATACACGTGTGTGAGGAGGGAATTAAAACCATTCAACCACTGCAATTGTACCAATTACATTGTATTAACATAGGCCTACTCTATTGGTCAAAATAACATTGTAGTAAATGAATTAAAATGAGTGTCCAACTGCCACTTCAAACAATAAATATTTCCTCCCACACTGGAGATGAGCTCTTAGTTGTATCAGACGGGTGTATTCTAAATATACCTGTAAAATAAAAAATAAAATAAAGAGGGACAGTATTATTTTGTATGCCATTCTGTCAGCCTCTTTCCCATCCATCGGTCTCTCTCCCTTTCCCTCTGCTTCTCTCTAATAACAATTTATATTCTTTTGCTGCTATGCTACAAAACAAAGGTGAAGGGCAGAACAAGGAGAAAAGCTTTTAGTCTTGTTCTGTTTTAGAAATGTTGCCTGCCTCCCCTGTGTGTACGTCAACATTCAGTAGGTTTTATTCTTTGTACCATACAGTAACATACCATAGAGTGTTTTTTGTTTGTTTTTGTTTTCTGTGGCATTGGTATTGACAGAGTATTTCAAGAGGAGAGTAGCGTCACGCTTTGATCTCGCCGCATACCGGCGTCGCTGGAGTCTGGTTTTATTCTTAACAAGCCTCTGCTCCACTTCAGCCCCGCCCGCCTCCATTGTAAGCGAGGCGTTTTCACTCGCTGATAAGTAGACTAAATCAGGTATTTTCCCCCCCTTTTAACGCATTCATGGGCCTCTCCAAGTAAATTTAAGTCAATTTTAAAGTCCATGAAGTCAATATTCTTACGAGAAACATTAACTACAGCCAATTACGTGAAATAATAATGTTGGCTAACTTGGAGAGGCCTGTGAATGCGTTAAAAGGGGGAAAAATAGCAGATTTAGTCTATTTACCAGCGAGTGAAAATGCCTCGGTTACAATGGAGGTGGACGAGGCTGAAGAGGAGCAGCAGATGCTTTTTAAAAATAAAACCAGACTCCAGTATGCTAGATAGTGACGTCACGTCCGCTTTCCACGCTTACAATGGGAGTCGGCGTAACTCTATATGGGTCTGGTCTGGACATTGATATTGCACATTTACTGACACCTGAACTGACACACTTCATTTCTGTTCATTATTCTGTCTGAATGTGCTCCCATTGCAACCATTTCCAAAGATGGGCACAGAGGGACTTCTCAATGATTAGTCTATCCTTTACCAAAGTCATCCATCATCAGTGCCAGACTTCTTGTGCACGCTGCCATGGTGAATATTCTTCACATTAAGTGATGGGTCTTAGATCTCAGATCCACGGTCCACCATCGCGCCGTCTCTTCAACTATAGTCAAGACTGACATTATGTAAACACACAGGCTAGTAGCATCATTTGTTCTTGTCTCACTGTGCCGCCATATAAGCTCTGTGCATCACATTGTGCCATATGGTCCAGATGAGAACATTCTGAATCAGATAACATCTTATTGCTATGGTTAAAAGAAACTTCCTTTGACTGGTGGAAGGGAGACAGCACAACATAAAACAATTTAAGATAAAATTAGATCAAGCGTATTGATTGATTCAGGTGTGTTGTGCCATAGCAACAGCAGTGAGAATGAAAACACAGGAGCAGAACTACTGCAGAATCAGACATCTAAAAATAGGCCTGGGCCGAAGTCTAGAAAGACAAGTTCTGAGGCAGACAGGCTCCATCTTAGGCATCTCATACATTGATGCACATTGTAAATCAAAATATACAAATGTGAGAATTATCTGTTACTCATAAAATCTCAACAATCCTAGGACATTTGGGAATACAATTTGCGCAACATGAGGAGACACCAGCGTGTCCACTCTGAAGGAAAAACCTTCCTCTGTAAACAATGTGGCAAGAGTTTCATTCAATCGGTTGATTTGAAGAGGCACCTGCTTGTCCACACTGGGGAAAAGCCTTTCTTCTGTGACCAGTGTGACAAGGGTTTCAGTCAGTTAGGTAACTTAAAAATACACCAGAGGAACGTCCACACCTTGGAAAGACCTTTCATCTGTGACCAGTGTGACAAGGGCTTCAGTCAGTTAGGTAACTTAAAGATACACCAGAGGAACGTCCACACCTTGGAAAGACCTTTCATCTGTGACCAGTGTTCCAGGGGATTCAGTCAGTTAGATAACCTGAAGATCCACCAGCGCGTCCACACAGGAGAAAGACCTTACCACTGTAAAGAGTGTGGCAAGAGTTTCAGTCAGCTAGGTGATCTAAAAAGACACCAGCGTCTCCACACTGGAGAGAAACCTTACCTCTGTAAACAGTGTGGAAAGAGTTTCCATCAGATAAGTAATCTAAAGACACACCAGCGCATCCACACAGGAGAGAAACCTTTCTATTGTACAAAGTGTGACAAGAGTTTCTGTTCGTCAGGTATAGCTTGAAGACACATGAGCGTATCCACCACTGCACCGGGTTAAAGCCTTTCCGCTGTAAGGAATGCGACAAGGGTTTCAATCAGATAAGCGATCTAACAATACACCTGCGTGTCCACACTGGAGAGAAACCTTACCGTTGTAAACTGTGTGACACAAGTTTCAGTCAGTTGGGTAGCTTTAAGGCACACTGGCGTCGTCTCCACACAGGAGAATAACCTTTACACTGTAAACAGTGTGACAAGGTTGGCTCACCCGCCAGATTTCTTTTTTGAGGGGTGGTAGACCGCTCCTATACGTGGCTGTGCGTGTGTCTGTAGCCTTTTTCCTCAGCATTTTGCCATAGCAAAATCTGTGTACGTAGCATCATGTTTGTCTAGTGATGTCATATGTCGTATGTCTGAAGCCTTTTTCCTCAGCGTTTTGCCATAGCAAAACGTGTGTGTGTAGCATAGCCTGTACATCCCAGCCTTTTGAAGACGTTATGCAATCACAACCACCGCTCACTTCACATTGGGTGTGATTTTTGTTTTTTGTTGTAGATTTCATGTTTTGCCACAGAATCAAAGGTTTTATGGTGAGGATTCACCAGGAGACTTGGATGGCTTGTTTCCAGGCTTAAAATAATGAATATTTATATTTTCGGAAATCTCTATGGGCTGAATGAATGGGCTTTCTATACGGGACCTAGAGCAGATAATTATAAACAAAATAAAAACAGGTCACATGTGCAGATCTCCTTGTATGGGTCGTTCTGTCCGTGACATCAGCTGTGGTGATGTCGGTCTCTGCGTACTTTCTATGACGTTAGTCTCGTGCTCATACTGACACTCATACAGACATAGGGACCTAGATAGATAACTTTATTATCCCACGGGGGGAAATCAGTTGCCCAGAGGTTACAAAGAAAGAAAGTTACAAAAAAGTAAGAAAAAGAAAAAGAGTACTGGAGTGTACAGTCCAAAGAGCAAGGCACAAAAAAAATAAGAATATAAACATAAAATGTCGAAAAGCTATTGCAAAAAAAATAAGAATATATACATAAAGTGACCACGAAACATTCAGCGCTATAAGTGACACGTCACACACAAAAAAAGCTATACTCAAAGCACAACTTAAAGGGCCAGTTCACCTCTGGGGCAACCAGATCTTATTTTATTGTTGTTTGGGACACGATCAACACAATCCTGAGTTATTTTTTGTGTTCAATCTGTGTTTTGAGATATTTTAGTATTTCAGCATGAATGATGATGCATTTTGCATCATATGATGCAGCATCTAATATGATGCAAAATGCATCATCATTCATGCTGAAATACTAAAATATCTCAAAACACAGATTGAACACAAAAAATAACTCAGGATTGTGTTGATCTTGTCCCAAACAACAATAAAATAAGATCTGGTTGTCCCAGAGGTGAACTGGCCCTTTAACAAACAGTGCCAAACTAAAAGTGTACATAACAGTCAATGCTAGTCAATGCAACACAAGTATCACACCGCCATATCAATACCGAATTCTTTTAAGCAATAAAGGGAGCCACAGCAAGACGCCACAGCAACCCTCTCAGGGAAATGTACTTTAGAGGTCAGAGTCAGTACAACTTTTCCAGTAGTGCAAGGTAACAGTTCTCATAGGTTATCCTGTTAGGCCTTGGCAAGCGACCGTTATGAGTCTTGTTGTATTGCTTGAGAGCAACCGGCACAAAGGACTTTCCAAGTCTCTCGCACCTCCGTCCTGGGTAGCGGAAACGGCTGTTTCCTCTCTTACTCCAGTAACCAAAGATCTCAGGGTAGAGGGGCGACCAGCTTCCTAGCTGTACGCACCCTGGCTACTTCCTCCACCTCCTGTAAGGAGGACCCAATGACAGAGCCTGCCTTCCTCGCCAGTTTGTTGAGGTTGGCAGTGTCGCCCGCTCTGCTAGGACGGGACCAGTTTCACCATGGAATGATCAGAGCCCTCAACAGGGGGGAGGGGGACACAGCTGTATGCATTCCTGACATTAGCATACAGTAGATCAAGAGTGTTTTCACCTCTAGTTTTGCATGTGACCTACACACAAAGCCAGACGTAGGAGTGGTCAGCACCGCTCCATCAGGTGGGCTCTACCCCATTCGATCAGGTGGGCTCTACCCCATTCGCAGGTCCGCAAAACCGGTTTCACTGGGGACCCATTAGAGAATCTGATTGGCCCAGGCAATACTTTAATCCACGGTACCAGAGATGCTGGTCCCTGATTGGGCTACGGGCTTAAACAAGAGAGGACACCAACATAAAGTTTCCCCAGGACTATGCCACACTAATAAAAACACACATAAGTATCTACTCAAGTCCAGATTGATCTACTCTAGGAGCACTGGAGTTACCTACAGTCAGAGCACGATAAACCCCTTCTTCATTGACACAATAGGTGTATTTGCTCTAATTCAACTACAGAAGCCTGGAGCAAGCAAAAACAGAATAGATAGATAGATAGATAGATAGATAGATAGATAGATAGATAGATAGATAGATAGATAGATAAAAAAGAATATATACATAAAGTTATGACTACGGCACAGCTAACAATAGACTCAACACGACCCGTGAAGCTTGGCCATACATACGGATGGACACGCATACAGGAGTGTAGAAAGCACGACTGAGCAAATGCGAGTAAGTATAGAGATTTCTTTCTTGAAACGTCTCCCACTGAGCCACAGCGTGACAGAAACAAAGGAAGGATAGTGATTTCCTTTACTAGGCAGGCATCAACTCTGCTGGCGCTGTCACAGGGGGGACGCGCTGTCAGTGGTGACCCCACCTCTCTGCCCTCGGCCTGCCAGATAGCATCGTCCCCCCCATCATTCTGTCTCCCTCTGATCTTCCGCCTCTTCCAAACCCCTTCCCTCCGGTCGATGCCCAAAGGTGGCCGCCCCCACCCTGACAGGCAGGCAAAGATAAGGACCTTCGTCCGAGGCCTCACGCCAGCCCCCATCGGGACCCCCGACCCCTTACAGAATGACAGCGTGCCAGCGTGGGGGTCAGCCAGGCTAATTGGTTTGTGCTCGCCTGTGACGGATCATTAGGCCTCGCGACACTAGTGCACAGAGAGAGGCTATTTCTCCCCTCTGTCTTCATTTCTTTCCCTGTCTCTGTCACTCCCTCCATCCCCGTCATCCTCTCAATCTCTTTTGGCTTTTCCACCCTTCTTCCCTCGCTCTCTTTGTCTCTCCCCGGGTGGCCGATGGATGGTCAGATATATCCAAGCCAATGCAATAAGGCCCGGTTCAATCTGCGCTCTCTCACACGCCGGCCGGGAGAGAGAAATGACTGGCTGTTTAATCTTATGGTCCAAATACTCTGGAGTGTTTTCTTTTTATTTCCTGTGTCGGCGGGTGGTGATTGGAGGTGGATGAAGAGGCGATTGGGGGGGGGGGGGGGGGGGGGGGTGACGTGAAGTAAAGCCAAGCTAGGCGTTGCACGGCCTCAAGACTGCAGTGGGTTTATTGGAAGTGGCCAAGCGAAACACACAAGCACGCACGCACGCACGCACGCACGCACGCACGCACGCACGCACGCACACACACAGTTAGTAAACTAAGCTAACCTTTAGTGTCAGCAGAACACTGGTGCCAGAGAACATTGACCCTCAAGCAGTGGTGTAAAGTAACTAAGTAAATTTACTTTTCACAATATTAACATATGCACGTGTTCTAGACATTCTAATGATCACGAAAAAAAGTAGTGAGGAATAGCTTCAGTTAAAAAGTGAGATGTTGTTCGTCCAGACGCAGGAATTTCAACTTCTCTGGGAGGTGTGAATGTCAGTCTCTGTGGGGGGTATTTATATGCAAATATCCTGGCCAATGACATTGTAATACTAAACAATAGGATTTAATGGTGATATTAATGTGAAAAAAGAGCTTGTAAATCGGCAGTTCTCTGCGATTATCTCCGCTCTGCAAAGTCTGAATTGTGCTTCACTCGAGGCACGTACAGTGAGTGAGTGAGTGAGCAGTCCCACTTGCAGCATGACTGGCTACGCTACAGTGTGGAAAAAATGAGAAAGGGTCAGATGGTGTCACCTTGTTCATGTTTGGCACTTGTACGACATGCGGTCGACTAATTGACTCGACTGACTGAATGTCAACATCGATTCCTGGCTTTAACGATGGAATGTGTCAGATCCTGCAGGCCTAGATGTCCAGGTGCCGTCAATGAGGCTTGATTTGGAATCGCAGATCGGTTCTAGGCACACCCGCTCGTTTTCTGTTGACCATGATGGAGGCACGCGGTCTCAGGCGACCTTGATCCACGTGAGACACCGCCGACGCGAGCGAGCGGCAGCGAGCGAGTCGCCGTGTCGAGCGTTGCGAACTACTAACTTAAAGGAGTAGTTCACCCCCAAAATGACTTTTTCTCTATTGATTACTCACCACACGGAGACTTGAGTTCAATGATATTGTTTAGTTTTTGTCAAATTCTTAAGCCAATCATTTGAGGCCCGATCCTTGTAGGCCCATTGTTTCCGGATGGGGACCCAAATGCATTTGGGTCTCCATCCGGAATCAATGGGGGTACATTTATTATAATCAAATTATTGGCTTAGGAATGCAACAAAAACAAAGTAATATTATTGAACTCAAGTCTCCATGGTGTGAGTAATCGATATAGAAAAAAAGTCATTTTGGGGGTGAACTACTCCTTTAAGTTAGTAGTTGTAAACCAGGGGGCCAGAATAGTACATCTTCATCCCCCCTGACTTTTGGCAGCTCTGCGCGGTCAGGGGAACACAAAGGAGCGCTCCCTAGCTCCAGTTCAGCCAATCAGAAGCTTCCGCAGGCCGGGTTTGCCTAGAACTGATGTGCGATTCCAAATAACACGGCAATGAGCGAGCAACTTCACTGAGGGGTGTTTAGGTTGCGTGAGCGCAAGCGTTTGTGCACGCCTGCTAGGGCATTAACAAAAAAGTCGACAAGTCGACTCAGACGACTTCATCACACATGTCGACTCCCACCAGAGAAAAAAACTTTCTCTTGTGAAAATAGCAGATCTACATGCTCACAACGCCTCGCGTCGCGAGGCGTTGTGAGCATGTAGATCGGCTATTTTCACAATTTCTGCCTCTATATATTTGACAATTTGGACAATGTTTAATTTGTCATTTTAGAGGTATTAAAAAGTCCTTAAATTGTCACTTTAGAAATGTGCAGATACCCTCTATACACTTAAACTTTATGTTGGTTTGTTTACAGTTGAGAGAGAAAACAATGTTGCACATAAAGTTAATCATCTGGGGACCCCCCAAAATAATTCGGGGGTCGTGTGTGATGTGATGACGTCATCAAACGATAAAGTCGACTTCAACTCAACTTTTTACAGAGTCGAATCGACTTGCACAAATCGTTAATGCCCTAGCGCCTGCGTGCCTTTTCCTCCCCAATTAAGTCGTTATGCTAATGAATGAATTTCTCCCCACGGGCATAGAGACAGACGGGCTCCTACAAATTCACACCCACAATTGAAACAGCGGCCCCGCTTCGGGTAAGGGAGAAGGTGCACTGCAAGCCAGCCCATAGAAAGTCATTGCAATTCACCCTTGGTTAGCCTAATATTAAAATAATCATACACAAACTGAAGACTATATTGATTTAAATAAAAATGTGTTTTCAAATGTATGGCCTGACCCTGATAACATATCTTCTTGTTTGCTAAATACATGATGTGAGTCACGTTTAATTTGCCACTTGAATGGGTTATCCATAATGTTAACAGAGAAGAGGAGAAACGGCAGAGAGAAAACCTGTCGCTTTTCAGTGACATCACTGTCTTTACTGCTGTGCGTTTAAGAGCGCCGACTTTGAAGATCCCGACCTTTTCAACTACAGAGTGGATTCTCCAGGTTAGTATTAATCCAAAAATAACCTGCAAGACTCCGTTTGGAAGAAGCGAGATGCGATCATTTTCCAAAAATATACAGCCTAATTATACATGAGAGACAAGCATATCTGTGTATTGAAACCCTCAAGGGATGCGTTCATGACGTATGTACCATGCGACCACCTAAACTTAAGATTTCCAATGCTAGCACTTTTGACTCACAGATGAAGTATATTAAAGTATATTGTAGGTAGTGTATCAAGATGACAGATATGCCACTTTAAAAAGGCAACATTAAACTCATGGGACACTTTATTAGAACACAAAAAAAAACGCTATGGACTCAGTAGTCAACCACTGAAATTATGATATTTCACAATGCCTCTCATTGGGATTGCATTGGCAGCTGCAGTTCACCGTTCATCCTTACCCGAAGTGGGGTCGCTATCACAATAGGGCGGCCATATTTGTAGGCGCCCGTGTGTCTCTATTTCTGTGTTGTCACTGCTGACTGCTGTTGCATCCCATTGGCTCACCTGCTAATGAGGAAACCCCACCGGGAGGACGTCCTATTGTTCCCGCTCAACACCACCTGCTTAAAGGACAACTTTGTTTTTTTACAACAAGGGTTCATATTTTAGATTGTAATTAGAGAAAAGAAAAAGTGAGTGTTAAAATGTTTTCATTTGCTTCGTTCTATTGTTTTATCGCGTTTACCGTGCTAAAATGTGGGGCATGCGTACGCATGGGGGCATGTGTACAAGTGGCTAAATATGTATTTTTAGACACAATAAGCCAGCAGTTTCTTCATTGCTATTTACAGTAACACTTCTAGCCCCATAAGTCACATCCAACCATGAAAGGCGTTGTATCTTGGGAATGGGCTTATGTGTAAAATGACATATTTAGCCACTTGTACGCATGCCCCCAACCACTGAAATAAGAATCTCTAAAACAATAGAAAGAAGTAAATGAAATAATTTTAACACTCTTTTAACACTCTATTTTATATTCTTTAATTACAATCTAAAATATGAACCCTTGTTGTAAAAAACTAAAGTTGTCCTTTAAAGGTGCTACAATTACATCTACACGTATACTCCACTTTTGACTGAATAAATACAAAACATGGGACATTCTATACCATTCTATACTATTTTACTTTGACGTAATAAATACTCATACATTTTGAATACAGGCCTTGTAAGTATTTCTACATTGTGGTATTGCTACTTTTACTCAACTAGAAAATATGAGTCCTTATCTGCACCCCCCGTCAAACTCTTAATAACTGACATTGAGACTTCGCAGTCCAGCCCTCCTCCTGTCCCCCCTTGGCCCCACACCTGTGCCCACAGGGGAGTTCCAGCCCCATAATTGCATGTGGAGCCCGGGAAGCGTTGCAGCCGGAATGCGCGGAGGAGACTGTAAGAGTCAATTACCCGAGCTGACAGTGCCTGCGATAGAATGACACACACTGCACACTACTGTAGCGATCGGTCTGCACAGGATAAGGGAGACACGAGGCTGTTAGCTCACTTCCTCGGGAGGGTTTGGACACGCAAGCTCAGAGAGAAGAAGTATCCCCACTGCACGGCCAACGCTGTCAGTGAGTCAAATTAGCTCTGTGGATTGCACTGTACATCGCAGGGAAAGACGCGAGGGATCGTGTCAGTGCGTGTTTAAAAATGGTTTGGTTTTCCCCATACCACATGACAGTTCCGGGGAGCACAAAAGCGGTAGCCCCCCCTCCCCTCATAGAATTGACACATATTTCATTGAGTTGAACACCGGCAGCAAGTCAGCTGGGGGCTCCACGCGGGGCTTCGAAATGGATTAGCGTGTCAATGATTTAACAATGATAACACTTTAATCAAAGACCCATCCCAGGGAGGGACCCCAGTGCTCATGTTGCTTCCGTCGCAGCCACTGACAGCGTGTGATTCATGAAGTCTTCATTCTCAGAGCGCACATGACTGTCAGCCACGCAAATATCGCTCACTTGCTTGTGGAGCCTCGGTTCCTTCTACGCTATAGTCTAGGACATCTCACTTTCACTTCAAAATGATGTTCACATTCTGTGAGTCTGTCTGAATGTCTGACATCTGACTATCGTCTGTCTTTCATCTCTCCTCGCTTCTCCTTTTGTGGCTACTGTACTGTAGGCCTATACAGTATACCAGTGGCGGCCCCAGGGAATAATAAGCAGGGGGGCCTTCAATTTTCCAAAGGGGGCATTTCATTTGTCAACACACCCCTATATATAGCAAGCTGTTTTTGTTATTTTTTTGCTGCATTTTGAGCGAAACTAACGTTATTACAAGTTTTCTCACTGAAACGATTTGAATTTCCCGTGTCGAAACAAAACCAACTCGGTGCAGCGCCAGTGTAGGCTATCTTTTATTATTGAATTTTCATTAAACGAATAATAATAATAATCACAAAGATAAAAAGAACATACCGTATAATTAACACCTGTAAAAACATCTTAAAATAATGGTGGGATAGGGCAGAGGTTTTCAAAGTGGGTAACGGGGCACCCTGGGGTGCCGTGATGGCAGTCCAGGGGTGCCGCAAGATCATTTGATAATATTTGGAATTTATTTGGACACTTAAAAAAATATTTAGTATCGTTTTAAACTTGAAAGTCTAATTTGTGTGGGCATTGCCCCCCCAATGCCATCCTGTGGAGCCACCAGTGCTATATACTGTAGGCCTATGCCTAGCTAGTCATTATGTTATCCTTTCTGTTTGTCTAGTGGTAATGTTCTCAATTATAGCTCACCAATTATTTTATAAGTGACGGTGGGTATTATTAATTATTGGCTTACGATAATGTAGTTACAGGGGATCAAAACAATATGTCTGGGAATAAAGGGCTAACAATTTGGTACTCATGAGAGACTTATAAATTAATTACGGTGCCTTTTATTTTACTATGGAACACTCATAAAATAATTGCAGATAGGCTACAGCAATGTGGGGATTAGTGCATTTAGTACCTGACCAGCTAATTTCCTTTTCATTGGCAACAATATAGATGGATGCTTATACCCCACCTGTTCCCTATGGGGTTAGCACCAGGTATGCAGGCTGCAAGATGAATTAGTGCTTGTTCCCATCTCGTTCAAGGTAATTATGAGGTAGCTAATTATAGCCCACTTTAGTGGGCTACTGTAGTTATACATAGAAAATTGGTTACAGTATAAGCTTCACCCTACTTTTCTTTTTTTCATTTAACTGCAACACTGAAAGCCTACACAAACAAGAATTTCACCCACTTTTACACATAATTGTGATGTCACTATTGATTGATTGATTGATTGATTGATTGATTGATTGATTGATTGATTGATTGATTACTGTGACTCAAGTCTCTGGGGTTGAGTACTTTGCCCGTTACAGATTAAATGCAGTGAGGGACAGCATGTTTCAATATGTTCGGGTTATAGGTTTAGAAATCACTTTTTCATGATGTACCATATATCAATTTAATTTAAACCATATTAGGATAACTACTTAATCATGTGAAATGAGAGTCCACGGTAATGAAAGTACATACATTTGGGGTCACATGACAAAGATTGAACTATTCTAGGTTTGCTTAACGCCTAATAGTTTATTAGGGTCCACCATAGCCCTGGTCCAGAGTGTAGGCGAGTTCTCTGCCAGGCGCTCAGCTCTGATACAGGACAAGGAATTCCGCTGCCCTGCGAGGGCTTGACTTCAGTAAAAAATAAACAAAGCTACTTCGCTACTCACCTAAACAAAGGTAGTTTCGCGTTGATGAAAGTCTATTCTCCCGGGTGGGAAGCCTCTCAGCACCCCACCTTCTCTGTAAAATACACTTTTTGGGCAGAAGATAAAATGTGTCCGCCAGACATAAATTGTTTTGGTTACTCCACAGTGCCCTCTACAGATAATGGTCAATGGTAATATTGACGAGATCTGTAGGGCACTGTGGAGTAAACAAAATAATTGTTTACTCCACAGGGCTCTATGTCTGCACCCTTTTCCGCTCATGAGAGCTTGTAGACCTGCTAAGCGTTCACGTGGTTAATTCACCTGATTGCCACATGGTTTGACGCCATTCCGTCCATGCATCTTCTCACTTTAGCTCAAGGAGAGAGATAGGTATGCTAGCAGTATAGCATCTGCTGCCCGTTCTGTTCAGTGACCTTCCACAGTGCTCTCTGGATGGGCCAACATGCTGTCTGAGGGCACAGAACAGCTGTTTACTTTCATGGA
The DNA here is from genome assembly GCF_963921795.1 of Nannobrachium achirus. Lineage (NCBI taxonomy): Eukaryota > Metazoa > Chordata > Actinopteri > Myctophiformes > Myctophidae > Nannobrachium > Nannobrachium achirus. The sequence goes on along the minus strand of NC_137829.1, from coordinate 43,301,866 downwards.
TCGCTGGCTTGATGGCCGTTCCCAGCTGCAAGTGGACCTGTAACAGGACCATGCAAGGCTGCGCTGGGAAGCAATAAATGTTTTAACTCTGGCTCTCAGCAGTCATTTGTGCAATGCATGGTACACGTCTTCGTGTGGTTGCAAATCGTCAAGTTCACTTTCACATCAAACTCTAGCTCTGTGCAATAAAATCAAGGCTGCGTAATTCTAGGTAATGTGGCCTGTAAAGTAAGATGGTTTACATCTATAAAATACTTACAGCTAGTTGCTGATTTGCGGATAAACATTGGGTATTTCATCGAAATCCTCTCTTTTCCCGTTATTTCATGAGCTACGAAAGGTGTTGCGGTGTTTTGAGAAAACGAATTACATTGCATCGTTCTCCCGAGACTTGAGAAGTGACGACCTGTAAGGCCTGATTGTATTTGATGATCAGCAAGCAGATACAGTGGTGCGAATCTCTCTGAGTCTCATAGCGAGAAAAATATCATCACACGGCAACATACTTTATACGGCTTCGGGCCAAATCTGATGATCGTAGAAGATAGATGAGCTGTGAAAAAATTCTTACAAAGCATACCGGTGCCAGACAGTAATCTCAAGGTCTACATTATAGAAAAAGAAAACCCATTTTAGATTGCTGCTGATCAATATCTATTTAACGTATTGTTGTTTAAAGGGTCTGCCTTCCATTACCTGCAAGGCTTTTTGTGTCTGTCTCTGTAAAGCACTTTGAAAGCTCTGTGCACGGTATGTGCAATGATGTACTACAGAAAAGGTTATTATTGTTGTAATGATGTTTCCTAGTAAATGGGGACACCCATTTAACTTTTACAAAGAATACAACGTTCACTTGGAGTCAGACCTGTGTGGCTGAGTTGTTATTCTTGTTGTTAGATGGTGATGGTGTTGACCATTCTCTTTCCACTCATAGCTGAATAAATTGTATGTAGTGCCTAGAGGGAGCATACGGTTGGGCAAGCTGCTGTATCAGAATGAATTTCAACTTCAGAGTAGATTATAAACCTGAATCAATATCCTAAACCTTGTTACCATTATTCATCTGAGGCAAGAGGCCTAAAATATAGCTATCTATACCGTATATCAGTGGTTGTGGTTGAAGTTCCCAACCCTTTCAGGCCATGACCCCCCAGAATAATCATTATGTGAACTGGGGACCAGCCACCCTGACAAGCACTTGGAATTGTAGGAGTTGAGGCTCGTATATTTAATTTGACTCGTTTCCACAGTTAAATATTGTGAAAATAGATTAGCTATTTCCACAATTGTCCCCTCTTTCTTATATTATCTGAAAATTTGGCCAATGTATAGTTTGTTCTTTAGAAAGGTCTTAAACTGACTGAGTCCCACCTGAGGCTCTCTTCTGCTTTACCCCCAGGGACGTGCTGGGCCCCTGATTCAGCCCGGGAAAAAGAGTTGAAGAGGCCCTCATTGCGCGCTATAGAGAGAGATAGCGCTGCTGCTACTCAAAGATTTGTGACAAAGTGACAAAATACATGAGTTATATTTCGTCGTTGTCGGCTGGAAACCTTGTATGTCCAAAACCGTTTGTTTTGTATTCATCATTTTAAAAATGATTTAAACTAGTGAAAACAGCCGATCTACAAGCACACAACGCCTCGCACCGCGAGGCGTTGTGTGCTTGTAGATCTGCTGTTTTCACTACTTTTGTGCAACAGCCTTGTATGATGAAGCAGGGCTTTGCTTTGCGAAAAGATTTATACATTTGAAACTTGGAGATACGAGGTTTCTGCCCGACAGTGACGATTTACTTTGTTGGCCGTCCAGCCCCCAAAATGGAACATTTTTTCTTCTTTTTTCGTCCGGCCAGGAATGAACCGGCCGTTCGGGAGTTGTGCCCGGCTTTTCCCAATGGCCAGCACGTCCCTGTTTACCCCTTTGTTGACCGTGTGTACCTTTCCCAGTGTCCCTGGACAGACTCGCCTGCTCCCCTTTTGGATTTGTTTTCTCTGTGGCCCCCCTTTTTTTTTCTCTCTCTCTCTTTTCAGTTATGGCCTCCGCCTGTTCCACCATCCTGTAAGCCTTGCTGTCCGTTTGGCATCTTATATATACATTCCTCTAAGAGCCGCATCCCACTTCACGCCCCCTTTACATCGACTTCAACACATAGGTAGTCGTCTAGGACGTAAGGAGTACCGCCCCTAACCCTATGCCGTCCGCTCATTCGCTAAGCACGAGAGAGAGGAGGCAACAGGGGAGGGGGTGCGGGCAAGCGAGAGAGAGAGAGAGTGAAATTTGACACCACTGTGTTTGCATGTGCCTGCTGCAGAGAAATAGCAGAGGCTTAACAGTCACTTCTCTCCAGTGCGTCCGGCGGTCAAATATGTCCAACCGGAAACGTGCGCTGCGGCACAATAGTTCCGCCACAATAGTCCCCCCCCCCCCCCCCCCCCCCCCCCCCATTTTTTTTTTTTTTTTTTTTAACTTTTTTTTTTTTTTTTTTTAGCGGGCGTGGACTCTAGATGTGAGCGGGCCGAACCTCTAGTTTCCTTACATTCTCTGTCTGGATTCTTGCTCTCTTCCTCCTTGGTCACTCCGGTTTCCCTTGACACACCGTGACATACTGTATACCAGGTGTTCCCAAACCTTTACACACCAGGAACCCAAAATAGTCTCTTGTCTGCAGCCTCCCTATTGTAAAATGTCTTAAAAAAAAACTGGAACTTGTGAAAATAGCCACGGTATTTTACAAGCTCTCGATTCATCAGAATGTGATGCATTGTGAGCCTAATTGTAGATCGTCTATTTTTTTGTTTTGAATTATTTTAGAATTTTTATTATGACGAGTGACAGAAGGTTGAAAGTAGTTAAACTGGCACAATAATCTTCTGCACTGAATAAAGAAATGTCCTGAAAAACTTTGAAAACCTACAGTATAAGCATGACATATGATTCACTATAATCAAGTTATTTTAAGGCCTGTGCAATTACAGCAAAAACACTCTCTATCTCCTTGGCAAAGGTCATAGAGATCTGATCCCCCAAGCTGCCGACAGGATTTTCATTTAGCGTGACTGAGATTTGTTCAACATAATTATGAGCCGCACAGATGAACCTGGCTTTAGAAACCATTAATGAGACAATCATGTACAAATCAATGATTTTCCTCTGCTAATCCCCCGGAGTCACCCAAGCAGCCATGCACAGCATTACCACACAGTTGCTAATAGAGACAGAAAAGAGGTCAGTGATCTATGCCTATTGAAACACACATTCATCAAGGATGTGTGTGTGTGTGTGTGTGTGTGTGTGTGTGTGTGTGTGTGTGTGTGTGTGTGTGTGTGTGTGTGTGTGTGTGTGTGTGTGTGTGTGTGTGTGTGTGCGTGCGTGCGTGCGTGCGTGCGTGCGTGCGTGCGTGCGTGCGTGCGTGCGTGCGTGCACCGAGTGCCGGGCTGCGAGCTTGTAGATCTGCTATTTTTGAAAAATCATGGAAATTTGAATTTTGACCCGATTCTATAAGTGTCTTTTGAATCCTTCTTAAGGTTTTTGGGAAAAAAACGATGTTTCTATGTCAGCAATCTGGCTAGCCATCGTCAAAGAAAAGGTCCTTTTCACTTAACTGGAGCTCAGTTAGTCTGTTCTTGAGTGGTTCTCAAACCTTTTCATGTGAAGGACCCCCAAAATGATATGTATTTGGCCACGGACCCCCATCTCAAAATATTTAGTTCCAGGGACCACCCAGAAGCAAAAAAATTGAGTTACAATCGTTCGCTTTGAAAATACATATATTCAAAGATTTGCACACATTTTCACGACTTTTTCAAAAATAGCAGATCTACAAGCTCGCAGCGCGGCACTCGGTGCCGCGCTGTGAGCTTGTATATCTGCTATTTTTCACTGGTTAAAGCATTCAACAATTCTATGCCTAAATGGGTTTTAAGTGAAATGGGCTCCGCAAACTGTAAACGCCTCCAGCTGACGGTGCTGAGAAAATGGTTTCTGTGGTTATCGTCACCCACCCAGGTGGAAGTGGTTGAGAGACCTGCTACACGAGTTTTCACTATACTTTCACAAGCCATCATCAGGAAAAGTGATCGTTGCTCTTGCCGGTGACTTTTATGAGAACAGGTGCAGGTCTTCGACACTTTGCCCACGCATGTTTATAATGTCAGAGACACAATGTCATGTTCTGTGAAGGTCAAGACCAAATTATGTGTATTATAGCCTTTTGTCACTTGGGAGGATGTAGATCAATGATTCTGAACCGTTTAGATTTCCAAGGACCCCAAGTTTGATGTGCATTTGGCCATGGAGCCCCATTTCATTTGATACCACTTTCTCTATTTTTCTTTTCTTTTTTTTCTTCTTTTTTAAAATCTCTGGTACCCTAATTGACGCTGTCAATGTTAAAGTTGTACTATGTAACTTTTTTTATAAAACAAATCTTAAAATTCTCCTAACTATTAAATCACAAAAGTTTTAGAAGATCCGCGCCGTGAATTTCAGCCTGTAAAGCCTTCTCTGTATGTAAACTGAGATCCTTGCCGTGGACCGGATCTCGCGCCAAAATTGCGTCATCACACTACCGGCCAATCACAGCGAGGGTTATACAACTGCCGGCCAATCACAGCGCATCTTGAAGTGGGGTCGCTATGGCAGCCATATTTGTTGTCGCCCGTTTGTACCATCCCTTCTCTAGGTAATTTCGCCTACCAGGCAGGGTGAAGGAGTCCGTATCTCTGGAATTACTGAACGCACAGGAACAAGGGACCCCTTAAAAGATAGATCTCAGCGAGGTGGAGGCAGACGCGGGGGTCTGAAGGTACGAAAAACGTCCGAAAGACGCGGACGCGACCGCGGTTTGCTATAGGGCTAATGACCACTAGTTGGGCATCTTACACAGTATGGCTTTAATTGACTGTGTACAACTCTCTGAGAGTGTCAGAGTTTCATATCCATAAGGGTTCCATATTTGAACACAGAACCAGTGGTGTGTATTAGTCAATCATGTTTACTCCCACACACTTAAAGTCGCCAGACGCTGGCCTAGCGGTCAATTAGTCTCTAAAGAAGCCTGGCAATGGATTGCGGGGTTCGAGTCCTGTTCCCGACAATCTTTACTGCATGTCAAAAAAAAGATGTTTTTCTTCAAAAACGGCCATCGATGACATCAGCGACGGCAGCAAATCTGGACAGCCTGTTTTGAGAACCCGTAGGATGCTTTTAACTTCCGCCTTCCCAAAACCAGAGAAAGACACAACGGTCAGAAATGGGACTTTGTGAGGATAGAAGGTGCTAGTGGGACCCCAAAAAAAGGTTTTAAAATAGGAAAAGTGAAATTTCATTGTGTATCACCTTTAAGGCAGATTCAGATTCAGATTCAGATTCCTTTATTTACCATTGTGTAGAACACATAGGAATTTGTTTCGGCAACATAACAAGTGTGCATTCAAACATTCCTTTTTTCACATATAACATGAAACGAAACCAACAACACAAACAACACCGTGCAAGAAAATAAAAGCCCCCAAAAATCCTTTCACTTGACAATAAGCAGTTTCACTGGGAGGACGTAATGGAACGCTCTATCCCTCCCAGTTTCTCTCTAGAGATGGGATGTTCACGAACGAATCAAGTCTTTTGAACGGCTCTTTGAAATGAACGATGGGATCCGGTTCGCAGTAGGGAGCTGTTCCTTTCTGAATGAACAGCAGCAGCATGTGGAAAAAGGACAAACATTCTTTACTTATGTAAAATTATCAATACTGCAACGTAGAAATACTCTGCCACAAGTAGAAGTTTGGAAATAAAATGTACTTTTAAAAGTACAAAAGTATTGGTATCAAAATGCACTTAATGTACCAATAGCAAAAAGTACTCATTATGCAAAATGTCCCATTTCACAAGTTTTCCATTGAATAAAATGTCGAAAAAAAAGAAAAAGAAAAAGAAAACATTTGAAAATAGCAGATCTACAAGCAAAAAAAATGCATTGTGAGCTTGTACTGTAGATCAGCTATTTTCAAAAGGCTGAAATGTATGGCTGAAATGTATAGGGTTGAAGTGATTTGTGATTATAATCAAAATCTGCAAAGTGACAAGTAATTAGTCTTTTGAACGGCTCTTTGAAACGAACGGATCCCAGAGATCCGGCTCACTTCAAGTTCAAAGAACCATAAATCCTATCTTTATTTCTCTCCCTGCTCAACATGTGCCCCGGCCAACCTGTAGGAGTGACTATAGAGCAGAGAGACCACTTTCCCAGACAGTTTCCCACCCAAAGCAAACTGTCTGTCAGTTACGTTGGTTGAAGCACCCTGGCCAAGCCGGAGGCACTGTGGAGGAATCAAACCCCTATGGTCATGGTGGTGGGCAGTGGCGTCAGTTCAGAAAAAAAGCTAAGGCATGGCAACATGACTGGTGTCTTGAACGCGCGCGAAGGCGCACGTTCAAGACACCAGTTGACACCAGTCAAGACACCAGTCAAGACACCAGTCATGCCATACCTTAGCAACATGCATGATACATTTATTTTAAGAAGCACATTTTACTTTTCCCCCTGTTTCTACGGTTTCTTGGGCTGGATATGGCAGCCTGGAACGGTTGTTCAAATGCAGCTAAAATTGGCAAGTTAGTAAACGTGCCACAATTAACAATAATGAATTGCACCTGTGCAGCTGACCAGCGGAACCTGGGAATATACCACTTTGTCAAGATGGGGAGAATACAAGTGTGGAGAATATAATTATAATACCTTGTTAAAGTGACCATTTTGTTAAATGTTGCATTTGTAGTTATTTTACTGTAAATTTAACAACATAATAACCAGCACAGCTAGACAAAGAGACATTCGTGGATTTATATTTAGAACTAACTTTTATCTTCCCCCCTGGACCCAGGGTATGGCAGCTGCATACCCCTGCCATACCCAATTGACGCCCCTGGTGGTGGGCAGAATATTTATCCTGTGCCACTTTGCCGCCCTGCCAGCATGGAAGTCTTTGGTACTGAAATATAACTATCATATTGGAAATCATTCAAGTCAATACCATTTAAGTCATTGGCTTAATTTAACTATGCTGAACCCTTTGTTAATAAATCACCACACCAGTCTTAATGGAAGTCATTCTTTATTTTTTATATTGAATTATAATACTTGATATTGTCTCAGTGAGGTCCGCCGTCCTCCAACTATAAAACCTGACATGATGAGACTTGAATTAGGTTGTCATCTTCATATTTCTTCAGAGGAAATTGAATATAGCAAGATATCTCTAATAATGAATACACAGTATGCATTTACATGATTCAATATAATCCATTACTGTTAATGCAACTCCAAAGCCTGTACAAATGTAATGTAATATTATATAACTGTAAAATGTAAATTCTTTCTGGGTTTTACTATGCGAAACCATTGCTCGGTCCATCCGTTTGCGAGATTACATCCAGACAGACACACAGACAAACAGACCGACCCTTTAATAGAGAGCTAGACTTCTGCAGAGCCTTGCCATAAAAAGAAAAGGAATAGCCTGGTAGTGAAATGAGACAGTCTGGAGCTTCCACTGTGAGTACAGTGTGTGCTGTAGGTGTTAAGTGAGTGACTCACACAAGCAGACACCAGTTATCATCCAGACCAGCCCACGTTGCCCTGTCTTTTACCTTTCCTTCACCACAGAGGAGAGGATGTTGCATCTTGTGGCATGTTAGGTGTTAGAATGTATTCACCTGTTTTCTCAGAAAACAACCATGTTTTCTGCACAGTCCCTCTTGGTTAGAGTGGTTTCAGTACTTTCCTCTTCGCCTCAATACGCCTCCGAGGTGTGTGTAAGGTTAAGGTTAAGGGTACGTGTGGTGGGTAATGAAGACAACGTTTCAGGGGCCAGCAGACTATGTAATAGAATCTTGGCCTGGGTACAAGAATGATCACATGACCCTCTACTCATAACAATTCATTAGGAGGGAGTCATAGCTATCGTGTGGTTAGTTATCCTTAGACATCTGCCATGGATCTGAAGTGTACAGAAGGCATGTGGACTTGATGGGGCTTGATGTCAAGTGTCTTGTATTGTTACACTTAAATGTTAGTCAAAATTTGCAAAACATTAAAAGAATGTTACACATTTTGTAAAATTTGCCCAAAATGTCATGGTTACTAGTGATTAAAGAGGTGGTGCCATAGTTTTGTACTTTTTCTGTTTTTCATGTGTCTAGGAGGTTGAAAGTACTTCATTAGACCCCCTGGTGTGGTTTTTATGAGCAATTATGTATTCTCTTGGTATTTGTTTGTTTTCTCTTGGAGGCTGCCACCTTGTGGTCAAAAGTGTCAGTTAAAAAACACAGATACAATTACATCACAGAATCAACTCCTCCCCTAATTACCATTCACCCAACACTGTGGGGTGTGGCTAACTTCAGCTGGGTCACCACCCACCATGACATCCATGCATACTTAATGAACTGGGGGTGTGGCCACATAAAAACCCAATTTTAACTCTTTCTGTATACTTTTTCTTTTTTAAATCTTCCTCCTAGTATAATCATAATACCTGATAATCATGTTTTAGAGGGGGGGGGGGGGGGGGGAATCATGGCACCACCTCTTTAACGCACATGTTTAATTCAATTGTTAACTTTAGATATTTAATAAATATCAGGCATAATTAGGTGAAATTTCCCAAAAGGAAATGCATGTATTTAATTCAGTCTGAACAGAAGCAGGTGTAAAGCATAAAAAAAATAAAAATACTCATCAAAGGAGGGCGATATCAAAAGCAGGGGCATGGATTTACCCCCCTCCAGCAAATCCAACCCTGTATACAGTATATAACGATGGAGTCCTTTAATGTCCTCATTTGAGCCGTGTCAAACACAGTGCTGGGAATGAATCGGTGTCATTTGGTGTACCGGTGGAGCTTGCTGAGGTCGTTTTGCCACATATGAGCTGTGACCAATCACATTCACTATGCCAGTGAAATGACATCTCTCATCCCGTGTCAGGGGCGTCACAAGGGGTAGGAAAGTGGGACTGAGTTACTAGGGCCCAAGGTGGAGGGGCCCTAGTAACTTTAGCTATTGAAAAATAGCAGATATACAAGCTCACAGCGCGCTGCGAGCTTGTAGATCTGCTATTTTTTAAAATTCATGAAAATATGTGCAAATCTTTGAATAATGTATTTTTACAACAACAATTTGTAACTCAAATTTTGCTTCTTGGGGGGTCCCTGGAACTAAATATTTTGAGATGGGGGTCCGTGGCCAAATTCATATCATTTTGGGGGTCCTTGACATGAAAAAGTTTGAGCATCACTGACATGGAAACATGGGTTTCTTGCACACATTTTCACAATTTCGCAATTTCACAATTTCACAAAAATAGCAGATCTACAAGCTTGCAGCGTGGCACCGAGTGCCGCGCTGTGAGCTTGTATATCTGCTATTTTTCAATAGTTAACATTCATGGGGGGCCCGCAGTGAATCCTTGTACCCAGGGGCCCAGAATTTGGTGTGACGCCCCCGCCCGTGTCCTTGGGTTTGTTGGCTTTCATTGGCGGTGCGCATGCCAAATGGGATTTTTCTCAGACCTATTCGGAATCTATGTATCTATCTACTGTATCTATGTCTCTCTCTCTCTCTCTCTCTCTCTCTCTCTCTCTCTCTCTCTCTCTCTCTCTCTCTCTCCGTGCTTCTCTTGTGCCCACAACTAGCCATTCTACCTCTTTTTGTGGTCACATGTTCAGATACTGGATTCTGATTGGCAATGACAAAAAAGGAGGGGCTGCTAAAAAGCGACCAGAGTCCCCCAAAAGAGGAGGAGCGCTGGAATTCACATCCTCTGTAACGCCGACGGCGACGGGCGCGTTCAATTGAAACGAACGTGCTGTGAGCCTAGCACCGCCTTAGCCTCCGCATTCTGTCTAATTTATCGAGCGCTCCACGATCACGTGACTATCAGGGCAGTTTCGCAAGCTCATATTGGATCTGTGTTTCACAACACAGATCAAAAATGTGTTTGCTCTGGCTTGTTCTCTTCCATGTCATTCGGTCCGAGAGAAATATCCTGTTGAAATCAAATACCAAACTTTTAATTTTAACCACGTTAGGCCTAGCCTCCATATAGAGCATCGCAGTGCGGTGTTGGAAGTAAACAACCCATTCATTTTCAACATAGCGTTTTTCATTATCAGCCACAAAGTCGAAGCAATTCAATGTACACTTACCACTAGGCTGGTGGTTGTAAAATGGTTCTATATGCTCCTGTAGAACCCCCGAGTATGTATGCAATCACTCTAGTTTTAGTAAAAACACGTTTTAATCAAGATCGCACGGAGAAGAACTGCATTTCCCATACTGCTAAACATGTACATCCGGTGAAATCGACGTCTGTGATTGGTCTAGCTTCTTCTTCTTTCATGTATCTTGCGGTTACCGCGGAAGTAGCTACTGCCCCCTGTCTTCCCGGCGGATTATTGCACGTCAGCAGAACAACGTGAGCGATCGTCTTTCTTTTACAAATATGATGCACTATGTTAGGGATGACGATAAGAGCGTCCACAGAGATGACAATCATTACATTTCAGGCCATATGCTGGCCTGGATAACTAAACTGAGCGTGATTTAAGGGCTTTATTTCAGGAAACAACAACAACATTCGCAATGCATTCTGGGAGTGTAGTTTCCGCAATTTTAAAAATAATGATGTACACAGTCTTGTACCCTGCCCTTTTTTTCAGCTTTCTAATTAATCTTTGCATTTAAAAAAATTTGAATATTGACATGATCCCTCTCCAGCCGAGGTGGCTTTGTCCAAGGCTTAAAAACGTTTAAATAAATACTTTATGAAATGTCTATGGAAGAAATGAATGCGGAAAACGCTTCCGACACCAGAGTGAGGACGGGGTGGGGCTTCAACTGCGATGCGCTATTATATTTGGCAAAAATACATGTAAATAGCAGATAGACAAGATGTGACAGTGAGCTTTTAGCTCAACTATTTTTTGCTATGCATGATACAATGAAGTATAGGGCTTAAAGGAGTAGTTCATCCCAAAATGACTTTTTTTCTATTGATTACTCATGCCAAGGAGAGTTGAGTTCAATAATATTTTTAGTTTTTTGTCGCATTCCTAAGACAAAAAATTGATGATAGTAAATTTACCCCCATTGATTCCGGATGGGGGATTGTCTTAGGAATGCGACAAAAAACTAGAAATATTATTGAACTCAACTATCCTTGGCATGAGTAATCAAAAGAAAAAAGGTCATTTTGGGCGTGAACTACTCCTTTAAGTCAGGGGTCTTCAACGCTTTCAGGCCAAGGACCCCTTAGTTGAGAGAGAGATGAAGCAGGGACCCCCACAACAGTTTCATAGATTCCATAATTTTATGGTTTAATCGTTTGACAGCACAATCATCAGTGTATTTTGGATTCATGTCAATTTGTGTTTTCAGATATTTAACCACTTTAAAATTCAACACTTAGTAAATTTGACCTTTCACTCTGTACTTGGTCTGCTCTTTTTCCCCTCTACACCAAAGCTCTCTGCCGAAAATACTGCCGAAAAATCGTTATTTTCGGCTAAAGTTCTCCGACGGTTCAAGAGGTTAATAAAAAAGGAGGAGAAAAAAAAGGCTTCTATCACACAAAGATTTGAAGGCCCCCCTGTAGTAACTCTGTGGACCCCTTGCTTTAAGTGGTTTGACATGCCCTTGATAACTTTTAGTATGAATACAGCTCAGAGTCAATAGAATCAGTGATTCATTGGTACCAAAACTAGACGTGTTCTCCCATCTCTGTGGCAGTGGGTATACCACAATATCACTGTGTTTTACCAAGCATCCAACGCTGCAGGAAGTGATAGCGGCCTGTCCCCCGCTATCGTCCACAGTGAGGGAGCAATCGCCGCTCAGGCTGCAGGCTCCCTGAGGCAGAACAGCAGTGATCAACAGAAAATGAAATGGTTCTGCTGTCATTGGGGAGTATGGAGTGCTAGCAGTACAGTGTAATGAACAGGCCGATGGGCTACTCTGCCGTGGCTATAGACTCTCTCTGAGGGATATATGGTGTCACTAAGAATAGGTACTCTTCTTCCACTAAGAATACTCTTTTATAACAGCCATTATAAAATAGGAGGGAAGCAAGGGGTGGGACTGGGGAGTAGTGTTCATTTTGATTAGTAGTACCGGTATTTTGAATAACATGTGATTTAGTTTTTTGTCATAGTCATCTTAAAGGTTTTAGTTTTAGTCTTTTTTCAGCTATATCTACCGTTGATTTTGTCAACAAATATGCTCCTACAAATTTTGCCCTAAAATCACACAAATCGCTACACAGTATGTATGCACTCATGTCATCAACAGGGATCTGTCCAATATAGCGCCAGCCACCATCAGGGCGATTTTTTCAAACACATTTTTGGACACTAGTCCTACAGATTTTGCCCTAAAATCACGCAAATTGGTACACAGTATGTCTACACTCATCTCATCAACATGGAACTGTCCCATATAGCGCCACCGTCAGGCCGATTTTTTCTAACACATTTTTGGACACTGCTCCTACACATTTTGGCCTAAAATCACGTTGCGACCTGACGGTCGCTTATCTCCCGATTAGGGAGTCTTACTGTTTTTTTACAGTGAAAATAGCTGATCTACAAGCTCACAATACATCGCATCTTGACATGTTGTGAGCTTGTTTTTAAAGATGTGTTTTTTCGGGCCTTTTATGCCTTTATTTGATAGGATAGTAGACTGGACAGGACAGACAGGAAATGGGGAGAGAGATGGGGAATGGCATAAGGCAAAAGTCGTCCAGAACGGGAATCGAGCCGGCGACGCCAGCAGGCATCATAGCCTAGTATGTGGTATGCGCCTGGACCACTAGGCCAGCAAAAAAGCCCCTCACGAGGCGCACAGGTGTTTTATTATTACACATTCTGGGCAAACAGTGATCATCAAAATGCCGTAAAAAAAAATCCGAGGAAGGCCATGTGTGATTGCACACTGGTGTAGCACACAGAGCACAGAGCTGGGGCGATATGCCATGCCTTCACAAAGTGTTCCTCTAATCTGTCCACGGTTCTTTCAACAAGGTCAAGGATAGCAGTCTGATTTAGTTTTGTGTGTGTGTGTGTGTGTGTGTGTGTGTGTGTGTGTGTGTGTGTGTGTGTGTGTGTGTGTGTGTGTGTGTGTGTGTGTGTGTGTGTGTGTGTGTGTGTGTGCGTGCGTGCGTGCGAGCGAGTGTATGCGTGCGTGCGTGCGTGCGTGCGCGTGCGTGTGTGTGCGCGTGAGTGTGAGTGTGCGCGCGCGCGCGCGTGTGTGTGTGTGTGTACGGTTCTGTGTAGTGTACGTGTGCGGGCGTGCGTGTGAGTCAAGTTATTGCACAAATACAGTGGACACAAGTGCGTTCACGCAGGCTAGCATCAGTCACAGCATGTAAATGAAGGCGGCTGGCGTACACATTGCGGTGATCTGTGCGCACGCAGGCAGATGTGTGCTCTCGGATTGTTTTCTAAGTCACTTTATTGCCTTGCTTGCTGTTCTGCAATTTCACAGCCCAGAGTCTACAGACACACTGAGAATAAATTAAACAGTCTATTGACCCCGCTCTGTCTGCAATCCAACGTTGGAAATGAATTTCACTCAATGACAAACAGAGCACTGACCAAATGTCAGCAAATGGCCACATTTTGATCGCGAGGATGTTGTGTTCAGCCACTCGTGGAGGGAACTTGTGGACACTAGACTAGAATGCTGATGTTACCTTTCCGTCTTGGCATCCTCCACCTCCCTGACTCGGGTCAGAAAACGTTTCTGTTTTTTGAACATACAGTGTAACGATGTGTCCGCATATCGTTTTTGTAGAATGTCTTTAACTCAGCATGTCACAAATTGATTTAGCATTGATCTGTCGCTGTCTTGGGTAGGTAACAAGGAAGAGATGGAAAGCATGGTAAACATAAATGCTCATATGACATAGTACAGGCCATAAAGTGTCCTACTGCCCAGTTCATATTCACCTATGTATGATATACCACATGATGCATATTGGCAATAACAATGGATTTTCAATGGATGCATTGCATCCAACAAGCACATCATGGAGCCTCCCGTGGATTGATTACTTCCTAGTAGATTGATTAATCCACTGTGCCAGTGGTACGCACGGACAATAGCTGATCTACAAGCTCACAACGTTTTGCAGCACAACGCATTGTAAGCTTTTATATCTGCTATTCCAGTGTAACATTGAGAAACCAAGTATAAATCAGACATTACTTTCTCTCCTGTGTTTGACACAAGAAGCACGGTATTGCTTTGAATTAAAATGTCCACTTTATACTTAAGTGTTATGGAAATGCTATTCTAATTCATTCTCCCAATTTCATCTGGCAATCCATATTGGAATTAAATCTAGGCTATAACTCATTTTGACAGGGGCCTCCCTGTGACTTCTACAAAAGAGAACCCTAGGGGATTCTTGGACCCCCTCTTTGAAAAGCACTGGGTCGGTCCAGTGCAACATCGACGTACACAAATCCCTTTCTGCCATTAGCACACAAGCACAAACAATAGCTGCCCTGGCATTGTTGAACACCCGAAGGATAAAGATGTAACTGACTCGAAACAAGGTCTGATGTATCTTCTGCCCGCGCACATTACATTGATCAAAGCGGTTGCGTCCACTGGCATTGTGAATGCAGGGGAGAATGAATGTGCCCATTCAGGGCCTGAAAAGCCTGACCGGGTATTGAATTCCGGTTGAGTCAGATGTAATATAAACATAAATCTATATCAGTCGCTGCATCCATAGAGAGGGTTTGTGTGTTGGGAAAATATTAGATTTAGCCCAGTTGTTATTGTGCTGTAGCGCTCCGCTGAGTACTTTGCTCTGTATCGACCTTTTTGTTTCACTGAAAATGAATGTGATAGAAGTCCTGGTCAGGCTTGGAGAGGTACAGTAGGTCTCTCTTTCACAGTGAAAATAGACGATCTACAAGCTCACAGTGTATTGCGGATGCGACGCGTTATGAGCTTGTACGGCTGACATGTGCGGCACCATCGTACGACGGAGTATACATTAGGCCTGAACACATTATGACGCAATATTTCATGCTTTGAATATAAATAAATAGATATAGATATACAAGCTCACAGAGAGCTTGTAGATCTGCTATTTTTGAAAAATCGTGAAAATTAGAATTTTGACCCGATTCTATAGGTGTCTTTTGAATCCTTCTAAGATTTTTTTTAAAAACCTATGTTTCAGCAATGTCAGCAATCTGGCCAGCCATCGTCAAAGAAAAGGTCCCTTTCACTTAACTGGAGCTCAGTTAGTCTGTTCTTGAGAGACTACTATGTCAGTGGTGCTCAAACCTTTTCATGTGAAGGACCCCCAAAATGATATTTATTTGGCCACGGACCCCCATTTCAAAATATCGAGTTCCAGGGACCACCCAGAAGCAAAATTTGAGTTACAAACGTTCGCTTTGAAAATACATAATATTCAAAGATTTGCACACATTTTCACGACTTTTTCAAAAATAGCAGATCTACAAGCTCGCAGCGCGGCACTCGGTGCCGCGCTGTGAGCTTGTATATCTGCTATTTTTCACTGGTTAAAGCATTCAATAATTCTAGGCCCTAAATGGGTTAAGCGATATAACGTTGTAGAGAAACTGCCCTCTGAGTTCTCCTCATTCTGGGAGCGTCAGCGGTGCTGGACAGGGTTGAGTGGCTGCTGGTCAGAGAGTGGAGGAAGACGGTCACCCGTAATGGTGTTTGAGTCTGACCACTGAGGTGACGCCTTAATAATCTCGATCGATGGCCAACTCCCATGTACCTCGATCGCTACTTGACCTATCCGAACCTTTATGGGAGTATGAATTTGTACCTTATTGTGAAGTGTTAGCAGGGGCGTCAATTGGGTATGGCAGGGGTATGCAGCTGCCATACCCTGGGTCCAGGGGTGGAAATAAAAGTTATAAATAAATAATACATCCACGAATGTCTATTTGTCTATCTGTGCTGCATGGTTATTATATGTTGTTAAATTACAGTAAAATAAGTACAAAAGCAAAATGTAACAAAATGTCACTTTAACAAGGTATTATAATTATATTCTCCACACTCTTTTCTCCCCATCTTGACAAAATGGTATATTCCCAGGTTCCGCAGGTCAGCTGCACAGGTGCAATGCATTATTGTTAATTGTGGCGCATTTACTAACATGCCGAGTTTAGCTGCACTTGAACAACCATTCCAGGTTGCCATATTCAGCCCAAGAAACCGTAGAAACCTGTGTAAAAAACTGACAAAACGTTTTTTTTTATTTTTTTTTTAGACATTTCGAAAATAGCCGATCTACATGCTCACAACACCTCGCAGCGCGAGGCGTTGTGAACATGTAGATCTGCTATTTTCACAATAGAACCGTGTTATACAAAATGTAATGCCTCTTTTCCATGAGGACTCCCTTTGCCATAACCTAGCTTTTGCTGAACTGAAACCACTGAGTGTTAGCCATTTATGTTACAAGATACAGAAAGTCGGAATCATCAGCTTATTATTAGCTGTACTACTCTAGCCTGGCGTTGCTCATACTAATTGCTAATGGCGAGCAGAATTTTCAAGTCCAAGGGGGGGGGGGGGGGGGGGGGGGGGGGTCAAATCCTGACAGCTCTGACTCTCTGTTGTAAATGGTGGGATTTATCACTGACACTCTGGGATAAAAGGATAATTCAGTATTTGATGTGTCAAAAAGAGGCTCAATTGAGCGAAGAACTATAAAGGATGAAGCAAAACAAAAAACGGCACCACAAAAAACAGCATTAGCATGTTGGCTTTTACCTAAATCAGTGTCTCTCAAATGGGGGTACGCGTACCCCTAGGGGTACTCGGAGCTACTGCAGGGGGTACTTGAGAAAAGTATAAATCATGATAATATTATTCATATAGTTAAGTAATTAACAACAATTGAATTAGAAGGACTGACTTGGAGAAACTTGTTGTGAGCCTGACAGTTGCCAACCTAAATTGCATGGTATCAGGCAACTGGGATGTGTTTGAATGTTGTTTGAGGTTATTGACATGAGAACTGGACTGAAATGTTATGGCCACAGTGTTGAAAACAGCATCTTCTACCACTTTTTGTGGTCACATGTTCAGATACTGGATTCTGATTGGCTTAAAACAGTGGTAAATCAGTCAACAACCTTGAGTTGGCTCATGGACCCCGCCCACTGTTGTGTTGCAGACAGTTGATTGTAACTTAATAACCTTGCAAGTTACAACTGTGTTTTCTTTCATTTATATGGTAGGAGTGGTAGAAAAGCAATTTACCATTCGAGGTTCGAGGGTTGTTGGCTGATTTACCACTATTTCAGGGTTGAAAAAGTGGTAAATCAGCCAACAACCCACTCCCTCTCATGGTAAATGGCTTACATATACCACTAGTTATAGTGGTATATGTGGTTATAGTGGTATAGTTAGTTTTATAAGTAAAATGTTGTTGTCGGGTAAAGTACTCAAGTCAAAAAAGATTGAGAAACACTGACCTAAATGATAGTCTAATGTCCAGTCATGTAGCCTACTACTCTAATATTATAAGAGGAACCATGCACCTTTCTGTGAGTTTCATTGCCAAATCCATCACAAAGCCTGTCTTTCTTTTGTAAACAACAGAGGGATTCATTTTTTGTTTTGATCACTGACACTCTGGCACGAACGATAAGTCAGTGTTGAATGTGTCAAAATGGGGCTCAATTGAGAGACAAACCACTGTTCAAAAGATAAAGACTAAAATAACAACAGTATTAGCATTTAGGCTTTTACCAAAATGAAAGTCAAATTTAACCACTTATACCCTTTACACTCTTTGACTGAGGCACCCCATGCAGGGGTCTATTATTATTTATTTATTTCTTTTTCCAGAATGTTGTGTCGTGTATTATGATATTCCCAAAATAGGCACGCTAGGATTCATTTGGTTAATAAGGCCTCAGAAAACTATCATACCTTAGAGCTATCTTACAGTAGAGCCACCCACCCCATCCCCTCAATCTCCACCATCAGCACACCTCCTCCTCACGCCCCTCGGCTTTGATGATGACTCGGGGATCAGGTGAAATACTGCTCAATCCTCTCTGCTGTCTGGCTAAGATATGCAGTGGTGGCATGAAGATGTATGTACGCCAGGAGCCAACTCATATCTCTCAACCGCTAGCCTTCCTCCATTACCATCTTTCTTTCTTTGTCTCTATCTCTCATTCTTGCTTTGCCGGTCTCTCTCTCTCTCTCTGTCTCTGTCTCTCCCTCTCTCT
Organism: Nannobrachium achirus; assembly: GCF_963921795.1. Lineage (NCBI taxonomy): Eukaryota > Metazoa > Chordata > Actinopteri > Myctophiformes > Myctophidae > Nannobrachium > Nannobrachium achirus. Next base: position 43,283,558 of record NC_137829.1, on the reverse strand, counting down.
CTCTCTCTCTCTCTCTCTCTCTCATGCATGAAGAGCACTTCAGTGGCAGTTCAGCCGATGGCAAACGTGGGGTCTGTGGTGAGTATCGTGAAGGGACTGGTGGATGGGGTTCATGGCTGGTGGCCACATGGAGGTGACGGTGCAGAGGAAATTGGCTTAGTCTGTAGCATTAGACACTGGCAGTGGATTGCTAATTAGCTTCCTCCGCCTGATAATGTACATTTTATCCTTCTTGTTTATGCCCCAAATGACTGGATATACAGGTTTTATGGCAATTTGTAGCAATTGTAGCAAAATATTAGACCTTAATTGTTAAATGTTTAAGCATGTAATGATCATGTATACTTTATTTTATTTAAGACAGTTTTTCAAGTATTTTGGACAAAATAGTCAATTTCAGCGTGATGAGGTGTGACAATAAAGATATGAGACGGTGGCAGCCACACTCATGACTCAATGTTAAATGGGTAGCTGCTTATGTCTTGGTGTTATAATATTGTTCACTTCTCTCACTCTGTGCTTCTGTTTCAGGCTATTTTGAAGAGCGTAGAAGCAGTAACACGTAACAGTAGTATTACACTGCTGTTGCGCAACTGGAGGTGGCACAAACACAGAGCAAGGAATCAAGAATTCCTGGTTAAGTTGTGGGAAGGCCCCAACCAAGTGTCTCAAACGTCTCCAACAGGCTAGCCTTACATTAAGACGCATTCTGCCGAGACTTTCGCATTGTGACGTTGGGGCGACGGCTGAAGCGTCTTACCGACTTGTCAGACAGGTCGGGGGCATGGTCGGCAAAACTGCAATTGGCTCTACACATGAACAAATGCGAAATATAGCTTCCGGAGAAGTTCTGCAAGATGTTTGCGACTTGTCCGGTAGCCTTGTTTAATGTATTAGTCCGTATTTTTAAATAAAATTAGTTTTTACCAAGTGTACTGCTTTTCCTCGTTTACTACAATGTTAGCTGCAACAGCGCCCGTTGGTGGATGGAAGCATTATTGTGCATTATTCCGTACGTCATGTCCTTGTATGAGCGAATGGGGGAATGGATGAACGTCACGTGATAAGTGCAGCCATGTTTAACCAAACCAGTGATGCTCGATTTGGAATCGACACACACTTAGTAAAAACTCATTTTATTTAGAAATACGGACTAAAACATTAAACAAGGCTTCCTGACAAGTCGCATACATCTTGCAGAACGTGTCCGGTGTGCTATATTTCGCATTTGTGCATGTGTAGAGCCGCAATAGCAGTTTTGCAGACCATGCCCCCGACCTGTCTGACTAGTCGGTAAGACGCATCTGCCGTCGCCCCAACGTCACAATGCGAAAGTCTCGGCAGAATGCGTCTTAATGTAAGGCTACCAACAGGCTAATGTTGCGGAACGTGAGTCTTCGAGTGGCACCCGGTCCCAGACCCAAGGAGGCGCGCACGTCCAAGATCAAGGTCATGCTGTGATCGTATTCTTCGACCAGAAGTGGTCCATCATGAGTTTGTGTCTCAGGGTCAGACAGTCGTCCAGCTCTTCTACCGACAGGTTCTTAGTCGCCTCGGCGAAGCAGGCGGGCTCTGTGGAGGGGCAAGTCGTGGCTGCTACATAGTCGGGGGATAAAAAATAAAAATAAAGAAATATGTTTTCTGACAATATTCCCTGACTACCACCACCACGACAACACGCCCACACACACCACGCTCACTGCAGGCTGTTATGATATACTGACACATACTGTATATGCTGGTATATTACAGTATATACACAATAAACATACATTCTTCGATGTGCTCCTATTGCCTGTGGCACAATCCCTCACTGCAGCCGTGGATGCATTCAGGGTAAATACAGAACATCTTTCTGTGCTCTAGACAGTTAAAGTGCCAGTGTTGATGCTTCAGACCTCAGCAGCCTTCAATGTGTCTCGGATCTATGAAAGACCAGCAGTGCCCTCTGTCAGCCTCTGTCTGGATCTGAAATATATGACATTCCTGTGCTGTTGGCTCTTGGGAGCATTGTTATAATGTTACACCAACCGGTCCATTTATCCACTAGGGTCCTATTTTATACTTCCATGTTGTCGTGTATCTCCACAAATCTAAATGTGACTGACGCATTGTGAGCTTGTAGATTTTCTTTTGACATTTTTGATAGCATTTGATCACAATAATGACATGCCAAAATTCGGGGTGCCAGGTTGAAAGTGGTTAACCATATCGTCATTGTCGGGTGAAAACCTTGTATGTCCAAAACCGTTCGTTTTGCATTTATCATTTTTAAAATGATTTAAACTAGTGAAAACAGCTGATCTACAAGCACACAACATGCTTGTAGATCGGCTGTTTTCACTACTTTTGTGTGACAGCCTTGTATGTTGAAGCAGGGCTTTACTTTGCGAAAGAACGCACACACTTTGAAACTTGGAGATACAAGGTTTCTGCCCGACAACGACGATATGAAGCCTGGCTTCCCTATTCTGAGCATGTCATAATAGGTGAACATTTGGCAAAAAGAGGTGAACATTCAGCAAAAATTGCTGATCTGCAATCTCACAACCCGTCACTTTCCCAACCTTAGTTTTACATTTTTCCTGGCCTGTTCATAAGCCTGACTGTCGGGGGAATAAGCTAGTACTGTATTTAACTAGTCTACTGCCACCGGCGCTGAGGTTGTAGTGTGTAGGCAGCCTCCTCTCTCTGAGGTTATGTATGTCCTCTTACTTTGTGTCTTGTTGTGAAAGCACAATGTTTGAAGCAACACCAGTTGGGCTGTTGTGGAAAATATAGTGTTATTGCAGCTACTGCAGTGCAAAAAGAAAAAATGTTATAGGAGAGAAACTGAAAAGTGAAAAAGAAGACAAGAATGGTTTCCCAAGCAGATGTCATCAAGTCAGATGTGATGACATCAATGACTTATATCAATGACAGTTATATGACTGCATCAGATTGATATTATTATAATCATGTTTCCAGTGGGGTTTCGCTATGTTATTGTCTGTGTGACTGTGTCAGTCACAGGAGGCCACAGGTCATATGAAGGCACCAATCCCCTTAATCCAGTAGCTAATAACTTTTCTAGTGAAGGAGAGCATGTCTGCGCATGTTTGTTTGGGGAGATACGTTTCCCAAGAACACACCAAAACCCAGAATTTGCCACGGTATACAATTATGTCCTTCTAACGCTTTTACTTTTTAAGATCTCTTCTGTTGGAGGAAAATCATCTATGTTCATTTATACATTTTGAGTGAGAGTGTACACATTATCATTATTAATTTGCTTCCTCTACTTTTTTTTATTCAATTTTGAGACAGAGCGTACAACCAAATGGACCATTTGGTTACATTTATACATTTGTTAAACTAAAAATGTATTGTGTTGGTTGTTGGGCAGTGGGGTATTCTTAGTGAAGGGTAGGCAATGATTTTTGTTGTTTTGTATTTTCTTTTCAGCAATGACATGATTCACCCTGGATTTCCTCTTCATGAAAGGATATCAGACTTGCTTCGTAACCCAGTTTTTGAATGCTCTCCTTTACCATAAAGCCTCATCATCACCTTTTATTACACCACTGCCACGGTGGTAAAACCATAGTAAATCTTGTCATCGTGATAGTGGTGTCTGCCGTCAGCTGAGATTACACAAACTAGAAAAGGTTGTGTCATGTTATGAATGCCAGGAAGTTATCTCAGAGGTACCTGCTGTACTTCCCAGCACAGGTATATCACAACTCTCTTACTGTAATAGTAAGTTGAAGGTTGACGGTAAATTCTGATTCATTTGAATTTCTGCGGTTGGCCTATTAAACTGGAACCTGTATGATAAAAACTGACCAGCATTATTAATAGTACGCCGTCACCTAGTCATACTGTAGGTATGCTATAAGCACGCTTAACATGCATGTACACAATGTGTCTGATGCATAATTATTGCCTAGCCGCAAATTGCAACACTAGATTTTATTTAAATCGGCTGAATCTAGGGTTGCAATACCTCCCATAGGCAGCCAATTCATCAAAACCGTTTTTTGCTATCTGATTGTATTAAATGGTGTCAAACTCACCAATATTGGGGCTGTATGGAAAGCTCGGAGTATCCTCTTTCTATCTGCAAAGTGTTTGTTTCATAAAAATCCACCGTAGACATGTTATGAGCTACTTTCTATCAAGAAATTGGCTTCAGGTGATTATTTTTTTCTAAGTGCTGGAGTTTGGAAGCGCTTGTGGGAAGTCACTCAGCGGTCCTGTATACACAGTGTGTACCACCTGGTTCTAAATGTCACATAGGCCTAATGCAGGAGGCAGCGGGACGCTGCGTAATATAAGACGAGCACTTCCGAAGTTCAACACTTAGAAAGTAAACCATGTCTGCTCGGATTTCTTGACAGAAAGTAGCTTATAACATGTCTACGGTGGAGTTTTATGAAAGAAACTCTTTGCAGATAGAAAGAGGATAAACTCTGAGCTTTCCATAGAGCCCCAATATAGCTGAATTTGAAGTTGTTTATTACAATCAGATAGCAAAAAACTGTTTTGATGCATTGGCTGCCTATGGGAGGTATTGCAACCCTAGATTCATCCGATTAAAATAAAATCTAGTGTTGCAATTTGCGGCTAATTATTGCCCCTTTTCTGCCAAAACAGCCTGTCAGTGTGTAATAAACAGCATTACCACTGGAGGGAGCTAAAGTAGAGGTTTGTATTCATTATACGGTTCAGTGAGTTCAGTGGAATGCTCTCTCTTTAGGTTCAAAGTAAAACTACTGCAGACTATCGACAGTAGACACAGACAGAAGAGAAGATCAAAACATGGTGTGGCTATATATGCTTATTATGGTGCTTATTGTTGTTAAATAGCCTCACAATATAATGGAGTTCAGTAAGTTCATGGGCAGTTAGCTTCAGGCAAGCCACAATGTACAGTATAGCCTGCCTGACAGTTAGAATAAAATAAAATAAAATAAAATAAAATAAAATAAAATAGGAGGTAATTGTAAATAATTGAGCTGACCTGAGTTGAGTTGCAACTTGGGCAAAAGAAGCCCCTGTAACCTATAATCGATTGCCGTGCAGGCATCAGGCACAAGAGCCTTCTGCACAGTGATCCGTTTCAGGTGTGTGTGTTTGTGTGTGTGTCAGACCAAAGCTCCCAGAAATAGCACCTCACTGGTGGCTGCATGCATGGCTGCTGCTGCGCAGCTTTCGAACATGGAAGAAGTCAACGGTGGATTTGTTTATTTATTTAGTCGATTAACTTAACCCGCAGCGGGGGGGTGGGGGGGGGGGAATTCATTCGGCTTTCCAGCTTCGCCCAGCCGATGACTGCTGCTGCTCAGACGGTTATGATGAATGATGATCAGCAGCAGCGCTCGAGTCGGGGTGGGGGCTGGTGGAGCGGAGGTGGAGGCGCGGTGGCCAACCAACTGTTGCAGGCAGCGGAACCAACTGTAGCCCCGGCAGCGCACAGTGCAACATCATCATCATCATAGCCACACTGTGGCTACAACACTGGCTTAGATAGAATGAAGTCTGTTCTAAACCGAGACATCATCTCAGTCTGGAGCAGCAACTTCAAGGAACTGTGAGCACATATGGAATCCTTTAAACTCCTCCTGCTTTTTTAAGGTAAAGAATTAATAAAAAAAAATGACGCTGTGCAGTGCATGAGAATTAGCTATTATTGGATACAAATCTACGGGCGCTGCCTGGTGCTTCTTGGTGACTGGTGAGGCACTAGACTAGACATTCACCCTCCTCCGCCGTTGCCTTTCCATATTGAAGCCGTTATAGGAGTGTGTCTGCAGCAGGCAGCAGCCTGGGAGAGACTGCAGGTGCGTCTGCCTGATAACTGACAAGTCAGACGGGCTCCATTCCGCAGGCAGACAGTCAGTGGTGGAAAAAGTACTCACACAGTCACATTTATGTAGGCTACTTATAAGTAAAAGTATCAATACTGTCTGTCACTCTAGATGTACTCCGTTACAAGTAAATGTCCAAAAGTAAAAGTACCAAATGTTTGAAAATAGCAGATCTACAAGTGAAAAAAGTGTAGATCTGCTGTTTTCAAATAGCCACGGTATAAAATAGGGCTAAACCATGTTTTATAATATTATAATTTATATCTGCAAAGTAATTAGTAACTAAAGTTTTCAAAAATTGTAGTGGAGTAAAAGTAGGCTACAATATTTGGAACCGAGATGTAGTGGAGTAGAAGTAAGAGTATTGGAAATTGGAAATACACAAGTAAAGTACAAATTGCTCAAAACGTAAATGTACTGAGTTACTTTACACCACTGCATGCATACAGAGGCAGACTGCGGTGATCGGATGACCTGTTGAATCGCAGCTGTCACTCAGTCAGTCAGTTTGGGGTGCCGAGCTGTCTGTCAAACAAGCTTTCTTTGGACAATACATAGCCACAGAAATATATAGGCTATTAGCCCCTTTAGCCCTTTATGCGTTTTTACGCGCACTTTACGCGTTCTATTTATAGTAGCATACCAACCAACCACTACTGTGTGTGTGTGTGTGTGTGTGTGTGTGTGTGTGTGTGTGTGTGTGTGTGTGTGTGTGTGTGTGTGTGTGTGTGTGTGTGTGTGTGTGTGTGTGTGTGTGTGTGTGTGTGTGTGTGTGTGTGTGTGTGTTCCAATTGAGCATGGCAACATGCACACGCATGCACGAGGCGCTGCCTAGGCTGCTGCGAGTGCGTGTGAGATGCAGCGGCGTCAGTTCAGAAAAAGCTAAGGTATGGCAACATGACTGTTGTCTTGCCACCAGTCATGTTGCCATACCTTAGCAACAGGCACGATTGCAGTACATTTTATTATTTCCCCCTGTAGTAGCCAATATGGGCAGCTGCCATAGCTTTGCCATACCCAATTGACGCCTCTGGTCTGGTGAGACGTGATGTAATAAATAACTCACAGCTCCATTCTCTTTAGCTTTTCAACGTTTGCCATGCCCACGGTTTTTCCAATCCCTTCTTTACAAGCAGAAAATAGCGTGGCTGCTCCCATATGCCTCTTTGGCTACAATTCCTTAGGAACCGGCCGATCCAGTTTATTCATCCCTTCTCTTTTCTTTTCCCTTCACAAAACTTCTCTCGAGTCTCTTTCCTTCTTCTTGACCTGCTGCTGTCGCGGGTGCAGTGTAGACGCAACAACATACAGTAGGCTACAGGGCGCTACTGATCGCATAGCTTGCTAATGTTAAAAACTAAAAGAAAAAAGCAAGCCTACTACATCTGAGCCAATGCATTGATGCGCTTTAATGAGGAGGTGCGGAGGTCGCGCATGAGTTGGAAAAGACAGGCACGCACCGGAAAGAAGCGTCGACGCACGTAAAGTAGCCTAACCTACTTGACATAGATGTTTTCCTATAACCTTTTGTGACAGTTTGTTGGTCAGGTTATTATTGATCCAGCCAGGGTATTTCTTTTTTATTGTATTCTATGTTCTGTTTGGTTGTTGTAGGGCCTGTGTAGCCTAACTGAAACAATTTAGACAAAACTGAGAGTAGTCATAACACTGTTATTATTACCGGTTCATCATTAGGTCAAACAAAAATATTTTGACAATTTGCAATTTAAAGGGAAGGTGGAGACAGGTTGTCTCCTTGGCGGAGATCATCACCGATTAGGGGAGACACACTCAAAGGTAAATACATCAATCCACTCTTTTGTTTTGGTGCTTGTTTGCTTGCTTTCTGATGTGATCATTGCTGTCACACTTTACTCTTCTTATTTTAAATGCACAACCTGCAGATTATGACTGCATTCAAAATACAGGTGTTTCCACTTTCCACATGGCCAGCCACACAAGCAAGAATATCCAGGTGCTTATTAGTAGAGTGTCTATTATATAGTCTAGTCAGTCTACTGTATTTATTTTTCAATATGGTCTACTAAGTAGTTTACTAGTAGACACAAAATAAATAGTGGCCTGATGATGTTATGTCGTTATGCGTGTAGGCCTTTATAAAACAGCATGTTAAAATAAGCTCAACGCTGAAAACATGAGCTATCTGGATAACATGAGCTATCATGATCCTAACCTGGGTCCCTGTGAAATGGGGTCTGCTAGTTGAAAATAAGTAGTTGCTATGGGTTCTCCCAAGGAGATTGAAACTGTGAAAGAAAGAAAGAAAGAAAGAAAGACTTAACAACTACAATTATTTATATTGTATAATGTTATAACTGAACTAAGTAACAGATGGTGGTGTTGCATTGACCCTGCATATTCAGGTTAAATCCTGCTATCCACTATTGTGGATTTGATGATTATAGCTGCTTTAGATGATGGGGACCCATTGTTTTTACCCTAGTAATTATGATATCATTTAAAAAAAATCACCTGTTGTAAAGCTTCTATAGAATTATGACAATTGGAAATTCAGAACCCTCAAGTGTCTCAGGATATTCTAAAGATGCTGCACAGACAGTTAGCCTACACAGAACCAATTAAATGAAAAAGAACAATATAGATTGCACTTATACACTGGTTCTAGAGAATTGTTTATACCGGAAATTTAGATCCATCAAAAGGGAATCTGAACATTCTAAAGATGCTTACACAGTACACAGTCTACACACAGACAGAACCTTTTTTTTTTTTTTCATGAAGCTTGTCGTAGATATCCTTTTGGATCTTTGATGAAGCCCAGGGTGAACTGAAGCTGTCCTAAACAACAACTATAGTCTTTATATTATTGAAAATGTGATATAACTGTCTGGAAAGGGTTAACAAAAAACTAAAAAAAAAGTTGTATTCAGCTAGACTGCCAAATGTGTCACACTGCATGTGTGACACATGCACTTCAACAGGTGATTTCCATGGATATCACAAACTCTGTTGCGATACTTCCTTTTTTGTATGAGTTGTCAGTGGTGGACAGTAACTTAGTGCGTTTGCTTGAGTAGACCTACTTGTCACTTGAGTAGACCTACATTATTTTAGTGTCTTTACTTTTGCTTGCATATTTGTATTTTTGGATACTTGCGATTTTCACTCCACTGTATGTTTCAAAGACAAATATTGTACTTTTGATCGCACTACATTTCTAGGAAGGGAAAACTAAAAGTGCATTATGCATTAACCACCATCGCTCTATTTCAAATAGTGAAAATAGCAGATCTACAAGCTCTCAGCATGTCGCAATGCAATGTATTGTGAGCTTAGATTGTATTAGAAAGAAAATGTACATTCGTAATTGTACTTTTGAATGTATTTTTAAAAGCAAGCACCTTCTAGTACTTTAACTTCAGTACACATTTGACAGAGTTAGGGTGCCCTCACACCAAAATACCTAGAGTGGAATCCGCCAATGCATTTCAATGAGAATGGAGCGGGTTTTTTTTGCCAGTAGAGGATTTCTGCAAAAAAACGCTCCATTCTCATTAAAATGCATTGGCGGATTCCACTCTAGGTATTTTGGTGTGTGGGCACCCTTACAGAGCAACTTTCACGTGTAGTAAGTAGAGTAATATTTGACCAGGACTACAGTATTTTTACTTTGACTTAAGTACAGGAGCTGAGTAGTGAGTCCACCACTGCAGTTGCTTTGCTATACTGACTTCCAATGGGTTAAATGTCTGACATGTAGCCTACTGGCAGCCAGCCAGCTGATTAATATTAATCCTTCATCAGTAGGCTGCATGATAAGTCCAGGAAGAACCTAAATCGGACACAATGGGATTCTTAATTGTGTCAGCTGCTTGTGCTAATCAACCTCACATTCATAGTGGAAAGTCTGATTACAGTTTTAATTGCCTAACAAGTGTTGTATGCAACAAGTCACTAAGAATTTTGTAAGAATAGGATTTTATTAGGATTTAGTGCCCTTAATTGCATCCTTGTTGGGCATGTCATAGGTAACAGGTTTTTCATTATTATTTTATTGTTATTATTTTTATCATTTTTATATAAGCTCACAATGCAGCACATTGTGATATGTTCGATATTTGTCATTCGAAAAAGTATAGGGATTTAAGTGGTTAAATTCTTGAAATAAAACGTACTGTTGTAGTCTAAATTAAAAAACAAAAACAAAAAAAAACACTTTCTTTATGCAGGCTTTTTAATATAAAATATTTTAATATTAGGCTACTAAACATGCCAATGCAATATAGGTAACATATCTCATAGCCCATGGGCCATTTGTTATTTATTTTAACTACCTACCCAATAGTGTAGCTACTGTAGATACATGGTTGCTACTTCCCTAGTAAGCAACAGTTCAATGACTATTTTAAAGCACTTATGTGTATTGTGTGACACCACACACAGTAACCAAGACTTGTGAATTATTGTAGTCGTTGACTGTGGGGGAACTCAAACATGAGATAAAAGGAAAGACAATAGAACTAGCAGACTTGTTTTTTTAGTGCATTGCATGGTTCTAAAATGTTTTAAGAACCTCCAAATTGATATCCATTTGTGCCACACAGACTCCCATAAGTGAAGACTCGTCAACAATTTTGTCTATACTGTATATTCTTTTGAAAATAGCAGATGTACAAATAAAATAAAATAGGATGTTAAGTGTTTAAAGTTTAAACTGTTCCTCATTTTGCTGGGGACCCCCTAGCTCTGGTCCATCGCATCACCTCCAGTGACGCTCTGACAGACCTGTTGGCAAATGAATAGACCGCGTTTTCTCAGCCCCTACCAGCGCTCAACTTGAGTCAAAATAAACAAAACTACTTCACTACTCACCAAACCAAAGGTAGTTTTGCGTTGTTGAAAGTCTATTCTCCGCGGTGGTGAGCACCTCAGCACCCCACCTACTCTGTAAAATACATTATTTATGTCATGAGATAAAACGCACCCACCTCGAGCCACCCAGCGGCCACCGCAGATACAATCGTTTACAACCCGGAAATAAGCGGCGGTCGAGTTGGATGCACTTTATTTCATGCCAAAAATAGTGTATTTTGCAGATTGGGTGGGGTGCTGAGGGGCTCACCAACGTGGAGAATAGACTTTCAACAACGCAAAACTACCTTTGGTTTGGTGAGTAGTGAAGTAGTTTTGTTTATTTTGACTGAAGTTGAGCGCGCGTAGGGGCTGAGAAAACGCGGTCTATTCATTTGCCGACGGGTCTGTCAGAGCGTCACTGGAGGTGACGCGATGGACCAGAGCTAGGGACCCCCTGGAACCTCCTAAGGACCCCTAGAGGTTTCCAGACCCTACTTTGAGAAGGAGTGCCTTAGTGCATATTATTGTGATAAAGTAAACGGTTTGTGCTGTTCTTTTAAAGAGGAATATTCTATTACCGTAGCACATTATTATTTGCATTAAGATTGCCATGTTTAGCTCATAAACCATCAACATTGCAACAATTACTTCAAACTTAATGTTTTGAAATGTCGTAGCGGGAGTAATTATTTCATGTTCATTAATGCAGTGGTGGAAGAAGCGCTCACATTTTGTACTTAAGTAAAAGTACCAATACTCTGTTACAAACACCGGTATTCAAAATGTACTTGAGTAAAAGAACAAAAGTATTGGCATTGAAATATACTTGAGTTCTGAAAGTAATAAAAAAACTAATTTATCAGAATGTACCATTTCACAATTTTCCAAATGTATTAAAAATGCTTTGATAATAGCAGATCTACAAGCTCACAACGAGTTGCAAATTTGTGACGCGTTGTGAGCTTGTAGAACGGCTATTTTCAAATAGCTAAAGCGCATAGGACTGAAGTGGTTAATGCATGTATTGTGCTATCAAAATCTACAAAGTAACCATAGTAACTGCTAAGTTTTCACATAATTGTAGTGGAGTAAAAGGTCTGATATGTACTGTAGGGGAGTAGAAGTAAAACTATTGAAAATTGTACACTAAAGTGTACTTACAGTGAGTACAATAGTCGAGTAAATGTACTTAATTACTTTGTACCACTGTCATTATATTATATATATACCGTCGTTGTCGGGTGGAAACCTTGTATGTCCAAGACTGTTCATTTTGTATTTATCATTTTAAAAATGAACTAAACTAGTGAAAACAGCAGATCAACAAGCACAGACACAACGCACCGCGAGGCGTTGTGTGCTTGTAGATCGGCTGTTTTCACTACTTTAGTGTGACAGCCTTGTATAATGCAGCAGGGCTTTACTTACACAAAAAACGTACACATTTGAAACTTGGAGATACGAGGTTTCTGCCCGACAGCGACAATATACGATGGCTAGGAAACAACATTTTGGTATCCATAAAAAGTGACATGTTTTCTGTTTGACCCTTGCAGCGCTCCAGAAGCTATGGAAACAGAGGCCCCCGATGGCTTCTGTGTTGGTAAGTCCTCACATTTCCATCACAGTCCTTCATTTCCCATGCAGTACATTCTGTACTGATAGACCTTGCTCTGTTGTCACGGGCGTCACAAGGGGGGGGCCTTAATTATGTTGTACTTTAGCTATTGAAAAATAGCAGATATACAAGCTCACAGCGAGCTTGTAGATCTGCTATTTTTTGAAAAGTCGTGAAAATGTGTGCGAATCTTTGAATGTAATGTATTTTTTAAGCAAACATTTGTTACTCAAATTTTGCTTCTGGGGGGGGGGGTGTCCCTGGAACTAAATATTTTGAGATGGGGGTCCGTGGCCAAATACATATCATCTTAAAAAGCACCACTGTCATATAAATGTAGGTTTTTCAAAAAACCTCAGAAGGATTTGAAATATTCAAAGACTTCGAAGACACACATTTCCAAGATTTTTCAAAAATAGCAGATCTACAAGCTCGCAGCGCGGCACTCGGTGCCGCGCTGTGAGCTTGTATATCTGCTATTTTTCAATAGTTGAAGCACAAAATAATTGAAGTGAATCCTTGTACCCAGGGCCAGGGCCCGGTGTAACACCCCTGTCTGTTGTGAGAATGAGATGCAATGTGGTTGGGGAGTCTCAACCCATTAAGCCCATTCTATAAATGCCTTCCAAATAAGTCGTTCTCAAACATTTTCTTGTCAAGGACCCCCATGTTGATATACAGTAACCTATATGGCCGTGGTCTCCCCCATCTGAGAATGTTTGTTGCCAGGGACCCCCAGAAGAGAAGGAAAAAAAGGGTTAGGTTTCTCCAATGTTCCAAAACATTTTTCAAAAATGTTTGGGATGTACGAGCTTGCAGGGCGTCACAAAGTGATGCATTGTGAGATTGTATATCTGCCATTTTTGTACATTTTTGAACTACTGTTCTAAATGTTATAAATCTTAAGAGTTTTCTGAAAAAACGTATAATGCTATATGTAGCTAAGAACAAAAGAAAAAGACGCTTTATAGGTTAAAAGGCTAGTGCACACTAAAGTATATACGTGGCTAAGGTGTGTGTGTGTGTGTGTGTGTGTGTGTGTGTGTGTGTGTGTGTGTGTGTGTGTGTGTGTGTGTGTGTGTGTGTGTGTGTGTGTGTGTGTGTGTGTGTGTGTGTGTGTGTGTGTGTGTGTGTGTGTGTGTGTGTATATTATGTGTCTTGCACATATTCGGTGTTGTTACTGTAATTTACCATATCATCGTTGTCGGGTGAAAACCATGTATGTCCAAAACCGTTCCTTTTGCATTTATCATTTAAAAAATGATTTAAACTAGTGAAAACAGCCGATCTACAACGCCTCTACAACGCCTCGCGGTGCGAGGCGTTGTGTGCTTGTAGATCTGCTGTTTTCACTACTTTTGTGCGACAGCCTTGTATGATGAAGCAGGGCTTTACTTTGCGAAAGGACGTAAATTTGAAACTTGGAGATACGAGGTTTCCACCCGCCAACGACGATATTTGGGGCTTGCTGATATACCGTACAGTATGCATCCACATGCTCTGCCAGCATGTATGCATCAGTTACAGTGTCCAATTGCTTTTGTTGCGCTGTTTAGTCGTGATGTGGACATAAATTAATGATTTGTTAAGTGTGTGTGTGTGTGTGTGTGTGTGTGTGTGTGTGTGTGTGTGTGTGTGTGTGTGTGTGTGTGTGTGTGTGTGTGTGTGTGTGTGTGTGCATGTGTGTGACCATGCGACCGTGCGTGCATGCGTGCGTGCATTGCAAACAAACAAAGAAGGGGTTACCTATTAAATACTACCAGACAGCTCTTGCATTGCTTTTACCACTCGTTCACAATAATAAATGTTAATCCCAAAATTGCATTGATACATTTGCGATCATTGCACAAGACTGTAAGCATTGCTAGGGATTTTCCCCTCTAGCGGCAGCCCTTTTCCTGTTCGGCGCCCATCAAAGTCTAGAAAACCATGCTCAGCCGACATCCTGCCGCTCGGCTCGCTGTGGCTCTCCCTTGCCCTTTGCTGGCTTCCTCTGGGCAGGTGTTTTGAAGCGCTTCCCCGCCTGTCCTCCTTAGGTATCTGTATGTGTGCAAAGTACTATTGTGAACAACACACAGGCACAGCTACAGTAGCTCCTTTGCTGTTGTTTATTACATCAGCGGGGGACTTTCATGCCTCCGTCGTCGGTGGTACGCGCACCTGTCGGAACAGTCGGCAGGCGGGCCGGGGTGTGTAATATGCAGGGGCAGCGGTGGAGGACCTCTCCGTCGGGGGTACACGTCTGTCGGAAAAGTCGACGGGCGGGGAATACAGGGGGCGTTGGCGGAAGGATAGGACGCCTCTCCTTCGCTCCTATAGTCCATCCGTGGGCCGCTTTTGAAATGAGAGCGCTAGAACGAGTAATCACACGCTTTGTTTTCCGGTAGCGGTTAGCATGATGATGAGGAAGAGGATATGTGAGGTTCTAGCTACTTGGACATTGCAGTAAGAAATGCAGGATGTCATATTGCATAGACAGAGGACTCCCTTAAAGGCTTCGGTATGAGTTAGTTTAGAGCAGGGGTCTTCAACAGGGGGTCCGGGACCCCTAGGGGGTCCTCAGAGTTACCACAGGGGGTCCTTCAAATCTATGTGTGAAAGAAGATTTTTTTCTCTCCTTTTTTATATTAACCACTTGAACCCTAGCGTCCATATTCTGAGAACTTCAGCCAAAAATAGCAGATCTACAAGCTCACATTGGCGCAGAGGGGAAAAAGAGCAGACTATGTACAGAGTGAAAGGTCGAGTTTATTAAGTATTGATGGTTCAAGTGGTTATAAATATCTGAAAACAAATTAAACATGAATCCAAAATACACTGACGATTGTGCCGCCAAACGATGAAACTATATGGAATCTATGGATAGTGGGGGTCCCTGCTTCATCTCTCTCTCAACTAAGGGGTCCTTGGCCTGAAAACGTTGAAGACCCCTGGTTTAGAGTTCAGACCAAGGTTTTCCAAAGTGGGTGCCGTGATGCCAGCAGCCCAGGGGTGCCGCAGAATAATTTGATAATATCGGGAATTCATCGATATCACTTAAGTAAGTTTAACCACGCTGTGCTTAGTAAAACAGATTTGCACTGTACTTTATGAGTTCTTTTTTCCATCTACCCCAACTCTCTTCACCAAAAATAGCAGATCTACAAGCTCCCCCCCCCAGACTAGGGATGCTGGGGTTCAAGTGGTTAAACATAAAGTATAAAGTTATTTTCAGTCAGTTCTGATGGAAACGGATATTTCTCTGTGGCATGCCGTATCTCGGGTGGAAAGATGTGCATATTCACATTGCGTAATATGACATACAGTAAGGAAAAAAATAAAATAACAGTGTAATTCAGGGGTGCCGTGGATAAAAAGGTTATTTTTCAGGGGTGCCCTGAGTCAAAAAGGTTTGAAAAGCCCTGGTTTATTAGACACAGGTCTGTTTTGTTGGTGTAACATCCATCTAACGCAGGGGTCTCCAATGTTTTCAGGCCAAGGACCCCTTAGTTGAGAGAGAGATGAAGCAGGGACCCCCACAACCTGTTCATAGATTCCATATAGTTTCATCGTTTGGCGGCACAATCATCAGTGTATTTTGGATTCATGTCAATTTGTGTTTTCAGATATTTAACCACTTGAACCGTCAATACTTAGTAAAGTCGACCTTTCACTCTGTACATGCTCTTTTCCCCCTCTACACCAAACCTCTTAGCCAAAAACAGCTGATCTACAAGCTCACAACGCCTCGCAGCTATTTTTGGCTAAAGTTCTCAGAATATAGACGCTAGGGTTCAAGTGGTTAATATAAAAAGGGAGAAAAAAATCCTCTATCACACAAAGATTTGGAGGACCCCCTGTGGTAACTCTGAGGACCCCCTAGGGGTCCCGGACCCCCTGTTGAAGACCCCTGATCTAACGGCCGCATTGCTCCCGTTGAAAGGTGACGAGGCAAAGTCACTGAGACGTTTCTCCATCAGTAGCGATAATAACCGTCGACGCGCGCAGTCTAAAAAAGCTGTTCTGCTTTCTGAAGGAGTTGCATGTGGAACAGAAAAGCTGTATCATCCTGTTGCAGTGTGGCAGATGGGCCAGAGATTTGTTATCTCGCAGGGTTAGACGGTACCAGGTCCTCCCTGGTATTTCCCTCCACTCCCTCAGCAATAAGATTGAATACTTTTGTTATTAACCACATCCCTATTCTGGGGTGAACATTCAAAAGTGAAAAAAAAAATAGACAATTTATAAGCTCACAAGGAGTCACATTGTGACGCATTGTGAGCTTGTGGATTGGTGTTGCGGTCTCCAAACAATTTAAAGATAATAACCAATGGCTCAAAATGGACACCTCAACATAAAGGAAGGACGCCACAAAATAGAAGGTTTTAACGGTTTTTATTCAACCTTTTCCCACAAAACATCATGAAAACGTATCGTGTATGAGACAACTTAAATTCAATTCAAAGTACTTTACCAAAGTAGTAACTCAGGAACCCAAAAGAAGGGCCTGGAGATGCCGTCCCTATAGGCCACCCTGTATAGGGACGTAAAAGCTGCCCCCCCCTCCCTGCCTATAACAAAACCAAATTAAAACTAAAGGCTATTGCAAAGAGAGTTTGTGTGTGCAGCAAAAACAGGAGGGGACCTTTAGTATAGACACCTGGGGACTATACTAGGGTTGAAGTAATTAAGCCAACATGCGGGAAGAAGCATTATATTGTATCATTTTGCTTCACCTTTTACGAACAACACCTGACTGTGAACTGCATAGTTCTGAGCGCAAGTTAACTTTTGTCTGCAATCTGTCTCCTTCCCTTGTCGTGTGTAGGTGTGTGTAGTGTAGGTGTGTGTTTGGTGGTGTACGTTTGGGAAGCTTGGGTTTGACAGGAAAAACCAGATCCCACACTGTGTGTATCCAACAAGCCAGAACTGAGTGCCCCGTCACTCAGGGAACAAATCGTGTACAGTCCCACATACACTGCTTTTGTTCTGTGTGTACACGCTAGGCTTGTAGGTGGCTGGAAGTCTCTAAGCCCTGATTTGAGTTTTATATTATTCATAACCTCTGTTCACGCGCAGTCTTTCGAGACCGTTCTGAGTCACACGGCAAACATTCCGAAATAATGCAGAGTCTGGCCTTAACGTTCCGACGGGAGATGACTCTTTGGAGATGCACGCGTCTCAATCCAAATTCCATTGAATTCACGGATTTTGTCACCTACGCGTTCCCTTCTGTTTTCTGTGACTTGTACGCATTTGTTCCTTTCCACTCGCCAACACAGTGAATGATCCCGGGCGGCGTGTTACTCACAATGTGTTTCCCTGAAGCCTCCGCTGTCTTCCATCCAGAGCTCGCTGCCCATACGCCACGTTGACTCAGCAAATGGGGGACGCCAACGCCGGGCACGGCTCCCTCGCTGATTGTGTTTTGTGTGTTTTGTGTAAACACTTAAATTCTGAATGTCTGTGGATTAGCCAATTAAATGTGGGGGAGTGAAATGTGTTCACTTGCAATACGACTGTATTTGACCATGATAAGCAAACGTCTTACCGCTATATACTGTATACAGTATATCCATATAAACATCTGTCTACCTATCTAACTAGCCACTGCAGTCTGTCAATACGATATAAGAATGTCTTGATGTGATTTAGTATCACATCAGTGGGGCTTGATTGATTGATTGAGATTGATTGAAGACTTTATTAGAAGTTTGAATTGGAAAAGGTTTCATGACAGTACTACAGTTCACTGGTACAAGGTCAACTAAAAGGAGATCCTAGTAAGCTTTTCGGCTTATTTACCCAGGAAACCTTTATGTATCTCATATAAAATTGAATGACAGACTGATAGAACACAGTACTATATTGGAGAAAAAAAATAAGCAAAAAAAACACGGCAATCTATATAGATATTTACAATAGAAGGGTCAGGGGGAGGGTACGGTTGGGCTAGGTTTGTTTTTACAACGAGCGACTGCCGCCTGTAAGTGGTTTTTCAAGGCGATTTTAAAGGATGTTAGGGATTTGCATTCCTGTAAGGCCTTCGTAAGGCGGTCCACATGTTGGTGGTATAGCAGGAGAACGAGTTTGACCCTTTGTTTGAGTTGACTCTGGGTTGAACGTGATCTGTTGTTAAACATTGCCCTTGTTGTCATAAACTACTCATTCTACAAAAAGTTAACAATATCCAAATGCTCAAAAGACGAATATATCATAATATACTGTATGTTGGATATTGTTGTCAAAATATGTAATTCTGGTCAACTACTATATTCCCAGTGGGTTATACAGTGTTATACAGGCCTTCTTTCACCTGCTGGGAGAAAGAAGGCCTCAGTCTCTCCCAAAATCCCTGCTACTGTTTGGAACATGTCTGTCAATGCTATGCATGCAGCCATTTTATCCGGCAACTTTAATTCTGTTGCCATTGTTGCCTGAAGCGACAGATTGAGTTAATTGATCAGGGTTGAATATGTCGCACACGTAAGCCAGTTTTGCGACGCATGCCTTGTCGTCATGTGAAATGTGCTGCCAAGCAGGGCCTTTTTAGGAACACAAATAGGGCTGTCACAATTATTACATAATCGTCTAATCGTGATTATTTGACATAATCGTGATTATTTTTCATAATCGTCATAATCGTTTCCATGTCAAAAATAGTGGAAATAGCAGATCTACAAGCTCACAACGCGTCGCATCGCGACGCGTTGTGAGCTTGTAGATCGGCTATTTCCACTATCAATGTTAAAGGAGTAGTTCACCCCCAAAATGACTTTTTTTCCATTGATTAGTCACACCATGGAGACTTGAGTTCAATAATATTTTTGGGTTTTTGTCGCATTCCTAAGACAAAAATTTGATTCGAGGAAATTTACCCCCATTGATTCCGGATGGGGACCCGTTAAGAAACGGGTACCCATCCGGAACGAATGGGGGTAAATGTATCGTTATCACATTTTTGTCTAAGGAATGCGACAAAAAACTAAAAATATTATTTAACTCAAGTCTCCATGGCGTGACTAATCAATAGAAACAAATTCATTTTGGGGGTGAACTACTCCTTTAAGTATAAAGTTGTCAAATATGTCAGTAATGTATTTGTATATTTAGATTATGTGTCATATCTGCCATGTGCAACTTCAAAGCCTAAAAGCCAAACAGAAACGTAATTGTCAATGACAAAAACACAATTAAATCGTTAATCGCAATTATTTGAGAGAAAATTAATCGTCATGTAAAATGCCATAATCGTGACAGCCCTAAACACAAAAAACATACTACAAACGATTGCCAGTGACTCCCTCCCATCGTATTGAATGCAGACTTGGAAATGATAAAGGAAATCTCTTTCCAGTCATTATGTTTGGTCGTTGTACCGAGGGCTGTCACGATTATAACATTTTACTTGATGATTAAATGTCGTTCAAACTTCAAAGGGCAACTTTATACTTTAAAAAAACAACAACATGAATAGCAGATCTACAAGCTCAAAACGTATCACGACGATGACATTTGAGCTTGATTATATAGATCGTCTACCCACTATTTTTAGAAAATGTTTGAAAAAATCTATGAAAAATATTCAACATCGAAATGATCATGACAATAATTGTGCAAAAGAAATTGACGATTAACTAAAATAATTGCAATTAGGCGATAATGTTATAATTGTGACAGGCCTGATTGTAACTATCACAGTGAGTGACACACACACACAGAGAGGAAATGTGCGAGGTTGGGAGAATTGCATGATATTTAGCAACGCATTGAGACAGTACACAGACTGCAGGGGTTGATGACGATTGGTGCGAAAAGCGTTGTTAAGTGGCCTATACTGTGTTTTTGCTTTGTTATAATCCGATCGATACAGCAGTGGGTGATCGGACTGATTGGTCGTGAATATTATATTTAGAACAAAACAGCATTTCCGTGTGGGCTGGTGTAACCAGCGAATGGTCCGCGGACCACCAAAGGGGCTGCAGACCCCAGGTTAGGGAGTCATGGGAACGCATCGCCCCTGCAGCTAAAAAACGATTGTATTCTGACATTGGAAACTTGTCTGCGACTTGTCTGTGTAGGGCTGATATAACAGATATGACCCTACTGCATCCGCCTGCCTTTCCCTTTATCACAACATTATGAATTCCACCTTTCAAACGAAGTAGGAATGCACATGGTTGCTGATACCATCAGCATCTTGGGGGAATTTCTGCCTTCCTGTGACTTCAAAAGGACAAATTACTGTATTTCCAGCATTATTCAAAGTTTTATATATATATATATATATATATATATATATATATATATATATATATATATGTATGTAGTATGTATGTATGTATGTATATGTATATTTAACAGTTTGGCCATCGGATCGATTTCTTTTTCTATTGTCCAAAGTGAAAAGCACACCATATTGTGTATCCAGCTTAGGAGTTCCTACAGAACCCCCTTCAAATGTCACATTTTAAAGGCACGTTCAGAATGTTCCGAAGGTGAATCTTTCAGACCATAAGGCTTTGATGTCAAGGTCTAGTTATGTATCTCTGCTAATCCATTTTTACCAGCGAGCCGCGCTGTGCCGAAGCTGTCAACAGTGGTGGAAAAAGTGCTCAAATGTTTTACTAATAAGTAAAAATGTCAATACTGCAATGCAGTTAAACTTGTAACAGATTACAAGTAAAAGTCTGGAATTCAGAATGTACTTGAGTAAAAGTTTGAAAGTGTTAGCATCAAAATGTACTTAAATTACCAAAAGTAACAGTACAACATGTTTGAAAATAGCAGATCTACAAGCTCACAATGCGTCGCATCGGCTATTTTCAAATAGCCTGGGTATAAAATAGGGCTAAAGTGGTTAATGTAAGTTTTAAAAATATTATAATTTATATCTGCAAAGTAACTAGTAACTAAATCTTCCAAATAAATATAGTGGAGTAAAAGTACAAATATTTGGATCTGAGATGTAGTGGAGTGGAAGTAAAAGCATTGGTTATTCTCAAGTAAAGTACAAATACCTCAAAATTGTACTTAAAGGAGGACTTCACCACTTTTCAACCTATCTCACTAATGTTCATGATAAAATATCACTTTTTTTTTTTTTTTTCTTTTTTTATGTTTGGGTCTCATAGAAGAGCTGTGGGTGGGTCAAATCCTTCCACCGGTGACATCATCAATGGGAAATGCAAGCTAATAGAAACGGCAGGCTTTCTATTCCTGAAAAGTTGCAATGTTAAAGTGGAAGCCATTGTTCTCGTGATAATAAAAATCTAAATATTTTTTTCCAAAAATATTTTTTAAAAAAAATCTGTCAAACGAGGATGTCGCCGGTGGAAGGGTTTGACAGCTCTCCTATGAGACCCAGACTGAGTAGAAAAAAATTGTGCCATTATATCATGAACATTAGTGAGGACCTATTATATGAAGACAGGTTGAAAAGTGGTGAAGTCCCCCTTTAAGTACAGTACTTAAGTAAACGTACTGAGTTACTTTCCACCACTGTGGCCGTCGGTGCGGTGCGTGCACTACAGTAATGGAAAATCCTCCATGACAAATCTGGGCCACTCCTGTCTCCAGGACAGCGCTGCCAAGGGATAGCCAGCCTTCAGTCACCTGAGATTTCCTCCAACCCCGACATGTGCAACCCGAGCCCGGGCCCAGGGATTGTGTCGTGGACCGAGTCTGCTAGAGTGCCTCACTCAGCGGCCGGGGGCCGTCGCGACAATGACACAATAATGCCAAGAGGCTTCTGTCAATAAGAGGTGCTCTCGTAGCAATGGGGGTGGGGGGATCTGACACTTCTTTATCAAATGTATTTTATTAGCAGGATCTTACAAAATGTTTAGTCATTTTCTCTTTTCAAAAAAGTTCTAAATCGTCGTTGTCGGGGGGAAACCTCGTATCTCCAAGTTTCAAATTTGTATGTTCTTTCGCAAAGTAAAGCCCTGATTCATCATACAAGAGCGTCGCACAAAAGTAGTGAAAACAGCAGATCTACAAGCACACAACGCCTCGCGTTGCGAGGCCGTGTGTGCTTGTAGATCGGCTGTTTTCACTAGTTTAAATCATTTTTAAAATGAAAAATGCAAAACGAACGGTTTTGGACATACAAGGTTTTCACCCGACTATTTTCGGGACATTTATAGAACCTTTCCGCCTATAACGACGCCCCCCCCCCCCCCCCCCCAAAACAAAGACGCCGGGGGTTTAAAGCGGTTAAACCATTTTTTTCCCCCAGCCGCAAATGTCTCATAATTCCCCCATAAGTTTAAAAATGCACCATCCATCACATAACATGCCTCCGTTGCTCGAAACTTTAGGCGCTCGCTCGCTTGTGGTATCAGCATCTCAGGTGCTTTCCAGCTCCTCTCAGTTGCCGGGTCGCTCAAGGAGAATCTCTAATGGTGTCGTTCGTCGTCGTCGTGGGTGAATGAATGGCAGCCGAGCCCCACTGTGGTTCCTCTGGGATCTGACACCTGGGTCAGAGGGGGGTGTGCACCTGTTGCCACCGCATTGTTGCGGTGACCCTGATGGGGCCAGCCTTGTAACGGGATAAGGGATTGGGTGAGCTCTCCCTCCGAGTGGACACGGAGCTGAGAGCCGGCCATCCGATCCGCGAAGGCAGGATATTAGGATCCCATGGTGGTGTACTGTAGGTGTTTTTTTAGCCAGGAGCCTTGACCGTCCTGCGGAGCGGTTTGTTCCTGGCTTTGAATGAGCTGACCTCTATAGAGGCCATTGGGTTTTACGTCTGCAGGGGCACGTGAGTGAGAGATCAGGCGAGTTAAAAGGCATTAAGCCTTTTTCTGATCGTATATTAGCCCATTTAGACCTAGAATTATTGAATGCTTTAACCAGTGAAAAATAGCAGATATACAAGCTCACGGCGCGGCACCGAGTGCCGCGCTGCGAGCTTGTAGATCTGCTATTTTTGGAAAAAGTCGTGAAAATGTGTGCAAATCTTTGAATATATGTATTTTCAAAGCGAACGTTTGTAACTCAAATTTTGCTTCTGGGGGGTCCCTGGAACTAGATATTTTGAGATGGGGGTCCGTGGCCAAATAAATATAATTTTGGGGGTCCTTCACATGAGAAGGTTTGAGAACCACTGACATAGTAGTCTCTCAAGAACAGACTAACTGAGCTCCATAAAAGTGAAAAGGACCTTTTCTTTGACGATGGCTGGCCAGATTGCTGACATAGAAACATAGGTTTTTCAAAAAATCTTAGAAGCATTCAAAAGACACTTATAGAATCGGGTCAAAATTCTAATTTTCAAGATTTAAAAAAAATAGCAGATCTACAAGCTTGCAGCGCGGCACTCGGTGCCGTGCTGTGAGCTTGTATATCTGCTATTTTTCAATAGTTGAAGCATAAAATAATTATACACAATATGTGTACCCGTTCTGTACGGGTTAACTCTATATTCTGATAGTAATCATTGCTATAGGCCGGGTGTCTGTTCAGTAACAGGGGTCTCCCCTTCTCACCAGCTCTTTAGTAAACAGAAAATAAAAATGTCATGTCGGGATACACATTTCAGCAAATCAGGCGAGAGAACTCATATAGGATATCTCTCTGCTGTCGGGCCAAACCTCCTAACTCCAAAGTGTTCATTTTTGGTAAAATGAGCTCAAGTGGAGTTTAGGAGGTTTTGACCGAAGGGCTTTTTACTACTTTTCATTGGTTCAATATTATTTTAACCAACACACAGACGTAAAGGGTGTTCAATAGCACATATTTATGAAAAAAAAGAGAGGGCGGAGGGTGGAGTTAGCTGGTTTGGCAGAAAGTGTGGAGTTAGGAGGTTTTGTCCCAAGCACGTTTTGGCCAGACAGTGACGATGTACTGTAAGATAAGCTATTGACATCGGAAGTGAAGAGAACTAAAAACACTTCTACAAACGTAAGCTGATAAATTGGTTCTCTCTTCTCATTGGTTTACTGAAGGGTTAGAAAGATTAGATGGGCATACCCCCAGGTTGGGGGCATGCATGCAAGTGGCTAAATATGTATTTTTAGACACAATAAGCCCATTCCCAAGATCCACCGCAATCTTTTATGGGTAAATGTGACTTATGGGGGCTGGTGTAAATAGTAACAAAGAAATTGCAGGCTTATTGTCTCTAAAAAATACATATTTAGCCATTAGTACACATGCCCCCAACCACTGAAATCAAAATACTAAGATCGCTAAAACAGTAGAAAGCAGTCCTCTTTTCTTTTCTCTAATTACAATCTAAAATATGAACCCTTATTGTAAGAAAAACAAAGTTGTCCTTTAAGACAGGCTTGGTCATGTGTGTTTCTTTGACGATCGAGACAGACAGTGAATCCATACTTGTTTTACAAGTATATACAATCAGACAAACCATCAGACCATGTTGGGAGTCCATGCTATGAACTGCGTGATCCTTATTGTGTTCGAGCTGTGCTGGTTAGGCTGCCATGTGCTCAAGACAGACATTCCACAGGAGCCTGTGGAACAGGGCTCGTGTGAAGATAACTCCGAACGTGTGCTGTCAACTCATCCAGGATTTGGGGAGAGAAACGGGTTGTTATAAATCGTCGTTGTCGGTTGAAAACCTTGTATGTCCAAAACCGTTGGTTTTGTATTTACCATTTAAAAAATGAACTAAACTAGTGAAAACAGCCGATCTACAATTCCACAAGTTGTGTGCTTGTAGATCTTCTGTTTTCACTATTTTGTGCGACGGCCTTGTATAATGAAGCAAGGCTTTACTTGGCAAAAAAAAAAAAAAAAAAAAAAACATACAAATGTGAAACTTGGAGATATGTGGTTTCTGCCCGACAGTGACACAATGAATCTTTAACGTTTTATCGGAGGACTTTTCTTTGTCGCTGCAGTGTAAGAGACATTGTGTGTATGTCTGTCTGTCTTTCCTTCAGCTTCTGATTTCATTTCTGTCAGTCCACCTGTCCGTCTGCCTTTGTGCACATCAGTCAGTCTGTCAGTCAATCGGTCCGCCCGCGACATGATACCAGAAACGGGGCGGATAGCCTTTACAGTGCCACAGCTAGAGTATCCTATAGCCCATTCAGAACGGGTACAACGTATTGTGTATTATTACTTTATGCTTTATCTATTGAAAAATAGCAGATCTACAAGCTCACAGCGCGTGCCGCGCTGCGAGCTTGTAGATCTGCTATTTTTGAAAAATCGTGAAAATTTGAATTTTGACCCGAATCTATAAGTGTCTTTTGAATCCTTCTAAGATTTTTGGAAAAACCTATGTTTCTATGTCAGCAATCTGGCCAGCCATCGTCAAAGAGAAGGTCCTTTTCACTTAACTGGAGCTCAGTTAGTCGTTCTTGAGAGACTACTATGTCAGTGGTTCTCAAACCTTTTCATGTGAAGGACCCCCAAAATGATATTCATTTTGGCCACGGACCCCCATCTCAAAATATTTAGTTCCAGGGACCCCCCAGAAGCAAAATTTGAGTTACAAACGTTCGCTTTGAGATTTGCACACATTTTCACGACTTTTTCAAAAAATAGCAGATTTACCAAGTGCCGCGCTATGAGCTTCTATTCCTGCTATTTTTCACTGGTTAAAGCATTCAATAATTCTAGGCCCTAAATGGGATAGAGTGGGCGAGCATACGTGTGTGTGTGTGCATTCTGTATACCGCGTGCACTGACGGTACTTTGAAGGACACCGTTCCCACCGCTCTGACTGTTTGCCGTCTGTCTCCCAGGTAACGGCGAGTGCTCTCCCAGGAAGGAGAACTCGAGAATGTTGGTGGACCTGTCGACGAGCGCGCCCAACGGACAGACGAGCCCTCAGGGTCCTAAATCCCCAGCCGGTGAGTTCTTTCTCAACACGGGACAGGCGACTTTTGGTGTGGAAAGGACGTGCACAGCGCACTAGACGTCTGCGTGCATGTGTGCTCCAGTACACCACCCACGCACACTGGCATAGACTTGCAAGGCTTGTAGGCACAAAAACACTCGGGGCGTAGACACAGACGCTCACATGCTAGGGAATTCACCAAATATTTGAATATTCGAATATCAAAGTCATTATTCGGCGTTGTTCACCGAAGTCGAATATTCGCTTATTTTTATTTTTTTATCGTTTTCTCTTTAAAAAATATATAGTTTATAAAGCTTGGCTAGATAGGAAGGCATAAGAATGAGCTGTCAATGCCCCTGATGGATGAATTTGTTAACGCTCTATACCAGGGGTTCTCAAACCTTTTTAGGCCGTGACCCCCAAAATAAACATATATGAACTGGGGACCCCCACCCTGACAAGCACTTGGAATTGTAGGTATAACATTTAATGTGACTCCGTTCCACAGATAAATATTGCGAAAATAGTCGATCTACATGCTCACAACGCCTCGCAAAGCGAGGCGTTGTGAGCATGTAGATCGGCTATTTTCGCAACGTTCGCTTCTTGCTTACTTTTGACAGTTTGGCCAGTCCTTTGAATTTGAATACTAAAAATCACTATTCGTGAATGCCCTATCACATGCGCAGACAAACAAGCACACACACGCGCAAACGTGACATCAAACTCAGGCATAACTCCAATCCTAAACCCTAGACCTAACCTCTAAATGTTGTAATCCTAATTCCAACCCCCAACCAGAGTCCTTTCCCAATTGTAATCCGAACTCTTTTAAACCAGAAAACAATCACTTCTCTACTGAGGACATTTGGCCTTTGCAATTATAGTAATACAAGCATGCACATGCATGAGTGTGTGCGTGCGTGCGCGTGCGTGCGTGCGTGCGTGCGCACACACACAAACACACACTTAATCATGTATTCATGTCCACATAAGAGTATATATATTACAATTACAAGGTGCTGTAGAAAATGTACAGTCAGCAATTCTTGGACAAATACCCTTCAGGGGTACATGTAACAGCGTCTCCGCCAAATACCGATAGCGGAAGAGATTGCACAGAATTCTGCAAGCCGTAATAGCTGTTTTTTTCGGCATCCCAAGTCGTTAGAAGCCTCACACGTACACGCACACGCACACACACACACACACACACACACACACACACACACACACACACACACACACACACACACACACACACACACACACACGCGCACGTGCACACAGTTCACCTAAGGTAACAGTATTAGCTGACATTTATTATAACAAGCAGCAGTGACAGACGCTAGCAGTTACTGTGCAGAAAGCCGTGGTTACCATCATGGTGTCTCTCCCTTCTCTGAGCTGCACTAGGATTGGTTTATTCCAACAGCAAAACCCTGACGAGCACTAAGAGCTGAGGCATTAACTCTCCTACTGCCAGATTATTTATTTATTTATTGGGTCTGGTGCCATCAAAAAGCGGCTTACCTTTGCGACGTTATAGTAGATAGACAGACATTTTTTTTTATTTATTTTTTTTATTGTGCAATAGTGCACTTTGGTCTGCCAGGCAGCAGAGGGCGGCGTCATGCGAGAATGAATGTGAATTTGCCTGTTATGTGTTGAAGAAGAAGAAGACCAGTCACTGGCCACAGAGCCTTACAGCCAGAGGAAATCAACAAGGAAGTGAATTGTTCTCCGTTGATGTTAACGCATAATGGATTTTTTACACCATCACCGCGGAAAATGTGTTTACAGTACACGGCCGCGCGACCCCTCATCAGCTTACAGTCATCAGACGAACGAACCGAACGAGCGCCGTATTGGCATCGAGGTTCTGTAAAAAATGGGGCGAACGTTAACGTTCAAAGCGTGGGGAAAGTTAATTTTGTATAACACGGTTCTATTGTGAAAATAGACGATCTACATGCTCACAACGCCTCGTGTTGCGAGGCGTTGTGAGCATGTAGATCTGCTATTTTCACATTTTGGTGAATGTTTAATTTGTCATTTTATAGGTATTAAAAAGTCCTTAAATTGTCACTTTAGAAATGTGTAGATACCCTCTATACACTTACACTTAATGTTGGTTTGTTTACTGTTGAGTGAGGAAAACAACGTTGCACGTTAAAGGAGTAGTTCACCCCCAAAATGACTTTTTTTCTATTCATTACTCATGCCATGGAGTTCAATCATATTTGTTGTTTTTCGTTGCATTCCTAAGACAATAATTTGATTACAATAAATGTAACCACATTGATTCTGGATGGGGAACCGAATGCATTTGGGTCCCCATCCGGAATCAATGGGGAAATTTACCATAATCAAATTTTTGTCTAAGGAATGTGACAAACACAAAAACGTATCATTGAGTTCATCAAGTCTCCATGGCGTGAGTAATCGATTGAAACAAGGTAATTTTGGGGGTGAACTACTCCTTTGATTGATTGAAGACTTTATTAGAAGTTTGCATAGGAAAAGGTACAGTTTCATGACGGTACAGTTCACTGGTACGAGGTCAACTAAAAGGAGATCCTAGAAAAGACTAAGCTTATTTCCATAGGAAACCATTGAAGTATCTCATATAACATTGAATGACAGACGGATAGAACACAGTACTATGCAGTAGATATAGTAAAAAAAAAAGTAAATCAAAATAAAATAAACTGTGCAAAAAAATATATACAGTAGGTAAATACAGAGAAGGGTCAGGGGAAGGGGAAGCTAATCATCTGGGGTCCCCCCAAAATAATTTGGGGACCCCCAAATTATTGGGGGTCCCGACCCGCAGGTTGAGAACCACTGCCCCAGAGCTCTGCATGGAGGCGTTTGGCCGTGTCACCGTGAGCATGCTAAGTGAGCCAAAAAAAAGAAAAAGGGGAAGGAAAGTGAGAGGGACGGAGCTTAAGTGAGAAAAAGGGAAGCTAGTTTCCCACAGGGTCAGAGATACAAGGAGCGGTGTAAGGGCCTGGTCCCACGGGGAGATACTTTTCACAGATAAGAGCTGTTGTCATCCAGGAGCTTGCTCAACACGATTTGTCTTCTGAGCTTTTTTGTAACACAAGACGGACCTCGTCGTCTTCTGATGAAAATAAGCGCCGGGGCGGTGTCGGGTTTCGCACCACCGGCAGCTCCTGAACTCGCAGGGCTTTGAAGCAAATTGTATTTCAATAGTCGTGGTAGTGGCTGCATTCTTCCCCGGCATAAATATACACTAGTGTATACAGTGGGGGAGTAGGGTTACACCCCGTGGCATGATGGGTGACGGATAGTTTGCATAGTAAGATCAGCGGTTCAATTACGCTTAACAGAATGCGCTCTTCATGGCCACTCTTTACTTTTAATTGCACAACATGAGCATCAATTATGTTTTTTTTTTTTGTATTATATATAGGGTGACCCGTTTTCAAGCTGTGTGTCCCGGTGTACCGACAAATATCTCTAAAACACTAATATGTCCAGGTTTTCAACATTCACTACAAAATTGTCCCGGTTACCCTAGACATTTATCATGTTCTTTTCATGAAAACATGCTCACCTAAACAATCAGAAAACATAAACAAATTCATACATTGCGTGTCTGAATTCAACGCTGAGGCTGTTTGTCAATCACTCACTGCCTGTATGCAACCCTGCGGTGTGTATGTGCGCATGCACGAACGTTAGAGAATGGGCATGCGCGTGCGCAGTAACGTGCGCATTGCTTTGAGGGTCCCGGTTTTTAGGCAACAATGGTTTGCGTCCGGGTTTGAGTGGCTGAAAATATGGTCACCCTAATTATAGGGAATACATTGTGTGGGCCAGATTTAAATTTACACAATTTACATAACGTAGTCTGTATATCTACAGTAGTTCATAACCAGCACCTGAATCATCCTAGGGAAGCCCACGTTTCTAAACCATTAAGGGCAGATTTTTTTAGAAAGCAATTGAGAACAGGATTGTCAGGTCATCCACATGTCAATCTGCATACCACATGTACAGTATGTGTCATGACTACAGGGGAACGCACCACCCATGTTCTACGACGTGCTCCTCGGTGATGGCACGGCCAGACCAACTACTGTACAATTGAATAGATCAGGGATGGGCAACTTTGATGATGGTGAGGGCCACTATATTTCCACCTTGACTCCAGAGGGCCACATTGCATATTGCTACGTCCTACTTTCTAGTATCTCATACAAAAGAAGCAAAAAAATAGCAGATCTACAAGCTCAAAACGCATCGTGCTGCGATGCGTTTTGAGCTTGTAGATCGGCTATTTATTTTTATTTTTTATTTTTGGAATCCTGAATAATTTTGTTGTTAATTTGAATTGGAATCCTGAAATGTAACATTTTGATTTAATTTCAAACACATTTAATTATATACTCATGTTAACTTTATGAACTTAAATACAAATGCATTGGACATAAAACAATACTTTTAAATACTACTATACTAGTCATTAAGCTACTAATATAGACTGACGGAATTAAAGCAGGTCATGTTTGGAATTATAACAGCTGAAATAAATAATATATCAGTATTCCCGTATTAACCTGTGGGCCGCATTAAGTGAAGGTGCGGGCCGCATGTGAACCACATCTGTCTCTGAGATATTGATCTACTTCTGCTTATGGAGAAAGAACTAGGGTTTTATATCGCTGCTGTACTTATTGTTAACCTTTTGTGTTTTTTTTCGTAAATTAATGCCCTTCTTGATCATGCTACAGTGTCACAAAAAAACGTATCTGCTACTTTTGCAGTTTTTGACTATGAATCCTGAAAAGTAAAAATTCTGGAGATAATTAATAACTAAGACAAAAATCCACTCGTCCTAGACATTTCGCCCTCCTGGCCCCCAACTGTGGAGTAAACTCCCTGTCGCACTTGGAACAACAGACTCACTCCCTAGCTTCCGCCGTGGCCTGAAGACTCACCTATTCAGACTTCACCTAGGCCCATAGCACTTACCGTTTCACTCGCCTTCCCCCAATGACCATACAAGAAAGCATTTTTATTTTCAGGTTTTTATATAAACCTTTTTTTATTGATTAGGTGCTCGGTCTACCTACGTTATTTTTTTCTAGATTGATACCATTGCCTTCTAAAGTTTGTGTATGCGACCTGATGGTCGCTTATCTCCCGATTACTGGTATATATAAGTATTAGCTTGTTTATTACCACCAAAACTAACCTAGCCCAACCCTCCCCTCCCCTGCCCCTTCTTTACTGTTTGTTTAGACTTACTGTTTTCTTTTTTCTTTTTCTTTACATATCTACTGCATAGTACTGTGTTCTATTTGTCTGTCATTCAATGTTATATGAGATACTTCAATGGTTTCCAGTGGAAATAAGCTTAGTCTTTTCATGGATCTCCTTTTAGTAGACCTTGTACCAGTGAACTGTACCGTCATGAAACTGTACCTTTTCCTATGCAAACTTCTAATACAGTCTTCAATCAATCAAACCTTACTTATTGTAAGTCACTCTGGATTAAGAGCGTCTGCTAAATGCCTACATTGTAAATTGTAAGAATAGCAACACTATGTTTGCATCAGCTTTCCTAGAACTGTGGCGCAGGGAGCAAACCAAACCAACTGTCAAACAGCTTTGTGGGGAAGGCCTTTTTTTTCAAAAGAAAAGGCCTCTTCCACTTCGGCTCTGAGGAGATTTGAATGACAAACGCATTCTGAAGTGAACAGAGCCTGACAGAGCTGGAGGGGACAAGGGGGAATGGATGCTGGGGAGATGTCACGCTTTGATGTGTTACGACCGTTCGCGCTCAACCTGTGATTAATACGGCGAGTCTCACAGATCTCAGAACAGGCTGGTCAGGATGGATCAGGATGGCTGGGTCCCGCGTCGTCAGACGGAGCCCAGATCAGGTTCTCCACGCTTTGCCCAGGAATGTGTGGAGCCTCCTTCGGTTGCTCCTTTGAGTCACAGGACAATTTTCGGATAACAGCGAGGTGTAAGAAATGTCACGTCTTCTAAATGGCCGATTCTGTGCCAATCAGAAAGCAGCTGTCAAAGATCAGAGTGATGCAATGATGCAACCCACGCATGCATCCAAGAGAAGTGTGCATAATATCGTTGTCAGGTGAAAACCTTGTATGTCCAAAACCGTTCGTTTAGCATTTATCATTTAAAAATGATTTAAACTAGTGAAAACAGCCGATCTACAAGCACACAACGCCTCGCACCGCGTGGCGTTGTGTGCTTGTAGATCGGCTTTGCGAAGAACGTACACATTTGAAACGTGGAGATACGAGGTTTCCACCTGACAGCGACGATATGTTTAACCCCTTAGAATTCGTTTATATTTCAGTAATTCTAAGCTATTCTGCAAGCCCACAACACGTCACATCACGAGCTCTGCTACATTTGTAAGATCTTGAGTTTAAGAATCAACTTCATTGTCACACCACTGCTTTACCGATGTAAAGAAGTGGATGATATTAGTTTTTGCATGAGCTGCATCTTTTTTTGTATTTGTGCTTGAATATCTGCGTGCGTGGGTGCGAGCGTGCGTGCGAGCGTGCATGCGTGTTGCACCTGCCACTTATGTGTAAATGCCACACTGGCGACTGATAAGTGTGGACTGCGGGAGACGGAAAATACTTTACAGCCTCCCCTCATCACCCCGCCATACCCCTTCTTTCTCTCTCCCTCCCACACACACACACACACGTGCACACACACACACACACACACACACACACACACACACACACACACACACACACACACACACACTAGGGCATTAACGAAAAAGTCGAGAAGTCGACTCAGTCGACTTCATTACACAAGTCGACTGCCACCAGAGAAAGTCGAAAGTCGAAGTTGAAAAAAATAATAATAATAATACTTTCTATTGTGAAAATATTTTTCACAATTTCTGCCTCTATATATTTGACAATTTGGACAATGTTTAATTTGCCATTTTAGAGTATTAAAAAATCCTTAAATTGGCACTTTAGAAATGTGGAGATCCCCTCTATACACTTAAACTTTATGTTGGTTTGTTTACTGTTGTTAGTCTGGGATCACTTAACTTTACGGGGTTTGATCCGGTCGGGAGCGGAAACCACTTTACGTCATGTTGTAGTCCTAGACGGACTACACTTTGGCCGGAACTATCAACCGGATTCAGTTTTAACCCAAAATATTCCCCTGCACCCAAGGACATACTTTTAGGGTCT